>NW_023597054.1:29700531-29840716 GCF_011947565.3 Pollicipes pollicipes
CACCTTCTGGTGCGGCCATGTTAGGAGCTTCATGGAAGTTCAAATAACGCACATCTTTTGACATTAGCAGGATACATGGCATGCGACATGCAACCAAAGCATGAAATGATGTGAGTTGAAATTTCTACACATATGTGGCTATCACCGGCCCGTCTCCAGGGCCCCTCTCGACACTACAGAATGCTATCGAAAACCATATGCATTTTGGTTTAGGTAAAACCAATTTCTTCTTCTACGCATCTTTTAAGACTATCTTAAATCAACCTCTCCGCAAATGCAGTTAGGCAGGTACCCTCGCATTGAGAATGCTTTTTCATCGCTTGTTTCAATGAACATGCACTGCTAGCTTGTTGCAATGCCGGGGGATACTACTTCAAGCTGTGCCTCAGAACGAAAAGCGACTTTTACCTTCTTCAGTTCGAACGCGTGACAAATGGAGCGTCTTTCGTGTCAAGGCTATGCGCGACACATGATGATTGGAGCCGTGTTCTTATTTGAGCAGGCTCTCCAGTGGCCAAACAATTTGACTTCTGTATGTATGCTAGGCGCTCAATGAGTTTACCTCCGTTCATCCAGCCCAACTGCCCCCGGACGACGCGGGCAACGGTCGTACTTTTCGAGGTTCGTTTTCTCTGTCTGAAAGGTTGTGTTTCAAGCGTGCCGCCTGTATGGCCCCCGCTGCACCTATGGTATTGATGTAGTATAATGCACTCGGCAGCACTGGCTATTGCACTGTTTGGTACATAAGCGTCTTTGCCATCATTTGATGATGACATAAAAGCGCAACTAGGATCCCTGTGCACTTCTGCACCATCGCATGAAGATGTGATGCTTACCATAGCCTTGATGAAAAATAGCATCCAGGCTATCATACATTTCTCTTGATTATCAAAGGGCCTGTCTTCTGATTCCGGGGGACAGTCTTCTGATGCGTCGACATGCTCCAAAGGGCCAGTCATTACCTGGGTCTCTGGCGGGTTTCCATTCATCCCGTTGTAAACATACCACTTACGCAGCAGCTCAAGGGTTCCTGAAGGATTTCTACAAGTTCGTCTAGATTCCAAGGGTCTCCAGTTACAAGTACTTGACAGTCATCCGCGTGCCCCATAAGCTGTGCGGCACCAGCGTATGATTACGTTCGTTTTTTGAACGTAATACAAAAAATGGGACCCATGACCGAATCCTGGCAGGCGTTGCGGGCAACGGCCGCTGGCCGTGGTTTAGCTTCACACATGCTGTGAATACCGCTGAGGGTGATCGCTTGGTCATGGGTGTAGCGCGTCGTAGAATCTCGTCGTTCATACATCAGCTTTTATTCCGAACTTAGAATCTACGGTAATGAGCCAGGCTGCTTTGAACGTTCTTATGTGGCCAGATCTAGCAATCAGCCCCACAAGTAATTTTTCCCACTTTCATTGTAGTACCCCAGAGGCAAAACCACCGTTGATAATATGCAGCAACGTTAGCATAAGAACTGGTAGGCAGACCTTGGCAACATAAAGTGTTGTTCCATAGCGACCACAACGCCGCTAATGTTCAAGGAACCCGCGTACGCTCGTGTGACAGCAGTCTCGTGTACTCACCAAAGTCGCTGCCAGCTCATTGTTGGAGGTCTCCCTCTCGATGACAGCGAATGCTACGTTAGACTGGCCTACCAGCTCATCTGAGTGTTCTGCTAATGATGCTCCCTTCCCACCAATGCTGCGGCTAACGCTGAGCCGGCTTCCGGGCCTCGCCGTCTTGAGTAGTCAATATATATCTTCATGGCGGTCGCATCGGCTGGTTGGATACTCCCCATAGTTCAGCTGCTCGTACATTACGTCGATGTGACGCGAGCCGCAGCGTTGTGTCACGAGCCCCTTTATCGCGTTCGACGCGGGCAGAGCGAGCAGGCCGTGAATCTAGACTCCCGGCCGTGGGAGGGGGTGGGGGTGGGAGGGGGAGGGCATGCATGCCAAACAGCGAAATAAAGATGGTCAGGAACTCCTCCCACTATTCATCGAGTGAAAAAACGTCAGAACAGCCTTCTGATCAGCGGCGACCAGATTTTGTAGCAGCATACCATTGTTCTTCAGGCGACGGTTTTGCGTGCTTTTTGCTGCCGTTCTGTTGCGTTTTACGTGCAAGGTGGAAGTGGCCAGGTCATGGTCGCTGCACTGGCTGGGCGTGACATCCGTGTGAACTCTGGTTGGGAGAATTAGTGATAATCATGACCAGCAATGGCTATATCTGCTGAGTAAGTGGAACGTGGGTGCGGACACAGTCTGGGTGAGCGAAAAATGGCTCAAAACCCGACGAAGTCAACGCACGCCATGCCTGAACTTGTACTTCGTGCAGCAAACTAAACCATTTTCCGAACCTTTGCGGCGCAGTCTTGACCATGTGCTTGCTGTCAGGATGCCCCACCGAAACACGTGGGCACTCAGAGGCATTTACCGCCATCTCAAAACCTGGAGGTCAGACGGCTGCTTCGACTCAGAGCAAAGCCGTGTCCTCTGGATACAAAGCCGAGCAACCGGACTATAGGATCTATTTAAAGATGGAACATGCCCGCGACTCCACCGCCACGGGTGCTCGTTGGCGCAGCGTTAATCCCGGGACAGGGAGTTGCTACCATCGCCTGCGAGGGAGCCAGTAAGAAGACCTGCCGAACTCAGGGCTGAACCAAACACCGCTCGCCAGGATCGACACACGCGTTGACTAACGCGCCACCGAGCACTTGGATCGATGAGATAACCGCGTGAAAAGGGGTGTCCCACCTTTGGAGATATTTCAAAAAAATATAGCCCGGCGGAGCCGCAGGATCGTCTTATAATAATGGTGGGTGGGTAGCTTCACTGCAGCACCATCTATGCATAATGAGAATATCTATTTTTTTCGAGTCAAAATTTCGCTACCGGCGGTTTTGGACTTCACTTCTTTCCTTCCTTGCAGCCACAGAGTGCAATCCTTGTCCACGGTAACTGACCCCGGCAAATCTGTCAATGGTTGTTGTTAGCTGTTTTGGTCTGGAGGCATCCATTTTGAGCTGTTTAAATCGCATATTACGGGCCTGTGGGCGGAAAAGTGATACATCTACTGGTATGATGAATGACATCAGTACAATTTAATGTTTACAACTGGCATAGCGAGCGGCCAAGGTAATTTACCGAGAAGCGTGTTGGTTGAAGTTTAAATGAGCTGGTCACGATAGACCAAGCAATTGGGCTATTCAAAAGTCAAATGTGCCTCGAAAACAGCAAAAGGAAAACGGGAAGATCACTGCATGGCACTTGTTGACTTCGTGGAATGTAGGCTTCACATTCATATGGTTTCCCTCGAAAAGGGTTTCCTCGAATTTCCCCGAAAATGGTGTATAAACCGATTAGTGTACTGCAAACATTACAGAACACACACGTTTGAAAAGCAAAGCAAGTTAAACGCATTACTTTCATAGGGATGAGCAGGAAGGCAACTGAGATGTCTTATTCGGGAGAGCAACTTCAAGCTTAAATTATGAGTTTCTCAGACGGATTTCGTGAAAGCTGGTATGATCCATGAAATGAGATGCGTCTGATCTACCAATAAGTGAAAAATTTAAACAAGATGGTGCGCTCTTAAACCAGCCATTGGTATGCGTGGACATTGCTTCTATGGCATGTGTTCTGCAGGCCAGATGTCATTTTCGTTCATTGGCAACCTGATTTTTGTGCAACATCCAGCGCGAGAGCCCACTTTGTCTTGCAATTCGTCTTCAGTTTAGCTGAACCCATGAAAACAGGTGCTACCGCTACATGGCTGATGTAACTTTTCGCTTTAAAGCCGTGGTTTGGACTCGATGCTGAGGTAATGTGGTGGCGAATCCGTCGCGGGGCACTGTCCCATTAAGCCTCCATCACAGGGGTGTAGATTTGCAAAATAGGTTGGGGGATGAGCGTGAAAAATAGCTAAGCCTGCCTCAAGATGTACAAAAATAGATTTTCTCATAGATTCCAACCATTTTCTCCCAAAGTCGGCCAGCTGGAGCTTCCCCGACTAACCAGGAGAGCACATCCCCGCTCCATCACCATTTGTCGCTTCGTCGCGGCGGAAAATGTTGTCGGGCATCGTTATGATTTTGTTGCGCGTCGGTAGTCGCAGTCAGGTTTCGGTTATCGATATAAGGCCGACATCGTGTGTCATTAGGTGTTGGACGTTTACAGCCATTTACATTATTTCACCTTCCTGCAACTTCTTTGCGGAACTGATTATTAATGCTATTTTAAACCGAGGACTCGCAGCGCAATCAAGCAAATTCACTGAGTGCCTCGTGCGTCCGTTCTCACGGAAAGGAAATGCATTTAACATGTCTATGTCCACACGACTGAGGATCAGAAGGTAAAACACCATTCCCCCATCTGTGATATAAGGACCAACTGACTGATCTTTAGCAACCATACAGTGCGCAGAGTTGGAATGCAGTATGATCGAGGCAGTCATTATTTTTGTCTCCAAAATATTTAGTCGTAACAAGCGTTTGCACACGTGCTTCTCTACGCTTATTTGAAAAACAGCTTCATTAATTCTCTATATTTTGCAGTTGGATTCACGCCCCTAACTGCTTGACGTGCCGGGACATGGCGCAAAATGTGAATAATGGTCGGTAACGGCCAAATTCATTTTGCTGGCTCGTCCAAGCGTGTCAGACAGTCTGACAATTCGCTCCACGTGATTGTTCCATTCCGTATCAAGGTATGCCACTCCCCAGCGGCCCACGGCCGGGATGCTAGATGCGGCACAATATTTTTAAACTTGTCAAAAAACGTAATTCCTTATTTCTGGAGCCTGTGGCTGCGATACGTAAACCATGCGTACGCACGCGTGGAATCGCACGACTGGACGTTTCATTCCTCATCGTGGCGCGCCGGTGCTTTCTTTCTTCATGCCCTGAGTGTGGAAATGGGGCGTAAAATGTAAAAACCGACGAAAGCACCAAAGTGCACCTTCCCAGCTAGAGTGCGCGTGACGCACGACACGTGTGACGTCGTATCTTACGCCACGTGATTGCCCGTTAGACTGTCCATTGAATCATGCCACTCTCGAGTCACCTTGTGTCCTTGGTGTCGAGATATTGCAAAAAAACGTTCAAACCTGTCGAAAAAAGCAAAATAGATATTTCACCACGTATGAACCATGACACCTGGCCCGTGTGACGGTAGGCTTGGTGTCACTTAAAGGCCCGTTGCGCTCACTGTTGACCCTTGACACTCGCGAATCGCTTCGTACGTTTCTGTCCCGAGATGTGGTGCGAAACGTGAAATTGGGCGTTAGCCAAAAATTACATTTTGCCCGCACGTGTGCGCGTGACACGTGGAACGTGGGACAGGACCATTGGCTGGGCACCCTGTTACATCCCATGCCTTATCGAATCGCACTACTCTCGGGTAGCCTTGAGCCCTGGGTGCCGAGACATCGCAAGAGCATGTAAGCCAGTCGAAAATAGCCGTCTTTAGTTGAACACGTAGGTGCCATGACCCATGACGCGTGTGGCCACTCATTGTCATCTTGCTCATTCCATTCATTATCGAGGCATGCGACTCCGGAATGTGTCCCTATCCTGGGTGTCGCAATGTGACACATAATGTTCAAGCTGGTTGAGAGCA
The DNA here is from genome assembly GCF_011947565.3 of Pollicipes pollicipes. Lineage (NCBI taxonomy): Eukaryota > Metazoa > Arthropoda > Thecostraca > Pollicipedomorpha > Pollicipedidae > Pollicipes > Pollicipes pollicipes. The sequence goes on from NW_023597054.1 coordinate 29,706,153, forward strand.
AGATGTCTCCTTGTGCGCAGGACATGTGATACGCGGAAGCGTACCATTCTGTATGGCGCACCTTGTTGTGCCACGTCCGTGTCACATCGACCCGCTGTTGTCAAGGTTTCGGCGTAAAAAGGTACAATCGGTCGGAGGCAGCAAATGATATAGGCAGCCAGTCACGTGTACAGACGGCCGTCCGACCTCGAAAAAAACGCCGGCGGCGGCCAGACCCGAGACAGCGGCGGTCGGAGTAGGGACAACACCGGCGTAAAAAGCCGTCGTGCAATCCATTAGTGTAGGCTGATTTGCGAGCTAACAATTTCAAAATGTGATTAACGAAAGGGTGTAGAAGAGACAAAATGAATCAGCCAATACGTTGGTGCAGTTTTCAACACTTAATTCCTCACAGACTTTGCGGTAGCAGCTTACATTCGGTACCGACTTTTAAAACACGGCCTCTTGCAATCTGTTTTACAATTTGCAGCGCAACGGTGCGTCGCACAAACTCGCGATGCACACTGTATGTGTAGCCACTTCAGTTGCGAATGTTCGGAAACAAAACTCGTAAAACTCACACCTCTATCCACACTGCCCGCCCACATGTGACCCAAAACGTAAATACCGGTCAAAAACGGCGGATTTAATATTTTCGCCCCGTGTGCACGTGCCACGTGCGGCTTGGCATCACCAACTCGATACCATCCGATGGCGAATGCGATTGTCTGTCTGGCTGTGCAAGTTTCATGCCGCTGCGACCCATCATTTTTTTTTTAGATGTGGCTCCGGGACGCATGTCAGGCCGTCGGCCGGCGTTTACGAAATTGGCTTCGCCATGTTAACGCCATGGGGGATTTTTGACTTATTTTGCTCGTCATGCGTTCATATTTCCGACATGCAAAATCATAACGTAACAAGGACGCACTCTGCCGGTAGCCCCTGGTCGTGTGAAAATTCCGATTAAAAACTCCCGACCGTTTAGCTTGTGCGTGATCCAAAAGATTGATGGCGAACATACACACATTGTTCATTCAAATATGAGGGGGAATAAATAGGCATTTTGATTAGATATGATGGGGTAAGGCGCCAAGCCGTGGTTTTTTGGTGAGTCCTGACCCGATCTAAAATTCAAGGTCAACGAGAACGCTTTGCGGCGAAAGCTTAACCTTCCACAATACTGGGCACGATGCATCCTACATTCTGACGTCACCAGATCGTTATTGCGGCCCCTGCCACCGAGTTCCAGCTATCCCAGTCGGGGACAAATGGCGAACGCCTGACGCTATTGAGCTTGATCACGGGACAGGTCTGTGAGTCGAAAGGCAGACGCCCTAACAAGCTGGGCTGTCTGGACGAATTTAATTACATTGCGCAAAGGAGCGATATAAAGTATAGTTCGGCTATATATATAGTTCGGTATAGGCTCCGTCCGGTTGTACCACAAAATGCTGTCGAGGAATGGGACTGACACATTTCGTGCGATGTGTTCCTGAGCGAAACAAATATTGGGGTGATGTTGATCGACTTTTAGGAAGAAGTCTCACCATGAACACAGCTTGGAAACGTCGAATTTTCTCAATATAATCAATGGTGCTTCTTACGTCATTTACTCCCAACTCTCAACTCATCGCCCAAAGCACCAAAATGCAATCTTTTTCCTGCTTATATTAACTTACAACGCATGTAGAAGCATTGGTCACGTTATTCTTATGGGACGGCCCTTCAGCTTCTGGCCGGGAACGACTTTTTGCCGACCAGTGCTCTACTCACAGGCACTCTCGCCCGGAAAACGTTAAAGGTTTCTCATAAATGTTAACTGGAGTGGATGGAAATGAGGCAAGAAATGAAGACAAGGCCAGCCCATCTTTGCCTGAGAAACAATGAAGACAAGGCCTTTTGTGAAATCGACTTGTGAAAAAAAATCGCATAAAGGTTTTAAGCCTGCGCGCTTGTCATGTTGGGAGAAAAGACAATTAAGAACGGGGCTGCCTTCTCCGTAAAACCGATCGGCGTTGGCCACTGCAAATAACACCAGGCGGCGGGCGCGGGGCGCGCGAAAACGACGGTCGCGAAGTAAAACTTCAAAATGCCAATCAAAATAGGTCAGTACCGTTCAGTTATTAACCTGTGGCATGCGTACCTCACCTTAGTAATTCTGAGGATTTTCTCTTGACAGATTAAGAATGACAGCAATACGGAAAATATAAATTTTACCTTTACTCTTTCGGTCGAACCACAGATTCCAACGCTAGTTTGCGGTGTTGTGGATGCTGATCCGCTCCTAGTATCAACCTAAAATTACACAGGCGAAACATCCGCCAGGACTGTCTTTTAAACGCACGAACTCATATCATAACGCGTTCAGAGGTGCTTCTTCCAGATAATCACTATTTTTGTTTGCCCGTTTGTCGCCCCCTTTTTGATCATTTCTGTTGATCACTAGTGCTCGAAATACTGAGTTTGTTTTGTAAATTACATCCCATTCTAAGCTTTTGAAAAGATGTTGCTTCACAGTGCGTTAAAGGGAATCATTCCTCCGCAGAAAACGAGTTCTGGAATCTATGATTTTTCGTTTTTGCATCGAGAACGCAAATGAAGGCGACCGAAATCCGGGGAGAAATCAGGGCTGGAGACAGGTAAGGTCACGCTTATCGGCTCAGCCCCCCTCCCCCCCCCAACCGATTTCAGAGAGTGACATCGCTGACTGGCATATAATTTGGTAACGCGAAGCCTGAGTGTTTATCAAAAGGATAGCTTCATTAAGCGCCAATAAATCCATCACTAGCCATTTTGCCACTGGTGTACTGAGTAACTGCTGACTTGCCTTTAAGAAGCTCACCGATGTTCTTGTACGACGTCTTCGATTGGTCATCTACGAGCATCTCGATCGTCACAACTTAACTTCTACTCTTCATGCGAGGAAGCCTGAACCATCCACTAACGTTTTTAAGCCGCTCTTTTTGTCTTTTGCTTAGTTCTTGTATCTGACTGCGTATGTTACTTCTAGCCAATTCTACGCAAAGCAAATGGCACGGATGAAAAAGCAGTAGCCAAGATTGAATCTGTCTTCCTAATTGCATGTTCCTGCGTCCACTGCTGACACAAAAAGGTCTCAAGCACATCATGCGACATTGCATGGGTGACTTACTATTCGTCGTGTAGCGTGACCTTGAGATTCACTATCCAGACTTCGAACTGAGCCTGCCTCTTTTTTAATGATGTGAATGTACTGCTGCCGCCGGTTCATAGAAGAACGCAAGAAAGTGCCTTTACTCGTTCATAAATCCCAGTGAAACATAGGCTGCACTAATCGTCCAGCAAAACAGAGACGTCTTCCTCAACTAGCGAGTTCTTTCTGAGTGAGCTCGATCGATTCCGTGACCCAACGAAGCGCATCCGGGGCTGTCGGCCGGTGAAGATTCCAGCAGCATCGCACGCGCCGTGGCTAACGTGAGACAATTCACGACCTCGGCTCCGCCATCGCGTCTCTTCCGGCCGCGTTCCCGGTGCCCCACTCGGCCGTTCCGTCACGCTTCGTCGCGTGCCGTCGGCCCGGCCCCGCGGCCGCCACACGTCGCCGCCGCCGCTGCGCCAGCTGCCGCGCCGCGAAAGTGGGCGCCGCGCCACTCCCGTCGCGGCTCTGACGACAGCTGCGCCGGGCCGCCGACGGCCAGATGGGTCTGCCGCGGCCCAGTGTGGACGGTGCAGTCACGCCGCGCGACCCGTTCAGCTCGACCTGCCGTTAGCCGCCAGATGTAGGCGAGACGTTCGCCTGCGCCCAGTTCTCCATAGATTTACGGGGCCGTGCTGCGTCCATCGGGGTAGCAGCCTGTGGCGTCACAGATATGCACCAATGAAGAACGCCATAAATGCCAAATATGGGAAAGCAGCTGTATCAGCCGACGGAAACCCATGGAGACAAATAGCGCGCAAGAGTGACACAATTAAATAAGATTCGATTGAGCAGTCATTGAGAAGCTCTTGGTTAAAGACATGATTATCAAATATATTATCACATGCGATCGAAACCGGCCCATTGACCCGGCACACAAGACTGTCGACTGCGCGTCGATCATTGTTTTGTGGCGCTACGTAAACAGCGACGACTTCTTCCTCACAAACACACTTACTTCGCCTCTTGACCGACGTAGGAAGGAAACAGGAAGGCGATAATTTGAAAAGCAGCCTTTAAACGCACGACACATGCACCCATAACCATGGGAGTGTTGCAACTTAGCCTATTGGTCTTTGAACCACTGCAACGTGATCCTATGGCTCAAGGTCGGGCTCCAATAATGGCACAGTTATCACGCCCCACTCTTCCACTGGCTCACGATGGCGCCGAAACTTTGCGGAGATATTGACGGGCAAACGGCGAACGGCTGGCGAAAAAAGATGTCATGACTCAACAAGAGAAGTCGCAGCTTCACACGCATGTACACTTCAGATCCTAGCGAGCCCGAACCTAACGACTGTCCGCCTGTGTCAGGCATGCGCCAGATTCGCTTGCACACAACTGAAAAAACGAACCATTGCAGCTGCCATCCGCGTAGACTGCCACTCACTTCTGCAGCATGTCCAACAACGTCAAGAATCCCGATGTTTTGACTCCGATACGTCAAGCGTCCACTCCCGCCGGGGTCCTTTTTTCGACTCTTAATTCACCTGTCGGCGTGAGTGATGGGAGGGAGGACGGCTGCAGTCGGGAAAGGATCTGGATTCAACAATGGATCGGAATCAAGTCACCAAACTGGCCGCGGTCTGGACTGGCTGCAGAGTTATGAGCTAACGCCTACGAAGACTCCACAATCGAGCTCAGATTCCACAATCGAGCTGTTGGACTCCTCACCTCATGTCACAAATAGTGGCAATGGCAGGCGCTCAAAGAACGGGGGGTGACGAGTCCGGCCAAATTCAGCGCATCCGATAGTGGCCCTCGCCAGCTTCCGTGGTTTGTCACATCCCCGTTGGGTATCAAGAGGTGAGTTGGCTGCGACTGTACATGGTTATCCCGAAGTCCTATCACTGAAAAAAGTGATTGACTACAATCTGATCAACAGAGCTCTAAAAATGGAAACGTTCGTTATAGGAGCTTGTAAGGTTATTAACGACAAACTAAGAAATACTCGATCAACGAGAGCGTGACAAGCCATGCCTCCATGTCCGGCGCATAAAGGGCAAGTCAGTGCCAGGACCTGTTCACCGAAACCCACAAGTGTGTATCGAATGTCATTGGTGTCCAGAATGAACGGTCCTGGTGTGCAGATGCAGCATCCATTTCCGCTGCATGATATCTACGCTAGGCCAATACAGAAGGCCCCTTACCTCAGCAAACAAAACCTTACCCCATTATGTGGATAATGATAAGGAAAGCTAGGAAAAGTTGGTTTTAACTAAACATTTTGCGCACCAAATTGTGACGATCAAATGGTATGCTATTAAAGTGAAGATGGCTGGTTGAAACAAGTATGTGCTATGTTCAGCGCTGTCGGTGCTTCCGAATGCATGGGTAGAAACTAGCTGTGAAATTCTCTTATTTTGTTCTACTGCATTGACAATTTTGTGCTGGCAATTTTGACAAAAGCCGTTGTCATCCAATCTGTCGGCATCTGACAGCACATCTGAAGGCAAGATATGGTAGGCAATATTATCTTCCGTGCAAAACTTCTACGACCTGTCTATCGCTACGAAAACTATCGCGATATTCGATGAGGCGAATTATCATCATGTAACGTTTCACCTTCGCACGGAACATCGGTTCTTTCTTTCAAGCGACTTCCCTACCAAACGAATGCGCGATGGTGGTATTCAGGATCGGATCTGACTGCAGCGTGTTGCCGCGTCCCTCGTGTCCCCGTACCTCAACACTGAGAACTGTTCCCGCGATGCTACACCCTGCGTCCTGCAATGATGTGCCCCGTGTTCCTGCCGTGGAGGTATCTCGGCGACAGCACTCAGGTGTAATTGGATACAGCTTCCTCGCCGGATCGATCAATCCCGCTCCAATCGGACGGAGACAGCTGGCTCACCGCGGAGCGTTGCGCTGCGCCCGACCAAACACAATAACGCTGCGAAGGAACACGCTGTTGGGCGGCGTGACGGCCCCACGAAAGCGAGCGCGAGCCTCATGAAGGCCCGCGAACGTGAGCATGAGTCTCATGAAGGCCCGCGAACGTGAGCACGAACCTCATGAAGGCCCGCGAACGCGAGCACGAACCTCAGGAAGGCCCGCGATCGCGAGCACGAACCTCAGGAAGGCCCGCGAACGTGAGCATAAGTCTCATGAAAGCCCGCGAACGTAAGCATAAGTCTCATAAAAGCCCCGCGGACGTGAGCATGAGTCTCATGAAGGCCACGAGAACGTGAGCATAAGTCTCATAAAGGCCCGCGAACGTCAGCATGAGTCTCATGAAGGCCACGAGAACGTGAGCATAAGTCTCATGAAGGCCCGCGAACGTGAGCATGAGTCTCATGAAGGCCCCGCGAACGTGAGCATGAGTCTCATGAAGGCCCCGCGAACGTGAGCATGAGTCTCATGAAGACCCGCAACCGTGAGCATGAGTCTCATGAAGGCCACGAGAACGTGAGCATAAATCTCATGAAGACCCGCAACCGTGAGCATAAGTCTCATGAAGGCCCGCGAACGTGAGCATGAGTCTCATGAAGGCCCCGCGAACGTGAGCATGAGTCTCATGAAGGCCCCGCGAACGTGAGCATGAGTCTCATGAAGGCCCCGCGAACGTGAGCATGAGTCTCATGCAGACCCGCAACCGTGAGCATGAGTCTCATGAAGGCCACGAGAACGTGAGCATAAATCTCATGAAGACCCGCAACCGTGAGCATAAGTCTCATGAAGGCCCGCGAACGTGAGCATGAGTCTCATGAAGGCCCCGCGAACGTGAGCATGAGTCTCATGAAGGCCCCGCGAACGTGAGCATGAGTCTCATGAAGGCCCCGCGAACGTGAGCATGAGTCTCATGAAGACCCGCAACCGTGAGCATGAGTCTCATGAAGGCCACGAGAACGTGAGCATAAATCTCATGAAGACCCGCAACCGTGAGCATAAGTCTCATGAAGGCCCTCGAACGTGAGCATGAGTCTCATGAAGGCCCCGCGAACGTGAGCATGAGTCTCATGAAGGCCCCGCGAACGTGAGCATGAGTCTCATGAAGGCCCCGCGAACGTGAGCATGAGTCTCATGAAGACCCGCAACCGTGAGCATGAGTCTCATGAAGGCCACGAGAACGTGAGCATAAATCTCATGAAGACCCGCAACCGTGAGCATAAGTCTCATGAAGGCCCGCGAACGTGAGCATGAGTCTCATGAAGGCCCCGCGAACGTGAGCATGAGTCTCATGAAGGCCCCGCGAACGTGAGCATGAGTCTCATGAAGACCCGCAACCGTGAGCATGAGTCTCATGAAGGCCACGAGAACGTGAGCATAAATCTCATGAAGGCCCCGCGAACGTGAGCATGAGTCTCATGAAGGCCCGCGAACGTAAGCATAAGTCTCATAAAAGCCCCGCGGACGTGAGCATGAGTCTCATGAAGGCCCCGCGAACGTGAGCATGAGTCTCATGAAGACCCGCAACCGTGAGCATGAGTCTCATGAAGGCCACGAGAACGTGAGCATAAATCTCATGAAGGCCCCGCGAACGTGAGCATGAGTCTCATGAAGGCCCCGCGAACGTGAGCATGAGTCTCCGAAGGCACGCGGGCGTAAGCATGTGTTTCATGAAGGCCCCGCAAACCTGAGAATGGGTTTCATGAAAGCCAGTCACCTGACTAGCGCGATACCAAGGTTTGATAAGACCATATTCATGACGAATGTCAAGCAGAATAGTACTCCGGTACACTGTCGAACCGGGCCACTGAACCTCGCAGTACAAACAAACTCGGTGATAGTGGAGAGAAGGAGCTTTGGTTTCGGAACAGTCCATTGCTGTAAGCCAAAGCAAAATAAGCCTAGGCTGAATGTTAGCCTAGTAATGGCAAAGAGGTTCATTAATTTTGAGGTCGACGAGGCCAAAGCTCATGCTCATGCTCATGCGTGCTCATGCTCATGTTGAACTCTCTTAAAAATGCGACCCTTTCAGGGACGTTCTGTACATACATACAGGGCATACAGGGCACTCTATGCAGAGGGCTCGCTTACAATTTCAAACCTAACCATTTCATTGTTTTTGCAACGCTGTAATCAGGTCTTGACAATATTTGTGCCGGCTGGTGCTTTGATGGTTCCGCGGCCTTAAGCCCACTGCGCGGTCCCTAGCACCCCTTCTTACAGGTGAAGACAACAGAAACCGTCTGCGGGCAGCAGAAACTATCCGTAACTTCTATCTTTCTTGCTGCTACAGACGAGGAAAATACTGCTGCAGCTGAAGGCCATGTTGCTCCATGAAACTGTTTGTTACTTTCCTGACAGAACAACAAAACATAAACTTTGTCGGCGAGTGAACGGCATCCTGTCAGTGTGCTGGAACAGCCAGTTTCGCAGATGACTTCTGATGCAGTCAGTATTACCAAATACATTCCGTCTTTCATTACAGTTTTCCATTTTGCTTGCAGTTATTAGGACTCAATACAGCTGTATCGCAGGCTAAACGTCGCAAATAGAGTGCGGACAAGATACTTTCTTTGACACCCAAGAGCGCTGAGCCACCTGAAAGCAGCGCCTGACCAGAAAACATGGAAACCTACCGATGACAAGGGATCACTGTGTAGCGTAGTGCCATTTCCACAGCTCACTGCGCTTCAACTTGCACTCGGCCGGTCGGCCTAGCCCCCGGTGCCTTCCTTAGCACCGCTTGTCAAGCGACCGGCCGTTCGAGCACACCCGTGGCCGGAGCACAGGTGGACTCCGGTCTCGGTCACGGCCACTGGCCGCCCGACCCAGATCCGTCAGCAGTCACAGCAGCCGGCGGACGCCTGTGCGGAATTCATGCGATTCGCCACCAGTAAGCTCTTCAAGGAAACGGCGCTTACAAAAAAGTACGCGCAGAAAACGCGTAGAGAATGGATAGAGAACAATTCCAAGCCAGGTGGGGCACTTTAGATACCTTGGGTGGTGCCTGAGTCCCCGGTGCTAACTTGAGCCCCTCTGTCTTCCATCTTCCCCATCCATGCAAGATAGCAGGCGTGGTATAGGAACAGAGGGGAGGGGGAGGGGAAGGGAAAAGGAGAGGAAGGGGGGGGGGGGGGAGGCAAAGGAAGAGGAATGGGCAGCTCGGATGTGCCCTGGTCTATCCGATTTTCCCGAAAGTTCAACATTAAGCCATTTTGGTAATGCATGGAAAAGGATTACTGTAAAAAGGGAGTTAGGACTTACATTTCACCTTAGGTGGAGATGATCAGATAAACAGCTTGTCGCATAGAATTCTTCACGAAAGATGCCGAACACCAGTGTCATTACCTGATCTCTAAAGAAACTGAAGACACTAGCGGGCATTTCTTTTAATCACGATTCCCGGTCACAATTTTCTGCAGTTCCCTTGTGATGCGGACATGTATCCATTCTGAAAGTGAGCTCTCAAAAGTTTTCCGACCACCGCTAAACTTATCTGTTAACAGATGACATCAGCTTAAGTCAAACAGTGCGACTCCTATGGGGGAGGGTGCGATGGGCAATTTGACCTCCTGAAGTTTTTCCAGAACAATTCCGAACGATGCGGCGGGCTCGCAAGAATTTTGCATACTAGACTAGTATGCTTCTACTCATTACACGGGTGGACCTCGGTGGTGTTCGAGCGCGGTCACATGGTTCTCATGTCCCAGTAATGTGCTATGCCGACGACCCACCCATCCGCTCCAGCAACGGGTACTACCTGCGTCGTTCACACGCTTGGGATTGTTGACGAGTTGGCCACCCGGTAACTCTTGGCGTTTGTGCACCCCGATCAGGCACTCACCAGAAGTCATTGCTTTGTTTCCGGAGGCAGACTCTTATTAAAGGTGCCAGAATGGAGCCTGTGCGACCAACATTCGTCCGTGCGTGTGCCCGGACCGAGCATCTTGGGTCATGCTTAATCCGTAGTTGCGCAGCGGGCCTCACGTGGAAGCACGACTGATCCGGAACTGCGCAGCGGGCCCCACGTGGAAGCACGACTGATCCGGAGCTACGCAGCGGACCTCACGTGGAAGCACGACTGATCCAGAGCTACGCAGCGGACATCGCGTGGAAGCACGACTGATCCGGAGCTACGCAGCGGGCATCACGTAGAAGCACGACTGATCCGGAGCTACGCAGCGGACCTCGCGTGGAAGCACGACTGATCCGGAGCTACGCAGCGGGCCCCACGTGGAAGCACGACTGATCCGGGGCTACGCAGCGGACCTCGCGTGGAAGCACGACTGATCCGGAGCTACGCAGCGGGCCTCACGTGGAAGCACGACTGATCCGGAGCTACGCAGCGGGCCCCACGTGGAAGCACGACTGATCCGGAGCTACGCAGCGGGCCTCACGTAGAAGCAAGACTGATCCGGAGCTACGCAGCGGGCCCCACGTGGAAGCACGACTGATCCGGAGCTACGCAGCGGGCCTCACGTAGAAGCACGACTGATCCGGAGCTACGCAGCGGACATCGCGTGGAAGCACGGCTGATCCGGAGCTACGCAGCGGGCCTCACGTAGAAGCACGACTGATCCGGAGCTACGCAGCGGGCCTCACGTGGAAGCACGGTTGCATCATGTGCGTTATTCATTATGCACTCTGACACCAACCATTATGCTGAGTTTCCGCCTTCCGGCACAGAGGAAAGTTTCCCTTTGTCCGCCGCCGTGGCCCGGGCCGTTTTTGTTCGGAGCGCACGAGTTGCTTTAACCGCAGCGGATGTTGAGCGCATGGAAGTCTGGCAGGCATCTGATTTAAAAGCAGTAGCCGGACTGCTACGACGAGCGCGGGCACAGTCCTCCCCATGGCTCTGCATGTCCCGCAAATATAGGATGAGGTTCGGTCTGCTATGCTCAGAAAATTCCGCAGCCTGCTTCGGTCCTCACATCGCTTGCACTGAGCTCTTTTCAAGGCTCTTGCTTCGCTTGTCTACCGCCTGGGTGAGCCCGCTGGGAGCTTTGCCGGATCGACGTTTTTGCTCTGCGGTCGATATTGGGGCGGTTAGTAAGCTTGGACTGATGGGATGGACAGCTGCCAGCGTTCTTCAGTGCGATCCCAGCGCGGTAGAATCGAGTCACTCGGACGACTCTTGACGAGAACCGTACCAGAGGCTATAGGACTAAGACACCTGTTATATGTGGATTGGTGAGGCTCCACATTTATTAAATGTACGCAATGTTTGTGTTCGTAGAATGCATGTGCTTGCATCGTATGTTGCCCGACAAAACCTTAAATAAACCACGATTGTTTGATATCAAAAATTAGATATGCCACGTAAGGTCATTAACCTACAATAGCCAAAGTCAGGCCATGGCTGTCAGCGAAGACGAAGGAAATAGGGATAGCGTAGAAAATCGTTTAATCCGATACGACAACGGTTAGCTAGACGGAAATCATACAAGTTTCAAATAGTTTATTAGATGCTTAGGGAACCAAGATTAGGATTGCTACCAATTCCATTGGCCTTCGGTCGGGTACTGTGGTCAGGCCAAGGTCAAAACAAAACCGCTGTATTCATGGAAAACTTACTTCATGGGATGGGTTCTAAGGCTCATTTTGAATTCCTTGATCACAGGATGTTAGCAAACATCTAAAAAGTTGACTTAAGGAAGGTTAGGGGAGGTCACTGACCTAAAATAAGCCCGATATTTTTACACTTTAAGGAGCATGCCGCCTAGCGTAGCTTCTGACGGTAATTCTAAATTCAAATATCAAAACGATTTTAATTTTTTGGGTCATGTTGAGCTTTTGAAGGTCAAATAAAGTGATAAACCCGATGTGAGATTGAGGAATAATGTCTTTGACGAAGTGTCGGGGTGAAAACTGGTTGCGTGAGAAGGTCTTGGGGGTCTTTCGACACCAATCTGGGATTATCCTTTTTTGACCTTATGTGACAAAAAATTACGGTGAAGGGACCTGACAAGTAAATATCAACAAGCTTGGATACTTTTCTACTTACCCTGATAATTTGGTGTGTCCAGCTTTTTTAGTATTGGAGATATCATGGGGTTACATTGCGCGTCGCATTCAACTAACCACCCGAACGCGTGTAAACCACGTGGCCAAGGTTAACACCCCGTGGTGTCTTCAAGTTTAAAGACTGCACCAGCGCTGGCGATTGGTGCGATATGAACTCGTTGCCGCGCCAGGCAGGTGTCCGGCCAGTCGGACACCTGCCTGTTGTCTCCAGAGTTCAGGGCAGTGTCGTTGGTGGGGCGAACTAGTGTGTTGCTATCAAGTGCGAAAGGCCGTTGGTCGGTTTACCGTGTCCGCTATTCGCACAATTTCACGGGAGCAGACCTCGGAAGAAATCTGGTTAGCCTCTGAAGCTAATCATAATTTTATGCGTAAGGAGGTAATTAAACAAAGTTAATGCAATGTACATGTACTACGTTACAAGACAAGAAAAAATCGACGATTAGGAAATCTAACTCACAATAGTGTGTACCTAATCGATATATGAACATCAAATTTGAGCTGGCCTTTAAACAATACAACATCCTGGCCTTTTCCACGCAAGCATGTATCCTACCCCGTAAGTTGTTCAGTGCACTAGCGAGGAACGTTATTCACGTAGATAAAACAGCAGTATGAGCCCTATTCCTCGGAAAAACCAGGAGAACGGAGATATAGTTAGGTTGATATTTCGGCAACATGCCCTTATCGAAACCTCTATCTTCTGGTATTGTTAAAGGCATAATGCCAAAATACCAACCTACTATATCTCCATTCTCCTGTTTTTTTCCTCGAGGAATAAGGCTCATACTACTGTCTTATTCAACCTCGTGGTCGTCCTCCCAAGTAACATGCATGCAGAACCCAAGTGTGTGCGAGCATTTAACCCTTGCCCTGATTGGGGTCGATGTGACCCCCAAGGGTTTTTAGAATCCCTCTCCGGTGTGCTGTGCGAACGCGTCCACATGCTCCGTATCCTATGGGGCATTCACATTTCACGTGTGTTGACATCAAAAACATTTTCCTAACTTTTCTGGTTTGGGAGCAGTGAGGGTTTTTGCGAAACACTGCACGGCGATCGACGGCCGGTGTGGGCGACGGGCTGTGGATTACCAAAATTTATGTTCCAAACACATAAGAGTGTACACCGCTGTACATCAAATTGAAAAGGAAAACGCCTGCTTATATCTTGTGTCGTCATGCGGTATGGTATCGTATGTATTCGTATGCACCTGGCAAAATCGGGTCAGTTAATGACCGAAGAACATACAAAACTGGTACCAATCGTGAGACCTTGTTGAGACCAATCCAATGGTGGTTTTCTCTAACCTTGATCTTTACTAGTTTGGAGACGCCAGGGATCATCATGAACTGAACTGAATACGAACTAAATACAGAATCAAACCCATTCTTAAATGTTTGCTCCGAAACCGCTGAAAGGAAGGATATTGGGATCAGAACTCACGCTAAGCGGCGCTTTTTAAGTGAGCCCTGGCCCCTACCTCCTATCATGAAATGCTATGGTGGGGTCAAGGCGGTTTAAACACTCGCTCAAGTTCATGAGATGCGCTAGCGCTATAGGAGCTGTGTGATGACTCTCGATAGGAACCAGGGCACTTTGTCTAACGTTTTGGCCATTTTCGCCATTTTCGGCCTGATGCACGAAATACCCAAGGCTCGAGAGCTATGCTGCTGCCGTGCTCCCCTTTCAAATGACGTCATACGTTTGGCAGCTCGGCGCATAGCCGGCGCTCGCACCGGGCTTCTCAAAAAGCTGCGATGTTTTTTTTTGCCTTGATCTGTGTAAGCACAGCACGGTGATCTTAAGATGATTTGTGTCGGGCGGGGCGACACTATCAGCTCGCCCACACACATTCACTTTCGCTTGGCGCCGCTTACATGGCGCGTTTGATTACAACAGGTGCCGGAAAAAAACCGCGGGGCGGCTGAACGAAGCTCACTGCGCTACCGACCAAATGCCAAATTCCGTTCTCCAGCGGGTGGCCGGCTGGGCTGCAGGTCTCTTTGCACCGGATTGTTCGCAGGGAGGATCTTGTCCGACCGACAGAATGTCGCCTTCGCACGCGCCGGTATGTCATCCGCCGATCTATCGATGTATTCTATTTTTTAATATAAAATGATGTATACACTCCGGTGGCCGCGTAATGAGCGCGCTGGCGTTGCAAGCTTACTAATGTGGAAAGTGGATGCACTGGCGTGAATCTCATCAGACCGGCCATCATATTCCTTTTCAGGTCATTACCTCTGCTCCCGCGTAGATCGACAGGATTTAGTACAAATTGCATGCTCGACACATGCAACAGCTAAACGTCACATGATATAAGCAAGCAAGCAAGCTATTGGGCTCTTGCTTTTTCAGATGCGCTATAAGTTTGTAGTTCTCATGCTGTCAGCCAATGGTCCTCAATATGCCGAGAGGCACTGGCTAAGCGACGTCATCAAGACAACATTGTTGAGGTTCTCAAAAATAGACGTTTCAAGCTGTGGTCACGGCTACTTGCCCCAAACTCCGGCCTGTGGTATTTGCAGGCAAAGCCTTTGTACGTAACCCGTGCGTCAGTTACCGTAACCGTCAGCGCAACGTCAGCAATCCACGCTGAAATCATCGACAGGCAACTGTCCTTTTTGTCCTTGTCCTTTTGTCTTTGTCCTTTGGAACAAGACGGCGTGCGGGCTTCCCATGAAACCCTCCCCTGTATGCCCAGCGGGATGTCAAGGGCTTGTATTAAGCTTGGACTTCTACTGACAGCTACCGATCTTCAATATACCAGTGGGTACTGGTCAAACGACGTTATCAAGCAAACGTTGGTAACGTTGGCAGTACTGGACGCTTCAAGCTGCAGTCATGGGCACGGTTGAGCAGCACTAGCAAAAATATTGCATTTGAAGATCGAGACAGATGATTCCGAAACACTCTCGAGATCTTTCGATACACTGCCACTACTAAGAAGTCAAAATCATGAATAATCTGATCTCTCGCATCCTAACAACCAATACAGGGTCCAACGCTGAGGACTGCGCGAAACACGGGTGGCTAAGCTTGAAGGTTGCGATGAACCTTACCTAAATAGACTTGAGTAAGACAATTGCTTATCATAAACATCAGGATCGAGAGCTTGGGCGTGAGAACCTGGATACCCGGGATGTTGGTCAGGTTCGCACAGTGTTCATGGTGCTTGTTGGATAACTTCAAATAAGATTCCAGAGATCATGGTGCCGAAAAGCCAGGACTCCGAGGCATTTCTTGCTGTATAAAGAACCTTTAGACCAATTTTCTGATCAAAGCGCATTCTAGTTAATAGTTTGATGATCTCAGGACAGCCGCGCATCGCGCATCGCCCTAATGTTGACTCCACCGAGCTCAGTTCAAACACAGTTTGCGGCCATTGCATTACTCAGGCTTTTAATCATATCCGTACACTTGGAGCCCAGCCGGGGGCGCAGCCAGAATTTGCAACGGGGATTTGCCGCAATTCGTAATGAAGGAGGAGAGGGGGTATCTTTTACCGGCGAGTCCTAGCCCCATGGTGAGTACCGATACACTGCAGACTAAAAAACCCACAAGCGCTAATAGGCACGGTACCTAGCGTGTCAATTACTATCGAAATTGGATTGCCCTGGCGCCTCGAACGATTGTATGAGGCGCGCACCGTTCACATTCACTCGACTATCCAACAGTACTGCTAATTACTCACGGCTATTGGGCTCGACATGTCGCCGCCCGTGGCAAAGTCTATTAGCTTTAAAACCAAAATAGTTGTCCTGACCACCAGGTTCCGAAATTACATTCAGTTCGATCGTGGTGAAGAACCGCGCTCGAACCTGGCGGGAGGAGGAGGGATAAAGCCCTATGAGTCCCCCTCCCTTGGCTGCGCCTGTGAAGTCAGAGCTGCGGATCAAAGCCTGCCCGCTTGGCGCCGCGTTGGCACAATTGGTGCGCAGTCCACAGCACGGCGCCACTGTCGCGCCGGTGCGTCGGTGCGATGCGTCGCCGTCCGCGTCGGCAGCGGCCGCGGGATCGCCAGTGCCGCCAGTCAGTTCGTTGGTGGGGCTCCCGCAGCGGGGAGCGCCTGGAGACATCGCTGGTGGGCAGGCGGCACGCCCGCCCAACACTGGTGAGTATTGGTCGGCCACCACGTGGTTTGACGTGCGGTCAAACAATGACCCAACGCATTACTCGGAAACGTGTAGTGATAAATGCCATGTGTGGTTGCGTGCAGTTTCTGAAAACTGGTCCCGGCCCTTAGGAGAGAACAAAAGTCATAAAATCACGGCGTGTAGCGAGATTAAAATAGCCCAGGTGAACTTGTACTGTGTACACAACTGGCACTGTGTGACGTTCTGAGGCAGTAGCTGACAGTTAGCACCATGCACTAGCTGGTCTCAGTGGTTGTCAAAGACTGTTGAAGGCTGGCTGCTTGTAATTCTTAATTTTTCTAGCTTCCTGAGTGTGTACTTTCTTCCTAAGTGCATGCTCACACCTACTGTGCTTTGTAAAGCTATGGAGCGCATAGGAGCTATTTATATTAACAACTTTATTCTAAATGTGTAAGTCTTGATTAAAACTGATAGAAACCAACGCCCAAAATGTGGCGCACCTGTTAACTAATTCCCAAGAGCACATTATGAAAAAGATGATTGAAATGCCATGCAAAGGGACAGACGCTGGGGCAATGTGATACCCACCTAGGCCCCTACTGACCTCGATATATTTTGCTCTGGAGCAGGGCTGTAGTTTCTTATTCAGCTGGATGGGACTCTAGCCCTCCTCCCCTCTCCAAGTTTGAAAAGACATTTGGTCAAAGTCAGGGAAGACATGGCTCGCACTTTTTATTTGGGCTTAACTATTTTCTCCGTGCACCCTCCACAAAGTTATGTATAATACTACAGCATCTGGGAAGTCCGACCGCCGCATGATCGGGACTCTTAGGTCAGTGCAGCAGGGGCGGAGGCATTGTTTCCTCCTCAGAGCGGGCCATCCCTTCATAGTTAGCACCGCTACATCTACTCACCAACGTTCAGTCTGATTAGAGCAATAGAACACTGGGTACTTCAGATTTTGTCTAGTAGGTATCCACATGCTATAAATGTACCAGAATCAGGATTAAAACAAGATTTAGGATGTTATACCAAAAGTTGGCAGTGCTGCGCTAGCAGCATATTTGCTTTGTGGCGATCAAGCGTAATCGCGTTTATCAGTCGCAAAACGCTTCAAGTGCGGCGCGTTGGTGAGACAGGTGGCTGGAGGATCGGATTGTTTTAAAGTAATTTCAGAGGCCTGTAGCCTAATCTAGTATATTTTTTTCTGTGCCAGGTTACACTATGTATCGGTTTACACATCGTGACTTATTTCAAACATTTTAAACATTCCCAGAACTCCATAAAAGTTTCGTCTGCTTACCGTCTGTTTTGACTTTAACTGTTTTAATTGTTTTTGTTTTAACTTCTGTTTAAGATTCAAAAGCATTTCGGTGTTTTTTTCGGTTTTGAATGGTGTCCCTACTAGGTACTCGCGAGAGGCACCATGCACTGGACCTCGGATCCCACACCAGCCAGCTGGCGACGAACGGTTGTCCCCCCCCCTCCCCTCCCCCAAAACTCCAGGCTTGATCCGCCCCTGGAGTCCAACCGAAAACCGCCCGCCGCACGCCACCAAAAACATGCCCACCATTCAAACTAATGGGCAGTACAGCAGTCAGCTGCCTACATGAGCAGCTTCATGCCGTCAAATATGGCAAACATGACGGCTTTGTGTCCAGACTACCTCTTTTCTCACTCAGCTCCGTGTTGCGACTTTCCGATAGCGTTGAACGATGCGGATGACACTCTCTGGGCCTGTTCGATGCGGTAGATTGGCGTATGCGGCAGATGCTATTGGCGATGAGGCACGCATCTCACGATAAGCGATAGTCTTAGTGGATCGTGGAAAACGGTCCAAAAGCTATACAAACTAAGAACCTAATCGTAAACGAAGATTGCCTCATACAATGCACGCTTTGTAACACATGACATACATACAGCTCAAATTCGAATGTAAACTGCAAAAAACATTGACCACTCACTTGTGTGGTCCACATCACATCGCCACATCACATTGTCCACATCAGCATCGCCTATTCGTTGGATGTTTCTAAAACTTATGGCCCAAAATATAGAATGCATACAATTTGCTCTAAGGCCTTGGCTAACTATAATCATAGCATTGTCAATTTAAAAAAGTTATGTTGCAACCGCGTAATACTTGACAC
Source organism: Pollicipes pollicipes (assembly GCF_011947565.3). Classification (NCBI taxonomy): domain Eukaryota; kingdom Metazoa; phylum Arthropoda; class Thecostraca; order Pollicipedomorpha; family Pollicipedidae; genus Pollicipes; species Pollicipes pollicipes. The sequence continues at coordinate 29,724,468 of NW_023597054.1, forward strand.
TGAGACAGCTTTTGTGGCGTGGGACAAGCGAGGTCATGACATACGTGACTGGCGTGAGACGAACGAATTGATGACATACGTGACTGGCGTGAGACGAACGAGTTGATGACACACGTGACTGGCGTGAGACGAACGAGTTGGTGACATACGTGACTGGCGTGAGACGAACGAGTTGATGACATGCGTGACTGGTGTGGGACGAGCGAGGTGATGAAATACATGACTGCTACTGCCATGCAGATGAAAACGAAGCGCGGATAAAGAATCTTCGGGGACACCTACAAATAGTCATCATTATAGCGTTAGAGTATTTCTGCTCCAAGCCTTTGCGGGAGATGGGCCCGGGCGACGGTAGCTAGCGTTCGCATTTAATTCTATGCATAACAGTAGGTTTTGAGCCTTGCAATGTGCAGTAATTTTAATCGGTAAAATCAGGTTAACATTATTGCTGGCGGTAATTAAGACATTGCGGACAATGAAAATGTTTCAGGCATAATGCTATTTTTTTAGACATTGGTCACAGGGACCAGGCCTTTTGCCTATGCCTGCCTATGTGGTCTTGGTTCCTTAAGTTTATTTTGCTTAGATCGCGGCTTCTTGTGTTTGCTTGCGTGGCATGTGCATTTGTTTTGAAAAGCGATCTTGCCAGCTGGAGGCGCTGTAGGCGTCAGCAGCCTTCTGCTTAGCGTAGAAAAAACGCGGGAGCCGCTTGTCTTCTAATTCACTATTTTTCCGACGTTACGTCCGTCTGTCTGTAAACACGGACGGTGCGTCTGGCTGTTTGTGCACACATATAGTACGTCTGCCTGTCTGTGGACACATACGATGCGTCTGCCTGTCGGCGCACACATATGATATGTCTGCCTGTCTGTGGACACATGCGGTACGTCTGCCTGTCGGCGCACACATATGATATGTCTGCCTGTCTGTGCACACATGCGGTACGTCTACCTGTCGGCGCACACATATGATATGTCTGCCTGTCTGTGCACACATGCGGTACGCCTGTCTCTGCACGCAGATGTTGCGTCCGTCTGTCTGTGTACACGTACCGTGCCCCTGTCTGTCTGTGCACACCTGTCTGTTGAGTCTACCTGTCTGTACACGTACGGCGCGGCGCCTACCTGTCTGTGCACACATGCAGTGCGTCTGGGGACAGATGATGTGTTTGTCTGTCTGTGCACACATGCGGTGCGTCTGCCTGTCTGTGCGCACCGATGATGTGTCTGCCTGTCTGCACACATGCGGTGCGTCTGCCTGTCTATGCACAACTATGGTGCGTCTGTCCGTCTGTCTGTGCACACAGGCGCTACGTCTGCCTGTGTGTGTACACAGATGGTGCCTCTGTCTGTCTGCGCACATGCGATGCGTGTGCCTGTCTGTGCACGTATATGGTGTGCATGCCTGTCTGTGCACACTTGCGGTACGTCCGCCTGTCTGTGCACGCGGATGCGCAGCACAGGCGGTGCCTGGAATGCCCCGAAACGTACTCATTCGATGGGTTCAGCATGCGCAACGATCCTCGACACAAATTCATGCCCATCCGATACCCGTGTTGGTCAAAGAGTGTGCAAAAAGGGCTATTTTTGCACTTAGCGCGTTGGTACTTTTGGTATATGTAGACGACCTAGGACCTTTGCAAATGCCCAGCCGTTGGAACCATATTATGGCGAGGGCAGTGGTAAGTTGAAGGTTCTCATTGACAAAAAAAAACGTTATGTCTCTGGTGTAGGTGAATGCGCCGTTCACATTCTGAAGTCTGCTATATGCTATACATTTTTCAACTAAATGCCTTTAATCTTCATGCCATTTTAACTCCGTAACGTGTATAGCTATTACATTAACAGACGTCCGAAGACTAGCTGATGAGCATTCACAAACTGTACTTCCACCTCCACAATGACCCACGTGGCCTCCGGTCGGCGGGACTGAATGTGGAGCAACCCTCTCGAATTCCTTCGAGTTTTGGCGTTCTTGTAAGCAACCAATCAGTGACTGGCCAAATCGAGAAACAGTGTCATGCTTTTTAGCTGTTGACGTTGCGGGTAGAGATGAGCCGGACTCTGGATTCGTTATGTTCTCGCTATTTTCCCAAATGCGGGCGTGTGTAGTGTGCCACGCCATGCAGGTTGTGCTTACAAGCTCCCAGGACGACAGAAATAGGCAATACGTCCAGCCCTCTGGCGGAGCAGTCCACAGTTTATTTTCTGCGGCGGCGAGTCACTTCAAGTGCACTACAAGGATGCGCGGTAACTTCTGAATCAAGAAGGTTGTGGACCATTTCTGACGCTTCTGGTACTCGGAGCACACCAGCTTTCCGTCCCCGTCGAGTACCTTCTCTTTGCTGAAGAGGTCGAAGCAAGTCTGAAAGCGCACTCTGCCCGTCTTGAACGGGATCGGGAGGCTCAGGTCCCAGAACGGTCTACGGGTCTAAGTCACTGGGTCTAAACTGGGTCTAAGAACGGGTCTAAAGTCAATGACGCGTGGCCGCACAGCGTGCGCCGCAGCGGGGACCTCGGCTGTCCGGCAAGCAGTTCTTCAGGAGCAGGAAACGCTTCCGGTCTTTCATCAGCTTCAGATGGGGTGGTCGTTCACAGATCTCGCTCACCGAGTCGAAGTGCATAAATATAAACGGACTCCGGATGCCAGCCAGTGTAAGCGGCGCATATACCATGCTTTTTCAGAACACACGCGATCAAATGACACACATTGCCCACACTTTGACCCAATCACTCACAAGAAACCAAAGCAATCGAAATGCACTAGCTTTGCGCAGATAGAAACTTCATGATTCTCCGGGATAAAATATTTTATTTAGCAGCGTCTTCAGCTTGCGTATGTCGAGCGATTCACATATTTTGCAGTGGAAATGGTCTTTGGCTTTTTGCAAAATTTAAACAGCCGGAAGGTTTTCATTACGCTAAATACCATAGGTTTGGTGAGCAGATAGGCAATGATCATGTATGAGAGTCTTAGAAGTTGGTATTTTTGCGCCCAGAACGTACTCGTAAAACGTAGCCGAATGGGCCTTTTTGATTCACCAACATGCGATGCCTGTTCTCATGTGTCAAACAAGTTATGCAATACAATAGGCCAGACGCCAGACATTTACCTTTCTGGCCTGACATTCACCCATTGCAAATTACCCGATGATCATGCAGGTTTTGGGAAAACCGACCAAACCAGATTTTTTTCGAAGCATTGTGGTTTTGTCATGCTACCCGTACATTAAGAATATTTTTTTTGGCAGCTAATTTGACCCTCATACTCAAAGCTTCATCCGCATAAGTGTAGTGTTTCCTCGTCCTGCTCCACGTCCGCTCATGACTCAGCTAAACGCAGCAGCCTGACAAAGGGCATGACATTTCGAGCTCAGCCAATAACAAAGCGAACGGAGACCGTCACTGGACAGACCACCTTGCACCACCCCGGCCCTCGTTTTACACTGGACTCCCCCGGCCCGGCCCGGCGCACCCCACCCCACTGGTGGTCTGTGTGCTCGCGGCCGCCCATCGACTTAACGTGACAGTGCTCTCCTGCAGCACGCCGCGCTGTCGAGCGTATCCGTAGCATCCGGCCGCGCGTAGCGAAAGACGGCACGGCCTCCGAACTCCGTACAGACTTAGATACTACGGTAGGGTAATGTAAGAAAGCCATCTAGGCTGAAAATTTTATTTGCTCCTCTGATCCCGTTGGTGAAGTCGATGATGCTAATCTCTTTGGTGTTGATGTTGATGTTCTTGCTGATGCCGATGGTCTTGTTGATGTTGATGTTCTTGTTGGTCGTGATACTTACGCTGCCGTTTTTTTCTCGATGTTGTTGCCCCTCTCAATGTCGTTGAGTGATTTCTCGATGAATGCGGCGAACAAGTTGTTTGATGTAGCCGTTCGCCTCGAACAGTTTTTGTTTAAACGAGCAGTCTCTAGCAGTGACACAGTGGTATAGACGGTATGTACGTTCATGGTACGCCGAATATTTGAACGGATAAGGTCTTTTCTATAGACATGGAATGTGTTGATGTGTAATGGATGATACTCTGAGAATGGTTAGCTTTAATGAAGGGTTCAGAAGAACATGTGAAGTTTGCATCCGCCGTCACGAATACATTCAAGAATGCAAGCTTTTACAATAAGGCTTGCCAGTGGGGGAGCCCGTGTAGCAGGCTTGCCGCGGAGGAGCCCCGCGCGGTAAGCTTGGCCGCGGAGGAGCCCCGCGTAGTAGGCTTGGCCGCGGAGGAGCCCCGCGTGGTAAGCTTGGCCGCGGAGGAGCCCCGCGTAGTAGGCTTGGTCGCGGAGGAGCCCCGCGTGGTAAGCTTGGCCGCGGGGGAGCCCCGCGTAGTAGGCTTGGCCGCGGAGGAGCTCCGCGTAGTAATCTTAGTTGTGGAGGAGCCCCACGTAGTAGGCTTGGCCGTGGAGGAGCCCCGCGTGGTAAGCTTGGCCGTGGAGAAGCTCCGCGTAGTAGGCTTGGCCGGGGAAGAGCTCCGCGTAGTAGTAGTAGGATTGGCCGTGGAGGAGCCCCCGCATAGTACGCTTGGCTGTGGAGGAGCTCCGGCGTAGTAGGCTTGGCTGTGGAGCCCCGCGAGGAAATAGGCTTGGCCGTGGAGGGCCCCCGCGTAATAAGCTTGGCCGTGGAGGAGCCCGCGTAGTAGTATGCTTGGTCGTGCAGGGCCCCCGCATAGTAGTAGGCTTAGCCGTGGAGTGTCCCCTATGTGGTAGGCTTGATCGTGGAGGAGCCCCGCGTAGTAATAGGTTTGGCCGGGGTTCGCTCGACGTTCGCTGTCGGCGCAGCTGTCCTGTTATTGAAAATACTAGCCAGCGTGCTATAAGAACGCTGCCGTTGGGCCACACTGCCCCCGAATTCCAATCTCCGGGGTAACACTTTGAGGAGCACTCGAATTCCCATTTCAATCAACTTGTCCGGTAGGAAGTCGGTGATCGCTCCGTCGTGTCGACCGTACCAGCAGTTTTCGGCCTTCGCCACCGATGGGCCCGTCCGGCGACAGCATCTGCATCCTCCTCGCCCATTTTGCGCATGGGAACACATTCACTGTGATATGACATGTACCCTACGGCCGGACCGGTCGAGGATGTCTGCGTGTGGCCAGCGTGTCGAGCATGTCACGGTCCAGAAAGCATGGGGCTGGAATATGGGCTCAGCATGTTCCCCGTATAACCAACATCAAAATGTGTTAAAATGCTCGTAGTTCCTCCCGAGTTTCACTAATAGTTTAAAATATCGGGTCTGGGCAGAATGGGCAAGCTGATGACATGTCGTGCCCAATATTTCTCCATCTAGAATTGCAGTCGGCTGTCTAGCTAAAGTCGGCTGCTGTTCCTATGGCCATGGGGGCTCAGGTCGACCCGAACCAACTCCGTCAGCTTTTTGTGCGTCGTTGTTAGGGCTAAGGATTTCATTTCCGCTAGATAGAGGAGATAGCACGCCAGTGCAAACCACGCTAGGCGTCTCTTTGCGCTGCATACTGGGCTACTACCGCACCTGCATCGCGAATGTCGCGGGCGTCGCGCCGAGCTTGTTGCTAGATATGGTCTGTATGTGCGGACCCCTGTTATTGCTCACCGAGTCACTCCAACATAACAGTCAGTGTTATTTCCTATGCCAGTCAGCCAGTAAATACGAAGCTGAGACTTAAGTGATTAGCGTAGTGGCCAGTTTATTGCAGCCTCATTTGCCTGAAAGCTCTTGACATGCTCGTCGCCAGGCTGCAGGCTGCTTCGCCGGGTAACATTGCCTTGCCATCGGAGTACATCTGCTGACTCGGTGCCCAATCGGCTTACGGTGGTCTGTTCTCATAACGCCATTGACCATCGACAAAAGCAGAGCGTTGGCAGGTTTCCTGGCTCGCCTCTGAACAGACACTGCGGGCTTATGAGCGAGGGCCAGCCGCAGGTCCGCCCCCAGGTGCAGCGAGCTAGCCACTACACTGGCGGTATAGGCCGCAGCCAGGCTTCGTGAGGAAGAGGAGATACGCAGTCGGGCATTCAACTGCCCACTGATCACTAGGGTGCACAGAACTGACCGTCACGATCGCCGGGAGCAGGCTGCAGAAGACGCTGTGACTTCGCTGTTACGGTTACGCACGTCCTGTGCATAGTTTGGACTAATCATGTCATGTCTGTCGCCGCCCCGCACTGCTATCCCAGCACTGGCCAAGGCCAGGCGCCGTAACGTTACGAGTTGTGATGCTTCACCCCTTCGTTCACCTCCCGAGCTTCTGACATCACAGCCGGCTATGCAAGCTTAGAGCACATTGTTAGCTGAATACGCGCATGTGAGTGCGTTACATGTGAGTGCGTTGCCGGTGACACAAGGGTGGGACCCCATGATCGACACGGAAGCTCTTAGAGGGATGCATCATGCATTGGTCACTCCCCTGACGCCAAAGGCTCCCTGACCCGGCCATTTGTCCCAGATAGACGAACGGGCCCTCATTGATGCGAAATATCACATATCGTCGCAATCGTCCAATAAAGCACTCCATTGCCGCGTTGTGGACTCACATCGTAAACTTTCATTTCCTCTTGCGTAATCAGAGGGCCTCGACCAACGTATGAAGCCCCGACTTTCGGGGTCCCGTCCCTGTCCCTTTCCAACAAATGTTGCGGTGGCTGACTCGAGGCCCCTTGCAAACAATGGGCCCTGTATTTTAAAGCATCGTAAGCCCCTGACCAACAAAGATGCTCTCTTCGCTTCAGGGGTCCCAAACAGGGACGCAACTTTCCCCCAAAAGATTAGCCCTCAGCCCAGCCCGCCCGCCTACATCGTAATCCAGCCCGCAAAAGCCCTCCATGCTACAATGCTGATCCGCCATTTACCTGCAAATGCTAATTTATTGCGAGATGCATGATATCATTTCACCTTAATGTTAGACGAATACACTTAAAATGTGCATTACAAAGCTGGCCATCTCGTTTAATGCATATCATTATTTGACAAACACCAGTGATGTTACTCAGAGAGCAGCAATCGAAGTGCCTGCACGATGGAATTCATAATATACCGAAGCAGAGCTTAAACACTTTGATTGCAGTTTTCAACCACAAATGAGAATGATAAGGGTGGAAATTAAATATGCCCATCACCGAAATGTCCTGAAGGCTTTAAAATTCTACTTCATCTCCACAGATCGCAGGCCATTTCTTTAAAATTGCACGCCCCAGCTGATAGCTTTGCACCGAGGGAGTAACAAATGCTGGCTGTTTCAAGTCATGCGAAGTGTCACTTCATTACAATGCACATAAGCTCAGTCATTATTCCATTTCGTCACAGTCGCCACGGTGTCATATTTCTCATTGAAAAGGCACAGCCAGCCTCCCATATGGTGTTTGCTGTCCTCAAGTGGATACTGCATGTGGCCGCACCATATAAAAACTACATCGTAGCATTGACCTAATCCTGATTTTTTATCGTACCACTATCTGTGTTCCAGTCCACAACAATCCCTACGCCGCTCCTATGATATGGCCTTCAATGCAAGGAAAGCAATAATATTTGTCCACGAATAGTTGCCCCTCCAGTGCTTTCATCGACATTTAGTAATGCCATAAAAACCATGAAATATTGTTGCATCTGTAAAAATACCTTCGTGAAAACAACCAAAAGTTACCAAAATACTTTCCAGGAACTCTTTCTACAGCACAAAAACCCTTTTTTGTAATAACCTACATGAAATTGGGCTCAAGGAGCTTGGGGGACATACTAGCCGTTGGGGCCCAGATTGGACATGGTGGTTGGGGTGGCACTGCCCTACCCAAAGGAATGGAAATCGACGCCCATGGCAGTGAAGACCAGTCTGATGCATTTCAACGCATGCCAATAGTTACAGCGGGATGTGCACATCATTTCTTATGCTTGCCTCTATGTTTCCAAATGGGGCATATTCCCTTTAAAAGCAATCAGATTCATTCAAAACAAGGTCAGCAAGTTCAGTGTAGCCTCAGCATGCTTATCAGACGTCCATGTTACAAATCAACGTAAGTATTCCAAGTGACTCACACATTCATAACGTGATACGAATGACCTTCTTAGAGACCACATTTCACAATGCATATGTGATCGAGGGTGCAACACTCTTTGAGCCTGTGCATGACGTAGGAACATCATGACGCCGCGAGGTGTATCGTTGTCGATCACGAGGTCGTGATGTTATTTGCGGACTGGTTCATGATCGTTGGAGTATGTTTTATTTTACTAACTTGCACCTCTTAAAAGGTGCAAAGAAATTTGTGCACGGCATTGCAAGGCATTGCATGACATTGCAAGGTATTGTGCAGACCCACGCGGTTATCAAGTGAAATTCCGCTACACATGTATGACATGTCACAATCACTATCGCACATCGCATGAAAACCCCAACACAAACTGATCCAGTGAATACAAAAGCACGAACATGTTTATTGTTATTGCTTGTTTTTGCTGCACAAGGATATAGGGCTTTTAAAGGCTTCACTGGTACGCACTTGATGCCGATGTGATCAATCAGTCCTGATAATCTTGACACCTTGGCACTTTGCAGTAACGGGGCCACGCGTTTTGTTCCGGGCCACAATATTCTCCAGCGCGGGTAAACGACCTAAATTGTCTTCCTGCATCGTTAAACCAGCAGTGTTTTAAATGCATTCTTTTAAACATACACTCAATGCAGTGCCTTTCGTTCATCGTGGAAAGTAGTTTTCACGAATTGCTTAACCAGGAGGGCACTCATACATCGTGGTGAACACATTCTCGCGCGTGCTCCATCATACAAGTGGAGTATTTGGCTTTCGCATTATCGTAGGTTGTTACCATGCGGGCGTCTAGAGTACGGTTCTGGCCTAACATTTACCGGATCTCCTTAGAATGCGTCGTGTCGCTCAACGCAAATAGTCGGGATCTACTTCAGTGCCTTTGCATGGAAAAGTCGGATTGTCTAAAGAATGTCGATCAATGCGACGCCGACGCGTTGAGATCAGCTGGCTTGCAGCCGAGGCTTAGAGTCAGGACATCGCCGTGATGTTCACGCCCGCTGCAACACAGGAATGACGGGAACAAAGGTCCGATTGCAAGGCCGCATACGCAGGTGGAGAGAGTACGGTATCAGAGTACAGTGCACAGTACAGTAGAGAAAGTACAGTATCGCCGCTGACACATGCCAACGTGAGGCGTCGACAGGGGCTCAGGCAAGGCCAAAGACCAACACTTGTCGACGGACAAGTGAATGAAAACGCGCCGGTCCGGTCTGGGGTTGATGTGGACGCGAAGCATGGAGCATCGAACCGAAAGGGCTGCCGGTCAGGCGCGTAACGGCCACGGTCGGCTTCGGGTGTGAAAGCGACGGAGCCGAAGACATCTAGTATGCATTTAGCATGCGCTTGGGCGGGGTCAATTTGACGCCCCGAAAGTTTTTCCAGAACAATTTCCGAGAGGTGCGGCGTAGCGTAGCTGCTCCAATTTTTTAACAGTGAGGGAACTTTAAAAAAGATGAAAATTGGAGGTAATTTGTAAGGTCGCTGACCTGTGGCAGGTCGAAGTTAGGCCGAAGTTGTCAGCGAAGGTAATTTCTGGGTAATCGCTCAATCGGATGTAATAACGGAGTGTTAGATGAAGCCATACAGCCCTAAGATAGTTTCTAAGACAGACAGGCAATTTAATTTAGGCTTTTGACAAATTTCATTCATCGGCCATTCCGTACGGAGGCCAGACCGAGGTCAAAAACCAACCTGCTTTTCATTGGTTGTTTGGATGGGTAGTTTCTGGTGCTGAGTTAGGTTTTCGATAAAATCGACCACAGTGGACATCTTCCATGAACTTATGAAAGGTCAGAAAGGCCACTGACCAAAAATGACCCATATCAATAGTTTTTTTTTAGGAACGTACCGCCTAGCGCAATCCTTCACCCTTATTCAACTTCAAAATCAAAGCAATCTCGTAGCTTTTTGGTCACCATGACCCTGTTAAAGGTCAAACAAGGTCACTTATCTCAAATAAACAATAGTGACATTTTGCTTAGAAAAGGTATCTAGGTTCAAGGCGGCTGCATGAGGAGGTTTGGGGCTGTTTGGACACCAACCTGGAGTTTGACCTCCTTGTTTGACCTTATGTTACCCAAAAGTCACGACCTAAAAGCCTCAGATTTTGAGACGAGTGAGGTCGCAAACGTTCAGTCAACACTATAAATTCAGTATCTCTTAGCTTTTGAGCACTCAGCAGGTCAGAGTAACCTCAAGCCGAGGGTGTGGCATTCAGCCGGTCAGCTGGACGTGCGTTAATTAGAACCTCCAGCGAGATCACCCATTAGGGAGGCTGCAGCGCGATCGCACTCATTGAAACTGAGTGAGGCGCGCAGCTGATCTTCGCGTCGGGGAAGCGTGTTAAGGCGCATGCTAGCATAAAAGGGCGACTTATGTGGCATGAGGTGAGCTGGGCGATAACAGGCATGAGAGCTATCAATTATCATCAAGGTGATGATACCATAACCGAAGCTAACTGAAAAGATACTTTTGAAACCCCCCACAAAGACGGACAGTAGGCAGGGGCTCACTGCTGTAGCGCTTGTGCGCTAGCTCACCAAAGTGGCTTCAAAATTGCCCGCGTACGTGCCTCAGCAGAACTGACAGTTTCGCCGAAGGAATAATCTTGCGCGTTTGATGACTTGATCAAAAAATTGCAAAAACGCAAGCGCTTTGGATGAATGATAACCACAGCGAGGTAAATCATACGCACGTGTAATTTCCATTACCAGAATGTCTGTCGGGTTGGCTTCGTATTGCTACATTTGAAACCGGTCTCGAGAAATGTGAAGTTGCACGCAATAAAGCTGATAATTGGCATACACACGTTATGCCAATGGGTCGCATTCCTCGGATCAATCTTTCGATCGATGCCATGGTTCAGTGATTTATATATTATCAGTCCCTTGTAGACGGTCAGTGTTTTTAGGCGGTGCACCGCTGACCTACGCTTTCGGAGATCTGACTGAAATTTCTGAAAAGAAAGAGTTTGTAGACAGTAGCCGGCTCGCCTGCAACGTGCAGTTGGTGTCACGCCTCATCAGTTCCAGCCAGAGATCTTCTCTGAAATTGCATACAATCACATCATCACGTGTGATTGATGACGACGACAACGACGACGACGAGGAAAGCCCTTTACAACACATATTGTACAAACAGTAGCGTGCGCCCGAAGCAATGCTCGTAATGCCCCCGATAAGTGCTGGCGGTACGTGCCCCCCCCCCCCCCTTCCCCATACACATACGCGTGCCAGGTTAATGACATGTTTTAATTTGTGCGTGAGTAAATGTTGACAGCTTGACATTACACATATGCACATAAAACACATGAACATACAATTTTTTACGGCTCGCAAGAAATTGCGCTCGTTTACGGTGCGCATAGCCCGGTGTGCAGTGAATAGTTTTTGAGTTGAGCCCCGACCACCACCATCACCACGATAAAAACTCTACATGATAAGCACATTTTTAACTTCGGTGGCGGATCTAGCCTACACCAAAAATCAAACATAGACTTTAGACTTAAAATTAGACTTAAGGCTTATAGCACCAAGATATCCTTAAATGAAGGTAACAAAACACAAAAACCTGATTTATGACTGAAGTGTAATGGATTTGGCGGTTTCAAATTGTTATGTTCCTGACTTGTGATGAGCTAAAGGAATGCCAATTTTTGGCCGACATTTTTACTTACCTAGGCAATACTTATTCCACGTCGGATCTGAGAGCAATGAAGTTGTAACTTTTTGGAAATCTCCATCACTAAACAACATGGCGTCGTCGTACACATTAGAATTGCGCTAAAGTAAACTTGATCTGTAATCTGGGGTGGATCGTGTGTTACTGCATGTGCATTTGCGGTGTGTTTTATTTGTTTGTGTGTACTAGACCTGCATGGTATTCATGTTTAAGCCTTGGATGTTCAGCCTTAAGATGCTGCTACTATGCTGTGAAATGTCGTTAGTAGTCAATATATGCGTATATATATATATATATATATATATATATATATACCCACACCTATACTATCGTTTATCTGCGCATGCATATGGGGACTTTGGGTATTGAAAACCTGCAAGGCTTAGTGTTTTATTTTCGGTGTGCCTTTCCAACGTTTCTGCTGAACCAGCGATGGAGCGTACCACCCGCAGCCATCCTTCACTTCGTGCATAAATGAGCCAATGAAGTACCAATGCAGTCACATGCCACCAGTGGAGGACGCGCCTCTATTCTCACTCAATCTCAACGGGAAACGGCTGCCGTCGCGCTTGAATTAAATAAAAAATACATATTTTCCGCAGTGCTGAAATAACCTGTTTTAAACTCACCCTTTACACGTCAGCCAATCACCGGGTTCAGCTGGTTGGCTGACGGACGCTGTACGCGCATGCGAGCATTGGGACACGGGATGATCTGCTCTACCGACTCCCAATTCACCACGCCCCGGAGTGAAGATGGTGTTGCGCAGTGGTCAAAGTGTAGAGAGCTCACAAGCATAACTGGAAATGCGGCCTGATGACAGGTGAAACACCACTCCGCACTCCACATCTAGGGCGGACGAAGCGTAAATGGAGGGATTTTCCCGGAGATGAGGTGCTCCAAACTTATGCAAAGGTGTGCGCCAACCCCAAGTGTAGACACACCTTATAGCCTATCCAGATAACTGTTCTCAAGCCCGAGCAGGGAGGCACCCTTGACCCAGTTCACGAAACGACAGAGTCAAAAGAAAACCTAACGTCCAGACGAAGTTTTGCCTTTAACTTCTGAGCGACGTCGTTGGGAGCTGAAACAAGGTATCTGCCAGTTTAGACATCACACGGGGTCTATCCTAATGCTGGGGAAAGGGCGGCATCCGAACCGTAGCAGAGGAACACCCGTATCGACAACGCAACGCGCCCGTATTGTGGGATATTGCTTGCCTGAAAAGCACGCATTCGTACCGACAGCAAAATGCATTGCTGCCGACAGGGCCATCTAAAAAATAAATAAGCATGTTGTGGAATGGCTGTCACTTTGGTAAATGAACTCTCTTTCGCTGCCGTGATTGAGTATTTCCTTACATAATGACAGTTATTAACCGTCACCACGTGGGGTCTTTCACGACCGCCTGTGGCGGCTAGATCTGGCTTCGAACTAATATCAGACGCCATTAGTTGGCGCATATAGATTCGAGGCCAATCGACAGCACCGTCCTTTTTCGTCGTGAAGGAGACAAGCTGAAGTCATTTGTGCAACGTATGGCGTTACACGTTACAAGAGCATCCCCATAGCGATGCGTATTACCGAGTGCAACCGAACCTGTGGGGGACGTAGTTTCGTTTGCTGACCGTTAATACTGGGACCGCGGGGAAATATCTCATTTCCTGTCTCCAGAAATGTGGTTATAGGATGTCGCCGTTCAAGGTGAAACTGAAGGCATATCAGGTTGCGTCAGGAGCAGCCAAGTCAAATCATGTCATTGGAATTTATGTTATGACTGGCGTCCGGATCAATAAATTGACATTGACCGGGGTTTTACGATGCAGGGAACGGTTACTCCAGATTGAGCCTCGTGGGTTGCTAGGTTCTTGAGATAGAAACAATGCCGCAAGTAAGTTTTATGCTGTTGTTTGGGCCTGCATTGTTGCAACTAGAAACATCTTTCACTTTATGCTTGGTGCGGTCAACCATTTTAACACGCGCCCGTGTGGACGGTTGGATACCGTTCGCTCGGGTGGGGTCAATTTGACCCCACTGAGACCTCAAGAACTAAGAGACCTAGAGACATCAAGTTCACAGAGTACATTGGGCTGTACGTGAACTCACTTAGATCAAAGTTTGAGGTTCCTAGGTCATGAACTTTGTGTCAAATAAGTCAAATAAGGTCAAATTCCAGTTCGGTCTCCAAAGTGCCCCCAGAACCTAGATAGCTGTTTCTAAGCAAGAGGTCACATGCTCATTTAAGATCAGTGACGTTGTTTACCCTCTTGAAGGTCATGGCGACCAAAATGATACAGCACTGCTTTGAATTTTGCATTGGAATAAGCGACAAAGATTACGCTAGGTAGTACGGTTCTAGAAACAAAATGTTGACCCGGGTGTTTTAGGTCAGTGGCATATTCTGACCTTTAAGATGTCTTTGGGAGATTTATGATGCGGTTCCTGCCATCAGTAAATTTGAAATGAACACCAGGAACTGCCGCATACAGCAAGTCCTAGGGTAATAAAACCAGTTGCTTCTGACCTTGGTCTGACTTTCATACCTGACCCTAGGTCGATACAATTTGTTCATTCGTTTGTCGTGCTGCCTAAGAAAGTATCTAAAGTATGTATGGCTACTTCTAACACTCCACTGCTGCAATCGATTGAACATTTGCGTAGAAATTGTCTTCGCTGAGTACAGGGCCTGGCTTTGACCTGGCGTAGGCCAGCGACCATGCGAGGTACGTCCAATTTTCTTTTAACCAAACGATGCGCTATTTAATTTTCTAGAGTCATGCAAATTTTTGGTGCGGCTACACCGCCCCGTTTGGAAACCATGGCGTAAAAACTTTTGAGGATCAAATTTACCCCCGCCGTAGCGCGTGTTAGAGTGGTGTACACCGTGTACACAGTGTACTCTTTGTTCCTTTTGCACACTTTTTGCTTGTAACTGCGTCAGACGCGTGCGATTTGATCAGCTGTACCAGTTGTCTCAAAATCCTTATGAATGGCTTGGAAGTTTGATCTGAAGTAGCCGATCCTGTGGGATAAATTCATTTTGACTCCCTGCTCACCGCTGTGAAGGGAATGCATTTCACTGATCTTGTTTTTCAACGTGGGTGTTTTTCAACGTTTGCAACCCACTGATGTATTAAACTTTTGTGTAGTAAATGCTACGAAAGCTTAAAACACTGTCTAGACATTGCTCTCAGAGCCTCCCCAAGGAGTTACCGCCAACCCTGCTGTCACCTCCCGACGAATTTTCGAATTGCACCACGTGTCCGCAGTGGTGCCGCAGCAGCACTCTGGCCGTGATCACCAGCATTATGATGATCATCATCATCATCCGTTTATTACTAGGGTTTGGGTATAGATGGCTTAATGCGTGACCGGAGTCAATGGTTCCATGTTATGCGATAAAAACGATGCTGGTGAAATGATGCGATAAAACATGGTGAAACACCAAGAACACAGGAAGCGCGCACAGAAGCAAACACTGCCACTGATGACGCATTAGACAAGTCTCGAGATGAACATAGCACGGCCCTGCGAGGCACGAGAGCTGGTGACATGCGATTTCAGGACGAGGAGTGTATTCGCGGCGACCCGAACGACCCATTGAATACCGTCTACGTCATAACTCATAGGATCTGCGCCTTTTGGTGTTCGCAGCGGCCCGAACGACAGATATTCTACATGACGTCAGATGGAACTGTTGCCAAACGCGCGGAATATTTTTTCTGTTACTTGAGCAAAGTGTGACAGAAATGCCACAGCGGATTCAATTGTAAACAAAACATGTTTTTCCTCTCATGTGGTTCTGCCTCTCAGTCTGAGGTGTGGCTGCCGCCTGCTACCTCAATCAAGTGCAAAGTGTGATTTTCGCGATCTGGATCGTCTTGTGGGTGCGGGGCTGGGATGACATTGGATCGGCTTTGGAGTAGCTGGTCTGGCGCGGCATAGGTGATCCTATTTCATGCCATGACAACGCTAGCGTCTTCAGCGTTTTAAATGACCACTGAACCCCGGTGGTGGTCTAGTCGCTACCGACCCCTCCCACCGTTGTTAGTCTGCGGGTCGCGAAGTCGGTGGTGGCTGCCATTTTGGGGTTTCCTGCTTTCTGGCTTAGTCGCAACAACTGTATGAATTTATTGTATTATATTGTCGCCATTATTACATTGCCGCGCAGGACATTGTCGTGCTGTACGGCACCGTCCTAGAATCGCCTGCCGCCGGTCGCTGTGACCTTGCGGTGCCGCGCTGTCTTCATGTCTAGGCTTGACCAATGTGGCAAAGAGGGTGTTGTTTGCTTTTGTGCGCTCGTAACACGATAGTGGTATGTTTTTTATCGTTGCCGCATGTTCGCTTTTATCGTATAGTATGGAGCCCATTGGCTCGAATGCAACATTAAACCATAGATCTGGGACGATTCGCAATGGATGCAGGGCAATTATGGTCATGATGGTAGCGACCGCGGCCAGTCTTGCTGTGGTACGCTGCAGTCACACGGTGTGGTTGAAAAACTCGTCGACAGAGGGCAGCACAATCGGTAAAAATTTCTTGCGGATCTGGGTTATGCAAGGGTCTGCGCATGACCGCTCGCGTCGAACTACCGCCGTTCACCATGTGACGCGTAAACGGCCCGTTTCAGGCTGCTGGGGGCTGGCCAGCCATGTCGTCAGCATACGCCACGACCGCCCTGGCCATTGTGCTCTTCGCCCACGGTATGTCAGCTATGCCACACATGCGCCGCGCAGCCTGGGAAGCCCACACTGGAGATCAGTTTTTGTACTTGGATGGATTTGTCTGAATCAGGATGAGATGGCATGACTCGATGGCACGTGCGGCATGTTCTCTTGAGCTGAATCGTTTGATATGTTCTGCAATCTGTAGTTCAACGGTTATGATGTTTTTACGTGAAGGCTAACCTTGGGTGGACCCGTGGCAACGTTAACTCTGCACCTGCAAGTTTGCCCAAATTTTACGTGGCTATATCAACTTGATGTTTTGTCGCAACTTCACTGTAACTAAGGCTGTTCGGTTCATCTGCTTCTTGAGCTGAAAATTTTGGAAACAATATTAAGCATTGTTTGGAATGACCCATCAAAGCCATATATCGGAGGATTTTTAAACCCTTGACCTTTGAAAACCATGTTCGTTTCACAAGTTTGGAAGTCCTTAAGCCAGTACTGTCAATGTCGAGCCCAAACCGGAGTGCAGGGTCGGATATTGGTCGGAGAAATATACCGTACGTGTCTGGTATCAGTGCATCGCGAGCTTATCTGTTCAAAACAGTCTGAAATCCCAGAAGGGAAGGGAGGGTAGGGGTTGGGATAAATCTATCCGTTCTCAAGAGCTGCACGGGAAGATCGTTAATGCCGAGCTGGTATAACTTCAAGAGATGTAGGATGAGCACCAAAGCGAAGCACCTCAACTGAACAATCAACCTTCGTTGTTACATTGCGATTATGGCGATAATGTTGGCCAGCTCAAGACGTCAGGCACTATAGTTTGCGACGAAGCTAGGCTTAGATCACGGCCACAGTGCTTCCAGGAAGCCTGCTGGAAGTCCACGGGACATGCATAGATCAGCTGCAGGAGTGGTGCGCCGCCTGCCCGCCAGTGACGTAGCACCTACCACGGCCGCGTTTGCGTTCATTGTCGAGCCACGTTTGCCGGAAATACGATCCGTTGTTGCCTGCGCTGCCAGCCTGCGCACGCCGTTGCCGTGACGGTGTGTGTGTGGGGGGGGGGGGGGTATCGCCGGCTATCAGAGACCATTCTCCACTCTCCCCACCTCTATCGCTGTCTACAAAGGCGTCCATAATGCCGAAAACGCCATCATGACCGCGGGTTGCCGGGACGGGTGGCGGGAAGTCATCAAAACATCCAAGATTGTAGCGTCCGGTGCTTATATCATCCAGGATTGCAACATCCAGTGCTCAAAACGTTCAGCATGCGTCCAATTTCGCGCCCATTGAGGGCGTTTATGAGATACAGGTGCGCAACGGCCAGAGTCGCAAAGTCCAGAGTCGTAAAGTCCAGTGTTCGGAACGTCCAGCGTTCCTGGCACCCATATTAGTTTGGATTCCTGCCGTTAGATGACACTACAGAAGGATTTTTACTCTTGCCGCTTTTGCCCTCTTCTGTCAATGGATGGTACAGTCAACCTGGCATTCCATTGATTATCACGTGATGCGTACAGTGGAGCATGGTAAATATAAATTACCTAGACGCCTGGCGGTCGTGTCCGGCCTGGGCGCGGCCGCGCCCCGACGTCCACCGGCGGACTAAGCCCAGGCGCGCCGGGCGGCGCCGCAGCCGGAGATGTGGCAGCTGGCGCGGGCTCGGCCGGGACCTCTGCGCCCGCGGCGCAGGCGGACGCTCTCGCCCCGCCGCTGCTGCCGGAGTCCCATATGCCGGGGGGCGCCACAGCTCATCATACAAAGAAGATTTAGATTGTCATATGGCATGACCTGGTACTATTTGAATTTTTCAATGTTTCATCTTGCATTGGACATTTTCTGGAATGACGGTAATAGACAGCCGACATCATAAAACGTTTATAAGCTAAAAATTCTTCCTGCTTGTTCTTGCATAGATCTTATGCCTACATACAGCAGTTATTGTAATGCCGGTTAAGTGCGAACATTCTGCATACGCATCGCAACACAGACAATAGGATTTACACATTACAGTTAAGCATCATTGACAGGCAACAGTGTATTTTTAAAAAAATTTTCCCCGTTTATTCGCGACACTCAAAACACTCAATGTTCCGGTATTCTCCGCCCTTGCAAACACAACTCACTGCTAAGTACACTGGCCCCCTCCGACAAGGTGCCTCTATTGCTTCAGGGGCCCCGACCAGCGTAATTCGCTGGCCTTGCCTTGTCCCTGCTTGGGACTGTTCGGTTCTAGTGGTGCCTGATCGACGTAGAGGCCTTCATCGACTCCGGAGGCCCGCGATCGGCTCAAAGGGCCCTCTGACCGGCATGAGGACCCAGGCCGCAGGGCCGGGATCCCTAATACAATTTCCGCCGAGCCCTTCGGGCTCTTCAAAGCCACCAATCCGATATTTGAACGTCTGTCCCCAGAGGCCTAAGGCGGGGGGGGGGGGGGGCACGTACCCCTGCCCATCTCCTGTGTGTGCCACTGGAGTTGGACAGCCCCTGGGCTCACCTGTGTGTCTGAGCTCCGCGTCCATCCCATTGTAGATCGCTCTCCCCACAGCCATATACCCATTGAGCGGAAGCGTCGTCCGAGAATTTGGCTGCCGGCGGTTTTTTTGTCGGACAGACTATGACACCGATTGGGGCTTCACGCCTCACCGGCCGCCAGGGCCGTTTAAAGGCGGAACACCTCTATTACGGATTTAATCAGACATTAGGTATGTGGCATGCGGTGGTGGAGTGGGCGGGACCAGGATCAAACAGTCCAGAGATGAGCACCCAAACCACTAACCTCTTTACCAGCATCGCCCCTCTGCAGCACGCCCTGCACGCGTCTTGATAGACTGGTGGTGCTAGACCCCCTAAATTCTGCACTAACGAGGTTCCGAAGCGTAAAAGAAAGAAAGGGTATCGAGATTGATGAAGTGGATGGCGAATGCAAGCTCCCGATTCTCCCAATTCATCCAGCTTATCGTAAACCAGCCCAGTGGCATATACTCGGCTCCGCTGTTCAGATAGTGAATCAACAGCGCCTTTAAGCGCGGCACGTGCACAGTGTTTTGCGGGACGGTTGACAGACAATTAGATAATTCGCAGTCAACGTTTGCTTTTTGACTTTCTGTTTACTTGCAAACAGGAGTGCGGTTCCCTTTTCAGTTGCACAGGATTCGCCCCCGCCGTAGCTTGGGCTCCAGCCTGCAGATTTGAGAAGAAGTGAGCCAAATTCGGAGAGAAACCCGTTTATTGTCATATTACGAAGTTCTCTTCGTTGTTTTTTTGTCGTTCAACCAACCAACTTGTTTTGCGAAACTATGCTCCCGTTTTAAACGTACCTAATTGAAGAAACGATTTGTTCGTAGGCTGGCCATTGAGCGCGTCTGACCAGGTTTCCAGTAGAGATGTCAACAGTCTGACCAGATTTCCAGGTTTCCATTGGGCGCGTCTGACCAGGTTTCCAGTAGAGATGTCAACAGTCTGACCAGATTTCCAGGTTTCCATTGGGCGCGTCTGACCAGGTTTCCAGTAGAGATGTCAACAGTCTGACCAGATTTCCAGGTTTCCATTGAGCGCGTCTGACCAGTAGTTTCCGGATTCAGCTTATGAGACAGCCCCTCCCCCACCTCTTGAGAGCAGACGTGAAATTCGGAATAAGTCTTGTTTGCAGGAGCGTGCGAAAGAAGTTGCAGTGAGAGGAGGGAGGGAGGGAGAAGTAGCCAACTAAAATCACTAACAATACAGGTTAACCTATCAGGAGCTGAATATCAACATGTGCGCCTACCTGGAGCTGTCATCAAATCAATCAGCCTTACACATCAATCATCAGTTGCTTAAAAAATAGGCTGTGAAACATCACCTACACATGCAATAAATAATGCACCAAATTACGACCGAAAATTTTGTCCATAGCCCACAGTATTAAACAGCAGGTAACCCGACAAGTGCCTTCCATGATCACCGTGTAGCTACTGCCTAGTAGTAGTAACCTGGTATTTCCGATGCCACGAGCCAGGGATCAAAGCCTTGAATTCTTTAATACGCTCCGGCCAAGGGCGTGCTGACCCAGCCGAGTTTACGTGCATATGCGAAACGTTGCCCGTGTCCATGCACAGTGGTTTAACTGGGCCCTCTATCGGGCATTATCCGGCCCATTAAGCTAAGGGTTGCGATGAAGTGGTACAGCACCCTATCGCCTAGATCTCACACGCGCTGGATTCTATGAACGCTTGACGTTTTGAACTCTGGATGCTGCGGTTCTGGATGCTGCGCGCCAGAACATTCTGATTCTCTCCTGTTCAGAGACATTGGACGATTTCTGGATGTGAACGCTGGGTGCTGCGATTCTGCGCGTTTTGACCATAAGATGTTATGAGCTCTGGATATTTCAATACGCATCCACGGTGGGCCGGTGGTGGAAATTATGCAGGCGTCCACGTGGGGCTTTGGCACCGACGCAGGCAACAGTTCAATACGCTTTGTGCTCGTGATGCCGGGTAGGCCGGCCTAATGGTGTGCATGAAGCGGCTGGGCGGTTGTAGCGACTGTGGAAACCGCTGCCGATCCCGACCTGCTGCGAGCCGCCGTTGGCTCTGGCTTGCTGCGAGTCGCTGCCCGTCCTGACCTGCTGCGGCGCGCTGTCCGTCCTGACCTGATGCGAGGCGCTGCCGACCCTGACATGAAAACTGCTGCAGACCCTGATCAGATGCGAGCCGCTGCTGGTTCTGACCTGCTGTGAGACACTGTCGGTCCTGCCTTCCTCTGACCCGTTGATAGTCTTGCGATGTTGATGATGACGCTTTGTAAGGAACAGATCGGGCCGTCTTTAGAAAGCTCATTTTCACTGGGAGATGTGTAAACAATTCGGGAAATCACGATGACTCAGCACAGCACGACGGAATGGCACCCTGACCTTGCACCCATTGATATGCCGTACCGGCAGGCCAAGATGCAGTGTGCGCAGATATGGTATGCGAGGTACGATGAGACGCTTCGTAAAGCTCTGACGATGCAGAGCCTCGACCAAGCAGCTGCCTGG
This sequence comes from Pollicipes pollicipes, assembly GCF_011947565.3. Taxonomy (NCBI): domain Eukaryota; kingdom Metazoa; phylum Arthropoda; class Thecostraca; order Pollicipedomorpha; family Pollicipedidae; genus Pollicipes; species Pollicipes pollicipes. The sequence continues at coordinate 29,745,861 of NW_023597054.1, forward strand.
CACAAAACAAACGAAATAAGGACGGGCAGCTCAAGCCACGCAGTCCAGGTGGAAAGGTGACTTATGCGTGTGAGGAACCCACCCAGCCATTAGCAAACATCGGGCGTTTTCAAGCCCTCAGAAGCAAAAATTTACTATCCCTCTCGTCCTTTCTTTCTTCCTTCTTTCCTCTGTTCTTTCTTTCCTCTCTCCCTCCTTTCTTTGCTTGCTCGCTCTCTTCCTCCCTCCCCTCCTCCCTCCCTCCCTCCTTCATTTTCTCCCTCTCTCTCTCCCTCGCCCTGCGATGATTTACCTTGCGCTCGAACTAAGGAAGCCAAACATCGCCATCATTACCACTGCATTGTTAGTCTCGTTGTCCGTTGTCTGTATAAATTTACCAAAACTTTTGTATATAAAGTACGCATGCTGCCGGTGCTGACGTGCCGAGTGGCGACGCCTCGTGGAATTGCGATTCTAATGACGCTTGGACCGCGTTCTAGGAAACGTTCATTTAGCGAAGCTCCGTCGGTGCAGGCCTTCAAAGGCTTCTGATTAATCTATGTGAGTACGGCGGTGTGCGCTGGCCACCGGGCTCCCGAGCAGCAAAACTTACAACTTAGTATGACAGCAAAACATCGTGTTTCAGTGACACCTTGTGAGCACGCAAGTCATAAAATCCTTAGTTTCCGCTGCAAGTCTGTCACAATTTTTAGATCAGCTGGCGAGAGCTTCAAGGGGCAGCTCTGTCGTGGAGCGTCAGTGTGTGTCTTGCAATCTTCGTATCCGCTAGCGAGAGCTTTAGAGGACAACTCTCGCGAAGCGTCAGTGTGTATTGCAGTCTTTGGATCCGCTAGCGAAAGCTTTAGGGGACAACTCTCGCGAAGCGTCAGTGTGTGTATTGCAATCTTCGTATCCGCTAGCGGGAGCTTTAGGGGACAGCTCTCGCGAAGCGTCAGTGTGTATTGCAATCTTTGGATCCGCTAGCGAGGGCTTTAGGGGACAGCTCTCGCGAAGCGTCAGTGTGTATTGCAGTCTTTGGATCCGCTAGCGAGAGCTTTAGGAGACAGCTCTCGCGAAGCGTCAGTGTATATTGCAGTCTTTGGATCCGCTAGCGAGAGCTTTAGGGGACAGCTCTCGCGAAGCGTCAGTGTGGGTTACGCTTTGTCAGTCTAGCGGTGGGGGGCCGCTGCTGGGCGTTTCCCGACAGCAGATTGCCCCAGCAGCAGCCGGATGGTCGCGATTAGATTACCATGCAGGCATGTCAGAACAATGGCGCAGGCGGAACAGGCTCGACTATGGCGTCAGCTAGTGTTCACGGAGATGCCATGGCGCGGGCGGAACAGGCTCGACCATGGCGTCAGCTAGTGTTCAAGGAGATGGCATGGCGCAGGCGGAACAGGCTCGACCATGGCGTCGGATAGTGTTCACGGAGACGTCATGGCGCAGGCGGAACTCCGCTCGACCATGGCGTTAGCTAGTGTTCACGGAGTCGCCATGGCGCAGGCGGAACTCCGCTCGACCATGGCGTCAGCTAGTGTTCACGGAGACACCATGGCGCAGGCGGAACGCCGCTCGACCATGGCGTTAGCTAGTGTTCACGGAAACGCCATGGCGCAGACGGAACGCCGCTCGACCATGGTGTCAGCTAGTGTTCATGGAGACGCCGTTGGCGAGGCGTGGTCGAGTCTGGTCTTGATTTAACTCACTAACCCTAATTAGCGTAATCCCAATGTAATTACCGAACCTAGCAATTAAGGAGAATTTGAAGACGGCGGTCTCGCTGTCAGTGGAATCTGAACATATACTTCAGGGTATCGCGGTGCGGAACGTCAGCCCACGAGCCCGGCGTCGCTCACGTGGTGCGGGGCGTCAGCCCACGAGCCTGGCGTCACTCACGTGGTGCGGGACGTCAGCCCAAGGGTCCGGCGTTCCTCTTGTGACCAAACTGAAGTCCATCAAACTTGAGCCGGGCTTCGTGGTGGCAGCTGATGTTGAAGTCAAACAAACTAGTCCAAGAAAACCATGCTGTCATTTAATACAATGCTGACAAAACGATAACGCAAACGAATCTGGTTGAACATAGCACGCGCTGTGGTGTTGTTAAAGCCGCCGTATCATGTTCGTAATTAGTGTCATCGGCTGTAAACAGACCCGCCGCCGTCTCCGAGGTGCGGCGCCTGTCGTGCTGTCAGCCGGCGTCGCGCGCCGGCGGCCGGCCGTGGCCGCGACCGACCGTCGCCGCCCGTCCAGGCCACTGGGGCAGCGGTCGGCCGCTGCACGCGACAGATGGCCGGCGCGGCCAGTCGGTCGGCGCGACGACGGCGATTAGCGCGAAGATTTCTAGGCCAGCGGCGTGAGATCGCCGCCCGCAGCTGCACGCTGACCGTGTGGGATCGGCCCCGGCAAGACGGACATTGTTGTAGCACATGCGCGCGCATGCGGATAAACGCGGCTTACGGGCGCAGCTGGTGCGTGCTGCGCTTTCTTCGGGTCTGCTGGAAAGACCGGATTTAGCTCTGCAGATATGACGAGCAGTGGCACGGGTAATGATGGGATCCCGTTCTTTTCTACGGGACAGCTGAATGAACCCTTTCAGAAGAACACAGTCGCCTTTACTGACGGATTACAGAGGATCGGACGACACAGAGATTTCGCTCAAGAATGACGGCGACCGACGAACGTTTCGAAATCGATATGACACGAGACTTGGGCTCTGATCGCAGGACGTTCACTTTCACTGGCGCTCGGCGGAGGCCCGGTATCGGCCGCGCACGGCCGTATATGGCGACTCTCCGGGGCGGACGCACTGAGTGCCGGGCCATGTCGGGCCGCTCGGTGGAGAGCGGGCGCCGCCGACAAATGTGCGTCCGAGGACGAGCCCGCTACGGGACCGGACTGCTGAGTAGCAGAGGTCGGCCCGTCGCGCAGCTCTGCGGCGAACGGCACGTCGCGCGGGCGGCGGCAGCGTCACGTCAAAGCTGAGGCGAACGGTTGTTTCGCCGCATTGCTGTTCGGCTGCGTCGGAGCGCTGTCAGCTTAGCGTTCGCCATTTCAGCCCCTCCCCCCCCCCCCGCCCCTTTCAAGTCCTGAGATTTTCCTCATTTCTTTCGAGTTGCCTCAAATGAGTGGTAGAGATTAATCTAAATTGTTGGAAGTTTTAAAAGGATAGTAATGTTCTTGGTGATGGCATGAGCGTGCAATTTAGGACAAGGTTCTAAAAGCTTCAATCGCTTGCTTCGAATCATGTCTAGGATGTGACTGGTTCCCAGATATAGGTCGTTAAGATATTCAATGGTTTGATATACAATATATCAGCCATACATGCATGTTTATACACCAATGACACGTCTTACCAAACATTTGTGAGTAAGGCACGACCAATGTGTGTGTGTTACTTCCAAAACTAGCCTAAATACCCTTGTGGATAAACCATGTAATGCCTGCCTCTTCTGGTGCGTGTCTCCAGCCTCCAGCAAAATGACAAGTGCTACGCTACATGATATTGCAGAGAGAGGTGATTTAAGGTGGCATGTCTCTTCACCTGCGCTTGTGGGAACGAGTTGGTGCAAGTGCGGCCAATGTGGCACAAGCTAATGCCTTGAAGTTACCCTTGCCAAAGTAAAGTTCAGTGTAGAAGTACTGGGTGGTAGACTGAACACTTAGGTAGCAAAATGAAGCAGATAAGAGCTATCTGTCTTATTCAAAATGCCCACCTTGTCATAAAATTATTCTCGGAATATGCCATTTTTGCTAACATGAACATGCTCAGGGAAAAAACAGACCCCAACCCGTCTAAAAAGCGAAGGGAACAAATGCGAATACGTCATGTGTCAATAGTGCTGTAGCTTACCCACTGCCCACGTGTGAACATTGCCGCAGCTTACCCACCGCTCACGTGTCAACAGTGCCACAGCTTACCCACTGTCCATGTGTCAACAGTGCCGCAGCTTACCCACTGTCCATGTGTCAACAGTGACGTAGCTTAGTGCACCTTACCCACTGTCCATGTGTGGATAATGCGACAGCTTATCCGCTGCCCATGCGTGGACAGTGCTGAAGCCTTCTTCTGTCCATGACAGTGCTGTGGCCACCAAGTGCGCGTGCCCCCGCGAGCCGGCGGACCGTCGCCATATGTTCGGCCACGCGGTTGACGGCCGCCCCGGGAGCGTCGCTGCCGCTGCCCGCCGTGACCGGCCGACCGGCTTCCGCTGACCGCAGATGGAGGGGCAGAGAGGGCGGCGGCTGCCTGCACTCGGGAGGCCATGAGCCGCTGCTCGGAGCCCCTGCGCGTGCTCACCGACAACCGGGACTTGGGCTTCGCCGCCACCGAAAGGGAGCTCTCCAGGCTGTGTCCGTAAGTGGCTATGATGGCAAACCATGTTGGCGCTATGTATGCACATGTTGTAACTGTTTGGTGTGCTCCTTTATTCCAGGAAAAAAGGAAGTGTTCGTATAATTGCAAGCGTTTGAAGAAACTTTTGTAAAATTAGCATTATTACGCTTTCTGACGTAATGCTTCAGGTGTTCTTTGAGATGCGAGATGACCGGCGTTTCTTGCAATTAGCGTTATAAGGCTGTTTGCTTCACGAATATGCGCTACTACTGAACAGCATTGGGCGTTTCGAGTAAAGCCCATTCAAGTTATATATATATATATATATATATATATATATGTATATATAGACACAGATGTGGCTGATCTTTGTAGCCGGCTTATGTCGGATGTTCGATTGCGTGAGTTTGTTCATTATTGAGCACAACTGCGCTTTCCGCTCATAGCGTAACGCTAGAATATTTTCCTGCTCATGCTTTGACCGTAGTACTCAATCGTTTTTAGCCCGCATTCCACTTAGAGGAGAGTGAAGTTAAGAGAAGAGAGTGGTTCACTCAGCAGACCAAAATCTGGAATCGAGTGCCGGTACGTTGGGGCGTATTCCAACAGCCACCGCGTCGAACAGCGGTGATCAGGAACCTATTGAGCCTGCGAGAGGCCTTTTGTGATCAGTCCTTGTTTCAGGGACGGGTTTTTAGCAGGTGCATGTGTCAGGCGGGGAACGGACAGAGCAGCACCACGAGCTGAAAGTGCCGTATAGCACGTGCGATGCGCTCGTTTAGGCTTCAAGGTTCTGCGTCCTGTCAGCAAACAGACGGTGACGTAGGGCGACGTGTGTTGTTCGCACACACACACACACACACACACACACACACACACACACACACACACACACACACACACACACACACACACACACACACACACACACACACACACACACACACACACACACACACACACACACTATGAATGGCTGAATTTGAATAGAAATGAAGGTACTTACGTGGTGTGAGCACCTTTCATTGATGAACTACGAATTAACGAATTCAATGTTAGTTTCCGAAAATAAATCGATATTTCCTTTGTACTCTGTCGGAACAGTTTATTGAGATGCGTGTTTAAGACCGCTGTTTCGCCCAGTGTAACAGACCTTTTTGCGTGCACCTGTCCGAGAGAATCTTCCCAATGCTCTGACATCAACTGCTCTGACGCGAACGCGCCGTAGAACTGTGGGAACCTCGCCTCTCACCACCTGGCCTCCGGCCGAGTCAGACAAACAGCCGCTTCAGGGACTCTCTGCCATCTGCTGCACTTGGTGTCTGAAATATTTGGCCGCGGCTGTGGGAACCGGTATGAGTATTTAGAACACGTATGATGGTCATTTCGCGGAGATAACATACAACTTTGGTAATGCGTGAAACGCCTAGTTTGTTCTTGAAATGTCAGATTACACAAAACACCTGCGACGTACATACGTATGTACGACGCTGACCTAGATACGGCAGAACAGCAAGCAAGAGGTCGATGGTAACGAAAAGTAGCCTGACACTTGTGGCACACAGGCGTGTGCAGTGGTGTACTTCTGACCGAGACGCGGCCGAGCGGCAGACGAATGTGCGGTGGTACAGAGCAGTGTCCGGCGGTACAAAGCGGTGTACGACGGTACAGAGCAGTGTGCAGCGGTACATAGCAGTGTCCGGCGGTGCAGAGCGATGTCTGTCGGTACAGAGCAGTGCCCGGTGGTACAGAGCAGTGTGCGGCGGTACAGAGCAGTGTACAGAGGTACAGAGCAGTTTCCAGTGGTACAGAGCAGTGCCCGGCGGTACAGAGCAGTGTGCAGTGGTACAGAGCAGTGTCCGGCAGTGCAGAGCAGTGCCCGGTGGTACAGAGCAGTGTGCGGCGGTACAGAGCAGTGCCCGGCGGTACAGAACAGTGTGCGGCGGTACAGAGCAGTGTCCGGCGGTACAGAGCAGCGTGCGACGGTGCAGAGCAGTGTCCGGCGGTACAGAGCAGTGTGCGGCGGTACAGAGCAGTGTGCGGCGGTACAGAGCAGCGTGCGGCGGTACAGAGCAGTGCCCGGCGGTACAGAGCAGTGTGCGACGGTACAGAGCAGTGCCCGGCGGTACAGAGCAGTGTACGGCGGTACAGAGCAGTGCCCGGCGGTATAGAGCAGTGTCCGGCGGTACAGAGCAGTGCCCGGCGGTACAGAGCAGTGCCCGGCGGTACAGAGCAGCGTGCGGCGGTACAGAGCAGTGTCCGGTTCGCGATCACCGCTGGGCTTGGGTACGTGGTGGTGTAGCGCGTGCAGCAGCCTCCGCAGCCTCTGATGCCGGAAAACCTGACCACGATCGATGGTAGCGACGTCGGCTTCCCCGTGCGATATGAGGTCGGTCCCCAGGCAGCTCCTAACGATGGTTTCGGTATCGACCGACCGATAATGATATTTGGGCGCGCCTGTACTGGATGTAGTGTCACCCGGCAGGCATGACGATGTGCTCAAATTTCGCACACCGTGTCCGCAGCTGTGTTTCGACGCGACAGGGGTAAGTTTTGTCCATTCCGGGCGCAAGACATCAACCGTGAATATTTTGGTATTTTCTCTTGTTTTTACCAGAGAATAAAAAGCATACTATTCTACTAAACGAGGTAGAGGGCGCTACCTTAAAACGGTGCTAGGTTGTTGTAAGTAAGCAAGGCTTTTGCAGACAAATATTCTCATACGCTCTCTTATTATCGTAGTGGAAAGCGAGTGTAATAAATGGCACTGCCTGCAGAAGGACAATGTGGTCCGTCTAAATAAGCGCGAACCGAGCCGTGCAGTTTTAGTTCTCCAACAAGCGTTTTCACGCTTTCTTCGCTGCGCAAGGGATAGCAATTTAAATTCGATACGCTCTGCAGCTGAATTCACGTCCCTAGCTGCTTTGGGTGCCGAGATATGACGCAAAACGTGAAAGACGGTGCCGACCACATCCATCTCGCTGGTTCGTGCACGCGAGATACGCATCGCGTGCGACAGCACAATCTATGCCACGTGATTGTCTCTTCGATTGCCATCAATGCATGCCAGTCCACAGCGGCTCCGTGCCCTGGGTGCTGAAATGTGGCACACAGCTCTAAAACTTGCAGAATACGCACCTCATTGTTTCCGGAGCTTCTGAATGTGACACGTAACTCGTGCGTGCGCACTCGCGGAAATGAATAACTGAGCGTTTAAGTCCTTATTGTGGCATGCCAGTCCCGCGTCGCTACATGCCATAAGTGTGAAAATGTGGCGTAAGACATAAAAACTGCCGAAATCGGCAAACTGCATCTTTCCAGCTAGTGAACACGTGGCACGTGACACGTGTCACCGGCCATTGTCGTCACGCCCTTTACATTCCTTTTCTCGTTACATTCCATTATCCTGTCGCTCTAAGCCTTGGGTGCCGGAAACGTGGCAAAAAGTGAACGCCATTGAAAAATGCAAAATCCACCTTGCCAGCTGGTGTAATCGCGACACGTGGCCCGTGTGATCAAAAACTTGGTGCCACCTAACCGCCCGTTTGATTCACTATTGACGCATGTTACACCCGAATCACTTCGTAACCTAAATCGCGAGACGTGGTGCAAGACGTGAAAGTTGGCGTAAGCTGAAAAATCCATCTTGCCAACACGTGTGCGCGTGACACGTGGCACGTTGGACTGTATCATTTGGTAGTTTCCACCTTTCTATTCAATACCCTATTTAAGTATTTCATTCTCCGGTCGCTTCATGCCCTGGGCGCCGAGACATCGGAAAACGTGAAAACCCGTCAAAAATAGCCAAATCCATTTTTTTAGCACGTGGGCGTCATGAAGCGTGACACGTATGACCAACCATTGATGTTTTTCCTGTTCAATTCCCTGTCGAAGCATGCCACTTCCAAGTGTCCTGGGTGCTGAGATGTGCCACAAAACGTGTACACCCGCGGAGCATCGCAAAATCCATCTTTGTGCGCGTGTCGCATGACACGTGCGACCGTACCATTTCCCATACCACAAGTTTTGTGCCACTCTCGGGTTGTCCGAACCGTCCTCCAATTGTCAAGATATTGGTGTGAGATTGCGTAATCGGTCGAAAACAGTAAAATACGACACCCATTCACTTGATCGTATCGCCGTCTGACCTTGAACTCGCACCGGGGGTAGCCGAGAGGATACTTTTTGGTACATGCGTTTCCTAGCAACCGCTGTCATCGGTGTTAGAAGTAATGCTGACCGAAATCGCCCAGCTATAAATGTTCGGGTAAAAACGTTGCATCTTACGAAATACTTCAAACGACAAAGACTAGATTTATAACATCATTTTGTAAATACACTTATAATTTCCTGTAGCTCTACAACTAGCTTTCAGAACCAGCACAGTGCTCTGGAACAGGAAAGTTCACGCCACTAAAACCTACATCGTCGAGCATATATTGGACGAAAGTGATAGAAATACAGTGAAAGTTCCCCAAATATTCTGCGCTTGCTACTTTCTGTTGTTTCTGTGCTTTTTTTGCAACTAATTTGGGCCTCACACAGAGCCGTCCAATGATCATAAGCCCGCTACGTGGTCCAGGGGTCTAAAGTTATATTTCCCTGAGGGCCTCGACTTCTCAGGCCCTGAATAAATCGCAACTGAGCCCACGAGCGTACGTTCCGCTCCCTCCTCCTTCTCCAGTTCCCAACTTACTCCTCCGTAAAGACATGAATTCCTGCAAAATAGCACATCATACTAATGAAAATCCCGCGAAATGCAGGCTTCCCTGAAAGATCTTGGAAGATGTGATATTATCAAACTCATTCCTATTTCCGATTCCCTTTTGCTATGCAGTCCTCAGAGCCAAAGAAAAACGTGGAGGCATAGTAGCCTGAATGTACTCCTTTTGACGTGCCAAAACAGCGAGGCCCACATAAAGAGAGCGTAGGCATTTAGGTTTAGATTTATACTTAATTACATTCATTTAGAACATTTGGGCTTCATAATGTTTACGGTACCCCAGGTCGGCCAATCCTGTGCTCACTCCTTTCCTTAAAACATATGTGATAATTATAAAAATGTTCTATGTTTCGAACATACTTCATGCAGTAACTTGTGTAAGGACCGACGTAAAACCGGCATCTCGGATGATCCCACGAGAATTCCCAATGCACGTGATCCCATTCAGGTCAGACAGGTCCCGCGCTACATCAACTGGCACCCTCCATCATTTCTTGGAACTCCGTCGGCTGTGCTCTTAAAATTGCCTAGCCATTAAATGAGATGGTGCACTGTGCTGGATGTCATTGACTTATCATTGTGATAGTCTAGTGGTCCGCATACAGGAATGCCGGCTGAGCACTCGAAGACATGCAAATCGTAGACGGTGATATGGACAAGATCATCAGCTTCAACATGCCATTCAAATGTATTCAAATCGACAACACACACCGTAGCAGACACAACGAGACGACGACAGTTTGGACGCATTCCGTCTAAACCAGACATAACTCCCTATATCAAAGGAATTGTCAGAAACACAGCAAGATAACATTCACAAGCTGTACAAGTGATTTATGCAGCCAAAAGGGAGCCAAGCACGGCGTGCAGTTTCCCGTCTTCAGGCAAAGTTGTATAAGGAGTTTCTGACGTAAACTTTTTCTGTTAACTCCAAACGCAGTCCTGCAGGCTGTGCGGCGCTGTGATCACAAACCCATCATCATAAAACCATCAAATACACCGTCAAACGCCATCATCACAAATCATCGCATCAAGCCACCCCCACTTCCGAAGCCACAAACAAGACATAAGCTTCGCAACGTTAAATCGGACTCCTTCCCAGCCTGCGCACTGCAACAGCCTGAGCCGGGCTGACACCTGGACCGGCATGTAGTGAGCGGCTGGATACCCCCAAAACAAGCGTTATAGGTTCCCGTGTGCGCACCAACTCTATTCTTCCATACATGCAAACACCAGAAATCTTGCACACTTCCCCGAACACATTTAGACTTAAATGCGTGCCATCACTTCAAACTCCGTATCTGGAAAGATTCGGAAGGTCTCAGACAGCAAAGCCCCACTAAGCCTGTAGCTAGAGGAATATACTGAAAGACCCGGATATTTCCACAAGAGGGCACCTAACGTAAAATAAATGACCATACCTCTGAAATGAGAAAAAGCAATCTGCATGAGAACATTTCTATGGTGCGTTGTCTGTTTGTTCAAGCACTCAACTTGCCGTTCCCTGACATCAACTTTATATGACATGTCCAGCGACCCAGCGCTCGATTTTGCTCCACGCAGTCCTGCAGGCTGTGCGGCGCTGCGGCACCGCTATGCCCAGATCCCGCTGCTACGGGTGGTAGTTTCTTTCTGCCTTCGGAGGATGACCAGTGAGCACACCCCGCCGTCCACGAAGTGAACAGCTCTTCCGCCTCGCCGGCCGGAGGACAGGGAGGACCGGCCGGAGGACCGGTGATGGTGACCACGTTATTCTGCTGACCTTGTTGACGCTGCTCATAGAGCTGGCTTTGACCGCTAAAGGCTTGTATTCGACGCCAACTTTTAAAACTTAGCCGCTTGCAACTTGTCTCACAGTTCACAGCGCAACCGCGCGTCTCACAAGCTTGCGATGCACTCTGCGACTGTAGCTGCCTCAGTCGTGAATGTTTGGAAACAAAATTCACGCCTCTAGCTGTGTTGCCTGACGCGATATCAGCCAAAACAAAATAAAAGCGGTCAAAAACGGCCAGTTTGATATGTTTACCCATCGCGCACGTTCAACGCGTGACGTGGCGCCACCAACTTGTTATCATCCGATGACCCATGCGGTTATCTGTTTGGCCGTATAAGTCTCATGTTGCTGCGACCCGACGTTTTTGTGATATAACTCCGAGAGTGCACGTGTGTCGGCCCGCATGCGTTGGCAGGCGCAATCGATGTCGCCCATGCTAAACCTATGATGGATTTTTGCGCCCTTTTTTCGCCTATCACGCGCTCATTTTTGCGAAATGCAGAATTATAACATGAAACAGAGTACTATGGCATCAGCCCTTGGTCGTGTGAAAATTTCACTTTCAAATTTCCTTATCGTATGGCCTGTGCCTGATCTCAAAGAATTTTGGCGGACATGCCTACACACATTGTTCTTTTCGCACATTAGTAGATAGAAGTAGATAGCTAGAAGATAGAAGAAAGATATACGATGAGCAATGTTCAGGTATAGCATAATGACGTCAAGCGGGAATAACAGTAAAAATAGTGGTAGAAGCCAGAGCCAACTGATGGATCAATTACGGCGTACACAACTCCGTCACGTTTAGCAGAGGGGTTATAAGGGTGACTTTTACTAGCTCGTCAAAAAATATACTTTCAAGTGTAAGATATATAACACGCCAGAAAATTTCAAACACAATGGGAAGTGATACCTCAGCGCAAAGATGAGTCTCATGTTTGGCACAACCGGCAGCAACGAAAGTCTTATTTTGTCAGTTTTAGTTCAGTTGGTCAATGAAGGACGGGTGCAGTTTTGCGGAAGGATTGAGACAAGGCATTAGTTTTACGGATGGAATAGTTGCTGTGTGCATACAGCACACCAGATGAGCACGACATTCTGAACAAGCACTCCATCCGTGAAATAGGTGATTCGGCTTCTGTCGGCGAGTAGAGAACACACATGTTCATCGTCGATTCGCCATGAAGTGATAAGTGTTCTCCGTTTCTCTTCATTGATAGATGACGTGTGCTCTCAGTTTATATCCATCAGTGGACGATGCGTGTTCCCGGTTTCATTACACCGATGCAGGACACGCGTTTTCATTTTCTGCTGTCCAATGCAAGGTCCGTGCCATCATTCAGAACTGTCTGATGGAAGTTCCGTGCTCTCGGTTTCAGCACGCTGATGGAGGGAATTGACTGCATGGAGAACTTCGCAGTGGACTGCCTGAAGCCCCATCACCGGTCGTACTTCAATACCCTGTATGCTGGCACACAACGTCTGATCTCTGGCCTGTGCTCGCCTGGAGACTACCAGACCGGTGAGCCAGTCGCTCCGGGGGCACTGCCGTCGTGTCGCTTACCAAAGTGCTCTTCTTTGCGAACTGTTCTCCCTCGGGCCGCGGCTGCAACTCCGGGTCCGTGGACCGAACTCTGAACCGATGCAGCGTCCCACCTGGGAGATTGACACACATCGTCATTGATGCGCCAGGGACTTGACAACTTAACAGAACGCACCTGAGCGTCGTGAAAGCCGGTTGACAACGCATTCGCATCTTCAACATTTGCTGAAGCTGCGCATTCAGGGGCGGCCCGCGGCTGAGACGATCGCTCACGTGACCGCTTTGTGGCTTCCCGTCCAATAAAAAGCGTTCGATGATTTGGATAATCAAAGGCGGTCGACTGGCAAGGTCATGTCGCATAGAGTGGCCGCGGGATTACGTCACATGGCACGGAAAATCTTCTTGTCTTGCCTTACTTGACGTATTCCGCAACAGGTCAAGTTAACACAAATTACGTGAAATTGAAGTTAATGTATTGGGGTGGTGTCCGTTTGAGCATCGCTGCCATCCGTGCTCAATGCCAGGGCCATCACTCAAAAATTAAATCACTTTAGTTACTAAACCAACAGAGGGCGCATGCGTGACCGCGCCAGCTGTATGCCATTTGGGCACTGTTGTTGAGCATTAGTGTGCGTACTAGAAGCAATAATCAGAACCAGTGGCGCAGACAGGGGAGGGGGGTACAACGGGCACATGCCTCCCTAGGTCCCGACCCCAGGGTCCGATTTCGCGGCCCGAAGAGCCCGAGAGGTTGTTCGCAAGTCGTATTAAGAGGACCCAGCCCGCACGTCTGGGTTATCAAATACCGATCAGAGGGCCCTTTGCGTGAATTTGAGGCCTCTGAATCGATAAGGGCCTCTATTTCAGTCAAGCACCAGCAGTACCGGATAGTCGGCTCCGCGTCCATCTGGGCCTGAGGGATGGTTCCTTTGGCAAGGACACTTTCGGGGCCCGCCATTTACGTTGGTCGAGGCCCTGGAGTCAGTGAGAGACGCCTAGTATCGGCTAGGGACCCACAGTGCCTAATAGGGTTCCTGTGCTGGCTAAGGGCCCGGAGTTGGCCACGGGCAGTGTCGAGGGTGGCCAAAGAGGGGACCAAAGCGCCATGCGAGACCGACCATCAAGGGTCCGATTAGGGGCCGAAGGGCCCGAAGGACTCGCTGTAGGCCACATTACGTACCCCGGCCCGTAGGGACAGGACCTACAGTTTCAGTCAAATGGCCTTCTGCATCGACTGGGAACCCGTGTGACAATGCGGGCCAGTATTTCGGTCGGAGACCACCTGCACCGAACAGTCGGCTCCGTGTCGTTCTGCGCCTTGAGGACCATTCCCCAAGCCGGGTCATGGCTGGGCCAGCGATTTGCTTTGGTCAGGGCCCTGAATCAATGAGGGCTCCCCGTCTTGGTGAGAGGCCCACAGTGCCTAACAGCGGGCGCTATGTGGACGACGGGTCACGAGTCGGACAGGGCAACATTTGCTGTACAGGGACAGGAACGGAACGCCGAATGCCAGAGAGCTTCATGCGTTGGTCGCGGCGACTGACAATGAAAGGAGCTATAAGACGTTATGATCAGAGTCCACAATATGAGGCAATGAAAGGCTTTTGTGTCCGTCACGGCTCAATCCCGAAGGTCATCCTCCCCACTTCAGCCAAGGGCCTGTTGAGCTGAACTGAAATCTCAATGCCAATTATAGGACTCCCGGCAGCGATAAAGTATCTGTTTGCGTCAATGAAGAACATGCATCGATCCAGAGCCAACTATCCGGCTTAGTGGGCCTCCCGCATCTGGGAGCGGACCACTACATGATGCATTTCCTTAAGGACCTCCGGACCAACCAGGAGAGCCTGCCGGCCATGCTGCCAGAATGACAGCTGGCAGGCTCCCCACGCTTAGAGTGAATGGCCTCCAGCCCTGACCGGCAACGATAACGCGCCCCCTTATGTTCTTCCCATGGGCCCCCTGCCGAGAGAGATCGCGTTCTTTCCGCGGGGCCCACTGCCAGGAAAGATATGGGGGTTTCATTAGTGTTCAATAGAGTGGATCTAAAGGTCACAAATGAAAAAGCCCCACCCATCTTTGCCCAAGGACGTCCATCATTTTGCAGCATTGACTGGTGCAAAAAAGCCTGCGCGCTCGCAATCTTGGGAGCAAGACCATCGATGGCCAGGATTCCAAGTTCCGTAAAACTGAACGGCATTGGCCGCTGCAGATGATATGAGGCGACAGGCACCTGGCGCGCGAGATCGACAGTCGTGAAATAATTATTCCGGAGGTCTTTCAAAAATAATTTTGTTCCGTTCAACGATAAGACTGGGACGCATACCTCACCCGTACAATTTCCAGACTCTCCCCTGAACTGATTAACAGCTGCAGCAACACGAAACGTAAGGGTTCTTCCTTTTCTCTTCCAGTTCAACCACCTCATTCCAGCACTAGTTAACGGTGCTATAAATGCTAATCCGTTTCGGTTGTCAATATCAAAATCGCACAGCTGAAATATCCCACCCGGACTATTTTGTAAACGCATCAACGCGTTACCCGACAGGGGCACGCTTCGACAGGCGTGCTATTTCCATCGTAGATTGAAACACTTACACGCACGAAGTTGGATAGAACTTTACTCAGACCTGACCTTCGCACCAGTTGAGTGCTGAAATGTCTCCAGTGTGGCGTCGTGTTGAGTGCGGCCGCAATATCTGGCGGCCCAGACCGCCGTCGGTCCTCGCCGCGGGCAAGGATTTGTGGCCGTCAGCTGCGCTGCTCTGCCCTCGATTGGGCCGTGATTCGGCCGGATCATGGCGCCATTAGACCACGGTGTCATCGGACCCCAGTGCAGTCGTACTACGGTACCACCAGACCATCGTGTCACCGGACCATGATGCCGTTAGACTACGGTGTCATCGGTCCCAGTGCAGCCGTACTACGGTACCACCGGACCATCGTGTCACCGGACCATGGCGCCGTTAGACCACGGTGTCATCGGACCCCAGTGCAGCCGTACCATGCCACCATGAAATTTAAGTGCGGCCGGACCACAGCACCACCGAACCGAGGCGCCATCGAGCGATGGTGCCATGTGACCAAGGGTTATCGGACCAGGGTGCCAAAGAACGTACCACCTGCGGAGCGCGGTACCACCGAAACATAATGTCATTTGGCCAGGGTGCCCCGGAGCCATGTGCTCTTGCACCGCCGTGTTTTCACCGAAGACTGCGGCCACTGCTCCGTGTCTCCTGACTTTAGCAGGCTAGACACTGGGGCTGCGACTTTCAGAAACGGTGAATGCATATACATGTATGCACGCCACACTGAGCATTTTTGTCACTGCCTGGACGGTTGCGAGACGCGGGCCGGATACACCGGATACCGGACGTTGATACACCGGATACCGGACGGATACACCGGATACCGGCGATACCGGATACCGGACGTTGATACACCGGATACCGGACGGATACACCGGATACCGGCGATACCGGATACCGGACGTTGATACGCCGGATACCGGACGGATACACCGGATACCGGCGATACCGGATACCGGACGTTTTTGCTGCTCGTCGCGCCGACACCATTGTCAAATTTATCGCGACCCGAACATGAGCGTTTGAATTCGCGTATAAATTGAAACGGTTTCTTTTGCCTGTCTGCTACCTGCTACCTGCGCTTAGATCTCAAGATCAGTGTAATAAGCTACCAATGCACATTTGTCACGCGTCTTGAGTTGACTTAAATATTACAGATTACTGCGGTGCATTGTGAGCACGATTTTAGCTCTGCCAAATTGGGCTCATTTTGATATGATAACTGTGAAAAAGAACTGCAAAAGGGACAATACATTTTTGCCTTCTCCGAAAGTCATATCTGAAAGCATGACACATCCCATGAACAACATCTTGAACAGATGATTATGCATTTCAAACAGGGACACGCGTGTACCTTTACAGCAAGACTATTGCGAGTACATGCATTGGAATAGCGTTAAATCTGCGAACGAAACTATGCACGGTAATTTCCCGGGCACAGCGGTCAAGAAGTGGTAAAAGATGGGTGAGCATCTTTTGAAATTGAGCCAGGTTGGTGCACTGTTTCTTCATGCTCTGATTGTAGGTTGTCTTATGATTTGTTTGCCGTAGGCAAAACTGGAACACGGTCTAAAAAGCGCCTACAGGATGCAAAAGTGCAACCAAAGTATACCTGTGCACATTGGGTAAGGAAAACAATGGAGACATTTGTGCAACCATTGAATCACATGGTCTCAGGGCTTACACATCGCACATACTGTAACACCTACTTAATCTCAACGTGAGCAAACGTAATGTCAGCATTTTACTTTCATCGTCATGAGCAGTCTTAAGAATGTTCAGGTTAAACGTCGTCCTCGCTTAGAGCGCACTACAGAACCGCGACAGCACTGGGCTGAAACCACGCTCTCAACCAGAGTCGCTTCTGCGTTCTCTGAGCTTGCAGTCGCGGAACGGCTGAGTGATGGCTTCCGGCGGGGTATCACAAGCATTTTATAATTGCATTCCAAGCATGTCCTTCACTGCATCAAATGCAGTGCACACCTGAAGCTGCCTCTAATGAATTGTATTACGTTCCGTCAGTGGAATTACGACGCCCTCCTCGTTCCCTTCGCATCCAGTTTTTATCACTTCCGCTACAAGTACTTACAATAAATTGACCGTCATATATCATCACGCCGACTGCCATGCCGTGACGTGGACACCAATCGCCGGGTGGTCGGACGATCATATGTCATCAGGCCGACTACCATGCTGGTGGTCAGACCATCACATGCCATCAGGCCGACTACCATGGCGGTGGTCAGACGATCATATGTCATCAGGCCGACTGCCATGCCGTGACATGGACATCAATCGCCTGGTGGTCAAACGACCGCTGCACAGTACTGACGAGAGCCCCACGGCGTCTTGACGGGCTGAGCCGCGCCCGCCGCCCTGCTGCCATCTGTCAGTGGCCGCTAACATCGCACTTCGCTCTTCGCCCTGCAGAGTACCTGCTGCACGCGCCCTGCATGCGCACCGTGCAGCGCGGGTACGAGGTGTGCGCCGACGAGTATCACTCGCAGATGGACCTGATTACAATCGACTCGCCGGCGGCAGACGCTGGTGACTCTTCCGTCCAGATCCAGATGCTCTGCTGGTAAACACGACCCTTTGATGTGTTGACAAATACTGTGTGCTTAGTTTGTGTTGCGCTGCTCGATGGATATCTGTGTATTTGTGAGCACTTGGCTGTCTGACTAGGTTTGCCAGCGGAGGGAAAATGGGACTACTCTCGTTTGTAGAAAAAATATTTGAGGCACTAGACGTCATATGAAGCCGTGACAGCATGCAGTTCAGAAGTGTTGTTACCGACGCCGGAGCACTTACATGCTGGACGGATCCGGTTAAATCCGGACGAGACGGGTGAAAACGGTATGAAAAGGAAACATTGTGCTGAGCAGGCCACGGGCATGACGATCGTAGTCTCCCACCGGCTGGCGTGAGTTGGTCGCGTCGCTCATGGCCAAAGCGCTTAGCGTGCCAGGATGCAACGTTGCAATAAACATCATAAAAGAGGGATGAACAGTATGACAGACCTATGCCAACGCCGTCCAAGCCCGTGCGATTGCCGACGTTTGTATGGCGGGGAGCTTACGCTGATCTTAGCTTAACTTCCCAGTGTCATGTGAAACCACTGAATTTGGGATTTAATGCAACTTGTCATCGTTACAGGAAAGGAAGCAAATGCTCAAATATAAGACTGCGACAGAAATAAACCTTTAGGCAAACCTAGAAATGAAATTAAAAAAAAACATGTTTGCATCAGAAATGTTGCAGAAAGCATTGCGTGTGAGAAACAAATGTTGTGAGCAAAAAGCACATGCGAAGTGCGCACGTGCATGCGATGTCTAGAACTGTGTACTCACCCAATGTGTCGCAAAGAGATCTGCGCACAAACATTTACGTGTAGAGT
The DNA here is from genome assembly GCF_011947565.3 of Pollicipes pollicipes. Classification (NCBI taxonomy): domain Eukaryota; kingdom Metazoa; phylum Arthropoda; class Thecostraca; order Pollicipedomorpha; family Pollicipedidae; genus Pollicipes; species Pollicipes pollicipes. The sequence goes on from NW_023597054.1 coordinate 29,764,198, forward strand.
ACTGCATCCACCACGTGATTTTTATAAACCATATTTGGTGCATGCGAATGATTTTTTTTTGTATGTAGATATTTGCACCCGGGGCGTGGCGTATGAGGGTAATGACTTTCACTAGTTTCGTACGTTTTTTAAACTAGTGGTTTTAAAGTTAGCGAAGATTTGTGTGAGAAGATTTGTGTATGGAGTCTGGGATAGAAGAGTTTTCGAGAAAGTGTAGGCACGCATTGTTGATTTATTGATCCTCATCGGTAAAATGCACGCTATTTCAGTTCGTTCAAGAGTTACCTTCACTGTTCTCAACAAGCAGTGATGCATAGATGTGGAATCGGCACGGCAAACTTCACCAAGAACTTTCTAGAACGACTGGCGGGACCACTTGTACAAGTGAGTAACAAGCAAGACCAACCACACGCCCACAGTAGCGACTCTTCTCTCTTTGCTCTCGAAGGGAGCTCTTGTCAACTTGTGTATGGTATGCGGGATGGCAGATCTTGAGTGTCGGTACAAGTGCATGCATTCGGCCGTGGCCATCCAGGCTTCAGTTTGAATCGCCGCAGCTGGTTCCGTGTTACAAGGCTCCTTCAGTGTCACCTTGTATGTTGTGTATTATGGGGGCCGTTCGGGCAGTGTGTGTGACCTGCGGGTGGTGTGGTTCTGGGACTGTTTGACCGGTGTGTGGCACCTGTTTGTGGTGCAATATTGGGGCCGCTTAGGCAGTGTGTAGGACCTACGTGTTGTGTGGTATTGGTACCGTTTGGGCAGTGTATGTGGCCTGCGTGTGTGTTCTATTGGGACCGCTTGGGCAGTGTGTGGGGCTTGCGGGTCGTGTGGTTCTGGGACTGTTTGACAGGTGTGTGGCGCCTGTTTGTGGTGCGGTATTGGACCGTTTGACCATTGTGTGGGGCCTGCTGCAACGACCTACAGCTGTGTCACAAGCCATCACTTCATTCCACCAAGACCGTGTGTGTGTCATGAAGGTCTGTGTAGGAGTGGTGCTTCGTAAAAAAACAACATTTGATCGAGGACGAAACACATATTCTGAAGGGAAAGAGCGAGGGGGCAAGACAAGGCTAAATTCTCGACCCCGCTCCAGTGCTTTTAAGCGTGGGGTTGCGTGCTATTGGGGGGAGAGGCTTAACATCGGGGTAAGAGGCAAGCATTTCAAAGATGAATAGAGTATTTCATCTGTGAATCTGTGTTGTTTAGAATTTTATGCTCACAGATGCTGCCCTTTATTACACCAGAAACTACTGGTTAGACGAAGATACCACACCATCAATGAAGCGCATCATGAAAATATCCAGGGTTTTTAGGTGCGCTCATGGTCACCAGTGATACCAGTTACGTAAACAAAGTTAGATTAAAAAAGTTGATGCGGGTGAAAGATAAAACGTGTTCCAAACTTTCCTTAACTCTGCCGAGCAAAAAGAAAACAAGCAACCAGAACAAATAACATGATAAGGTATTCGTTCCAAGTTCCACGCACTAACAGTATATACCGCGCTCTGGAAATGGCCGGCTTGAATCGCATACGGCTGGGCCGAAAGGTCACGACGTTTCCTGCCGGATATATCGTCAAGATGAAACCTACCAAAGGCTGTCAAAGCGAAAGGTCTACCAAGAATTTCTCTCAGGACTTGGCATCCTAACTCTCGATACGTCGGCTAAGCCGAAAGCGCCCAATGAACCACACAAAACATGAGGTTTAAAAATTCGCTCCCAAAGTCCATTGCTGTTAGACCCCAATGTTGTTAACGCACTGACTAGTGAACAATGCTGCCCAAATCTTGCAAACATATGCCCTGTTTGCAACCGCCATTTACGCATCGGAAGCTGTGCAAACGGATGAATATCGCCATACCGTCAAACATTTCGCGTTTTTCTTGTTAGCGCGGACTGATGGTTCTAGATTGTCAAAAATCAAAAAGCCAAATTTAGCCCAATCACCATAGAGACCCTAACGTGTCCACCAGAAAGAAAACATTGTCATGTTTGTGCGAATGGGTGGAAAATAAAATGCACGCGTAAAAAAATGTGATGTGGCCAGTTTTGCCCCGGTCTTTTCATACTGGAGAAAGGAAATTGGCATTGAATACTGGTTTATGAACACCTTGCGGGCGCGCGTTTACGAAGAGCTTGCCGATACCGCTAGGGAATATGCTAGATAGTAAAGCCCTCCACGGCTACGATGTCCATGCCGGTAGCGTACCTCTACTCGTTCAGCCAGGTAGGTACCAACCCACCACCCACCGCAACAAAGGCTTCATCCGCTCGCTCACCCACCTGTCTGAAATGTTTTACCCTCCTTCTGTCTACCCACTTGTTTGCAATATTCAAATGATGTCTCGAAATAACTTAGTTTCAGATCTATTACCTGCGTATTTCATCCACGTAAACTTCAGTGACATGTTGCAACTTATCCGCTTATAAGCAGGTTTGTATTTGACTCATTTTTGTAATCGGCTCTGGGCCGACTCACCTATTTTAGTACCCGATTCAGCTCACGACTCGTAACGGTTCCAACTTTTTAATAGACTCGGTTGCAAATTAAACATCTGATTGAGTTCGCGTATTTATATATATATATATATATATATTTTATATATGTATATATATATATATAAATAATGCATACACATATAGTATATTATTATAGAAAATACATAAAAACAGCCTAGTAGCAAGTTCGCAGTTTGGTGCTACCAAATGCAGTGCACCACACAATATCTTTCCTGTCACCGGTTACACACCAGGTCTCTCAAATCTCAGTTATAAGGCTAGCATATTCTACCTGGCACCTACGACCAGGCCCATAAGTTATATAGCATGCAGTATGGACTTAACTGCACTTAACCTGACATTTGACAGTCTGCACCGCCAGGCGCCAGCCTAGCACTTTCACACGCTTGTCATCTCATTTTCATTAGCCAGTATTAGCCACGCCGTCATCAATGGACCAATGGAGCAATGGAATGCGATGGAGCAATAGAACGTGTGTCAACAATTTAACATCGGACTACAGTTCTTGCAATAGCGATAAGCTAGCATAAGCTACAAACGTAAGATGACTTCAGCTACTTACCTGTTCTAAGTATTACCAATTACAGTTGCAGTTCTCACAAACCTCACAAACAATCCCAGCAAAAATCCATTTCACACAACCCATGTCTTCCATTCAGCAAGGGGCTGAACTGAGCTGAACGGAAGTCTGAGTAAATGAATAGATAGACTGACGATCTAGGCGCCGACTGTCGTTTCCAACAGAATACCTTAAATTCATCTCATCACGTCACTCTATGATGGGTTAGGAGTCAAACACGCTCCCGCGCTCCGTAAAGATTAGTGCTGTGCGCCACATTACCAGCACTCCAGGGCCACTTAATTTGGAGGCAAAGTTCTCACAAGCTGCATGCTGCGTGGAAATAGCTATTGACGATATCCCTGGGAGGTCATGTGCGACATATATTGCGCATATGAGGCAAGACGACCTTTCTGTTTAGTTCGTATAGCCTCAGCAAAAGCATGCCGAGAACAGTACGAGTAGTAGTGAATGAGAGGTGAGGTATGAATTAGTTCATTGTTGTGACAGTTGACGATGAAAAATATCAATGTTCCTCTGACTTAATAGGTAGCAGACAATTTTTGACTGATTTTGAGATAGGATATAGGTATGTAAGATGTCTGTGCCGTGCAGTACCCTCTGGTTCCTAGCTGAGATTTGGCAAACTTCAGTTCAGGTTGAACAACATTGTGTTTGCTGCTTAGGAGTTACAGTGGCAAACTTTTGTGATGGCCTCGTAAAAAAACTTTATAGATAATGCTGCATGCTGTTTTTGAGCACTGAGAAGTGGTCTGTTTAGTTGTGTGATTTGAGCGGCTCGTAGCTGAGCGTTCTTGAGGTGCTATTATTAAGTTGTTAGAATGCGGATGCCTTGAGAAGATCTGCCAAGCCCGTCGTTCCTATGCTGACGTAACGATGATCAGTATACCGGGGGGCGCTGGTGAAGCGACGTTATAGTGCTTAAGTAGCGACCTTCAGTATACCAGGGGTCTTGCTGAAGCGGTGTTATATTGCTGAAGTCGCAACCTTTAATATACTAGGGGTGCTGGTGAAGCGATATTATAGTGCTAAAAAACGATTCTTTTAGCCCTGCGCAATATCTCGTGCTACAGCTACGAACTCACGATGTTCTTACATCTTTAGATTTTTGTATCGGCAGGTTCGACGAGATAGGAACATATGTTATCTTTGACGCACCTTTGGTTTATGCACCCTAATTTTTATCAACTCTCTCTCTCTCTCTCTCTCTCTCTCTCTTCTCTCTCTTCTCTCTCTCTCTCTCTCTCTCTCTCTCTCTCTCTCTCTCTCTCTCTCTCTTCTATCTCTCTCTCTCTCTCTCTCTCTCTCTCTCTCTCTCTCTCTCTCTCCTCTCTTCTCTCTCCTCTCTCTCTCTCTCTCTCTCTCTCTCTCTCTCTCTCTCTCCCTCTCTTTGTGACAGTTAACAAAACTGGTAACGTTGGGCGCCTTCATGATAAATTTGCATTGATTGGCTGCTATCTTGTTTACAAGCAAACTGAAGGTCGGTTATTTTTAGTATCAAAACTCACAGCAGCAAAAACAGGAGTTTAGGGCATTTCCCACCGGTAGCAAGATGCATGCCATCGGGAACGTGCATGCCACGAGATCGGATATATCGCTGGGACTGTGTGCGCCAGCAGGACGAGATTGCCCATGTCACGCTGGCCCCGTTAACGGCGCCAGGCCGCCAGTTCCAGGTCGCCAGCGCCTGAAGTCTCGGTCCCGCCGACCGCCCCGGGGTCCGGACTCCGTCGGAGCCCCGGCCGTCCCGCTGGCTCGATGCTGGTCCCGCCCTGAGCCTCCTGTTGCTCACTGCCGCAGACCCACTGTGCCGGCTTCACACATGGCTCGGACGCGTGCCTGAGCGGCGTCGGCGGCAGACGGCCCGCTCTGCTGCCCGGTGTCGCTGCTCTGCTGGCGCTCTGGCTGACGTCACGGCTGATGTAGCTCGCCGCGCCGCTGCTGGCGGAAGCTGCTCTGCTGGCGCTCTGGCTGACGTCACGGCCGATGTAGCTCGCCGCGCCGCTGCTGGCGGAAGCTGCTCTGCTGATGCTCTGCTTGACGTCACGGCTGACGTGGCTTGCTCGCCGCTGCTGGGGGAAGCTGGCCTGCTGGCGGGCTGGCATCATGGCTGATGTAACTTGCCGCGCCGCTGCTGGCAGAAGCAGCCTTGTTGGCGCTCTGACTGACGTCACGGCTGATGCAGCCCACCGCGCCTCTGCTGGCGGAAGCTACTCTGCTGGTGCTCTGGCTGGCGTCACGGTGTCGTTGAAATCCTGGCGGCGGCACGACATCCATCGCCATAAGCTTTGTATCATTGGGAGGTGTTAACTGCACAACCAGAGTCCATTACGCACTTAAGAAATTTGTAATGTGTGTTTGCAATGAATGCGGTGTCGGCGACCAGATCTCGAGATCTTCGCAGGATCTTAGACTGGCTGTATGTTTATGATATCGTGTGTTCCGTGGCGATACGGTTGTGATGTTGCTCCGGTCAGTGCGCGCCACTTCCTTTGAGGCTATGGTGAATCATTGTGTGAAAAGACTCGCGTATTTTCGCATTCCAAATACATTTGAATTTCAGCTGCCTGGAGTTATGAAACATCTTTTCTCCAACAGCTCTAAACACAATGATTACATTGCTCCGATTATATCTGCGTGTTCTCAAACATATCTAATGTATCTGTGTGAAAATACATCATACTATCTGTGAAGCTGTAAGCTAAATGCGCTTGCCACTCTGCGCCACCCCACAGCTTGCGCGCCCACCTGCCACCGAGACGGGGGAGCCTGCGACGGCCGCGCGTGCGATGCGGTACACCGTTTTGTGAAGTCTGGGAAATCTGTTTCAAAGTTTGTGGCGGAATGGTTGCACAGGAAAGAACGCAACTATGGCAGATGACATCTTTTTATTGTTGTTTCTCAATATTCCATATATATATATATATATATATATATATATATATATATATATATTGCTCAAATATCGTCATTCCATATATATGCTTGACTTAACAAAACATTTTTGGCTCGCGTTGCCTTAAAGCTCCGGAGAGCCTCAGTTAAGTCAATGAGCCGATCAAATAGAGTATCACCGGGTGAGTAAGGTGGGTAGCCAGCCACCCCGCTTTCAGGCAGGGTGAGCGAGCAAATCTTTTCACCATTTTATAAAATCACCGAAAGTCATGACAGATCTAGTGCACATGATTATTGGCAATAATGCGGTCGTGGGGCCCGGCCATAACTAACGACGTAATGCTGTAATGATCGGGAGTGGTGTCCAGTTATGAGAGGATTGGGTATGGGCGTGAGTGAGCGCACTACAGGTGGCCCCTTTCTTAAGTGAGAAAGAATTCTTAAAAATGTAAGGCTCTTAAGTGGTTGAGAACTAAGATGCGGCCAGGGTTACATGTCACGACCCAGAGCAAATCCCAACCTACTATAATGGACGGCCTAGTCATATGGATCAGCTGGATTGTCTCCAGTTGCTGCACAACAGGCAGGAGGCCACTGTTCCGACCGAGGGAAGGTTTCACTGGGTTCCAAAACAAGACGTGCCGGGCGACAGTAAAATTCAATAACGAGGAGTGAATAACGTGACGTAATGGTGAGATATGACACGAGGTCCTGTAATAACTGGGAGCACGCCAAGCCCTGTAGTGTAGACAACTTGATTACTGAGGTACTTGGTACGGTGAGAGCCCTCGTCACGACGGATATGGTCGTGATAGATATGGCAGAAGACCCGCTCAGATTAGGATGGAGACCGTTTTATGACTCTAGTGTTAGTCCATTCCTCGTCGCAACTGAGAGGAGGTTCCTGTCGCGATGGAGCGGAACACCAAGCCATATCTTCATCAGCAGTGCACATCCCTTGCACAGTTTTATGAAATTATATGAACGCTCGTAGTGCGTTGAGATCATGGGATCTGAAACATGCCCGAGCATATTTTCAGACTAATTCCCCCAAGGCGATTAGTTCGCCCTATGTTGAGAGCAGTCACGAACAACCCTGTATTTACGAAACGTAGATCACTGCTTTTGTTCATGCTCTTGGAAAATCAATACATGAATAGCATGGCATTACCAGCAATTGTACGCTTTACTCCTACCGTAATGCACTGGAGAAGATGCACAGTCTGCGGTGAATGCCCGCTTTATGAGCACTGGATTTCCCACCCTACAGCGGCACGTATAGTGCATCGCATCAGATCATAATAGGTCCTCTGAACAAACCTATATCTGAGCGGAATCCTGTCGTCTGATGGCTCACATGAACTGGTTAGAAACATATAGCATAAAATATCGACGTTGGTGTAGCCCAAATATGCCAACAGGCGTGGAAAATCGATAAACGAGATCGGGACACTGCCAGAAGGAGACAAGGACAGGACAACTGTCCTAGCAACCTGTCGTACAACAGCGGAAAGCGATCTACATGATCGACAGCCCACCGATGAAGTCCCAATGCCATGCTGCAGAGGAAGGAACACATTGGAGAGGCACTGAGGAACGAAACAAAAGCATACAGCACACTACTGTAAGCCATCCTCCTTCCTCTGTGTCCTTGGCAGCTCATAGGAATCCGTTCCTGCACATGTTTCTCAACGTTGTTCCACTTAAGTCTGCAGTAAAGAACCGAGTCTTTCAGAAATGTATGTGCCAGTGGAATGGTCGTCAAAATAAACCTCTAACGCTTGATCCGCCCAAGATGTACGATTACGTTTTACAGAATTTCAAACCACTGAACTGTTTGATATTTTTTTCCAAATTTTATTTCTTTAAGTCTCAAAATCGCAATCTGATTTCCCATCCCACAGCCCGTTCGGGGTGGCTGTTGTTTGCATGATTCAGTAGACATGCTATTTCCAAACACACAACTACGGTAAACGTGTGTCGTATATATCCTGGGTGTCATGAAGCTGGACGAAGATCTATGTGATGCCTGCATGTCACATGGTTATTAAGTTAACAGGCTTACTGATTTAGCTTGTTCATTTATTTAGCTGATTTCAAGATACTCTTTGAATGCGTTTAAAATGTCATTCAACGGGGCAGCATTCAACGCTAAGACCGTTATCATACCAAAAATTACAACAAATAACGCCGATGGTCCGAAAGTTTTACTTTCACTGACAGGCTTTGGATTACCTGGGTTAAAATGTTTGGTTTGATTCATCTTAGGTCACGGGAAAATTCTGCCGTGCCTGGCCGAACGTGGAGATTGTTTGTTTCCCACATTGTTTTATGCTTATGTTGGTTCCATCGTTTGCATAACTTGTTCATGTGCTCCAATGTGTAAGGTCATGAACACAGCATAGCACAAAAAAACTTTTTTAGAATATTGACCTGTGGCCTAGAAATAAGGAAAAATGACCCATTCACGACGAGTGTCGCACAACTTCGCGCGGACTGTACCACATGTGCAGCATCATCGCCTTTGCGAATATATCAGCGGCCATGCTGTTTTGACCATAAACAAAAAAACCGCCTGTAATATCGCGGGGATCGAATGACGTTTCAATGACATCATTTATCAGAAGGCGAGTGTGAAGTTGGCTGTAAATAAGCCATTTCGTAATTTGCGCGCGTGTAACTCAGGAACCAGAGCGTTTTGGGTCTTAAAAAGGACATATCCGCGAACTGCATCAAAATGTCCTCAAGATGGCTATTTCAGCTCAAAACGTCATACAACTGTGGAACATTCCCTTTAAGTACTGGTCTCTGGCAACTTATTGCACATTTTTTCCAATGTAAATTAACAAATAAGTGAAATTTAAAACACGCAAATGAACCAAATTTGCCGTACAAATTTCAAAAACTCATTAGTTTGGAAGCGGATTGGTACGGATTCCTTCCATACACTTTTCTGGTAAATCGCGCCGGATTGTATTGAACTGAGAAATCTGGGTAGAGCGGATTCCGAAAAATCGGTGGGCGGATCGAATCGGGGTAGCCGGATTGGAGTGGACCCGATTCTGAAAAATCAATCCGCGAAGTGCTATAGCCAGAGGGTCCAGAAGAGCAGATTACTTCAGATTACTTCCCCCAAAACAATTAGTTCCCCCTAAGTTCAGAGCAGCCACTTACAACCTGGTATTCACGCATCCACAAGATATACAGGTTGGCATCAGTGCGGTTGGCCAGCATCATAACGGTGTATTGCTGCTCAGCTGTGGATGTGAGATGCAGCATGTTGGTGATCAAACCACCACAAAGATTTAAAAATAAGCACATTTGCTGAATGTCAACGGCAATTTCACCGCTTCTGCATTGCTGTTCCCTCAGTATTCACACGATCACCGTGAAACCCTGCCATGATCGCGCATGTTCGCAAGCCGCATCTTTCACTGCTTATCCGCATATTTCACGCACCTCTCACGTCCCAAAGATTTTCTGTGACGTAACAAAATCATGACGGAACGGGCCCTGTATTCTTTACGCCCGTAATTAAGTGTTAATAGTAATATTTTACATCACAAAGCAACCGAATCTTTGCAAGTAAACTTGTTTTGCCAGCTCGCATACTTTCTCAATTCTTTTAAATGTGAAACATTTACTTCAACATCGGTAATGTTGATTATCGTAATCATCATTTCATCTTAATTTAATCGTCATGATATCATCATTGTATCATGATTACATCATTGTATCACTATCACATCGTTATCACCATTTTCTATAGTATCTGTGAAGCATAAACAACTGATCATTTACAGCTCTGATTACGTTTGAGCAGCTGTACCGTAGTCAAGACACCTTGCTCCAAGCATCTGTGGAAATAGGACGGACTTTATGCGTTGCATCGAAACAATGACAGGCGTACTCAACACACAAGTTGAATAAGTCCGGACTCAGCTATCGGGTCTCAACCAAATCTGGATCGGGGAAAGGGTGGTATGCAACAGGTAATAACATGAAATTCCATTTGGTGACGAGGGCGCAGATGTGGATAATTTCTGCTTGATAAGTGACCCAAAGAACTCAGAACACGGTATTTACTGTTAATTTTCCGATCCACAGCGTGAAAATTCCAGCTTTGCACGGACGGATGGATAATTTTGTTCGCTCCCAATTTACCTTACGGTCCCTGCAAGGTTAAATTTGCAGCATTCCTGTACCTTACCATGTAATACACTTTTGAACAACAAATGACAAACACACCGGTGTGGTTGTTTTTATATTGTGAGTTTGCTTCTTCAGTTCACGAAGCATCTAAGAGACGTTAGCAACGGCTGTACTTACACAGCGAATCCCCCTCAGAAATCTGACAGCGGATGCGGGCGAGAGGGTTGGGTCCAGGCTCCACGACCCAGGCCGATCGGGCGGGTAACCAACTGCTTGCTTTAACACGTGCCGGGTTCTTGGTTACCTTTGCTCGGGTGAGGGTCAATTTTACCCCGCTGAGATATCGAAAACTAAGGGAGCTTAAGATATCACATTCGCAGGAGCCTACTTGTGTCAAAACTGCAGGTCCATACGCCATGATCTACGAGTCAAATAAAATAAAGGCCAAACAAGGTAAAACTTAGATTGGTGTCCAAACTGCATGTAAACCTCCTCATGCAAACGCCATGAGCCTAGATGCCTGTCCTGAATAAAAGGTCACTGGCACAAGGTCACAAAGGTCACAAAGGTCCGTTGTGGGTCAGTGGCGGTGCTTGACCTGTAGACGGTTATGGTGACCAAAAAACCTACGACATTACTTTGGGTTTTCAATTTGAATAAACGTTAATAATTATGTTATGCGGCACGTTGCTAAAAACGAATTGTCGGTATGGGTCATTTTAGCTCAGTGACCTGCTCTTAACTTAAGGAGGCTATGGAAAATGTCTGTATCCGAAAGGCAGCTGATTAAGGAATGAGCACTAGAAACTATCCCATAAAGCAAGCTCTCCAGGAAAAAAGCTGGTTGCTTTTAACTTGCGTCGGGCCATCGTACCTGCCCCTAGGTCAATGGAATTTGTTGTTATCCTAAATCCAACTGTTTTATTGTTTAATAAATTGTCTCAGAGATGTATGACTTCATCTAACACTTCGTTGTCGTATCAAATGGAGCGATTCCCTATAAAACTGCCCCCAGTGACAGCCGTAACCTGACTTTGACCTGGCATAGGTCAGCGACCTTACAACGTACACACAAATGTTTTATTTGAGCCAATCTGCTTTTCAGTTGCTTGCAGCTAGTCAAATGTGGCGCGGCTTTGCGCTGTCTTTCAAAAATAATCTTGTAATAACCTCCGGCGGAGGCAAAACTGACCACTGCCTGAGCGCATATCAAAAGATTGTCGAGTGACACATTCGTGAGCAATCTGCCTTACAGTAGCGACATCTTCTAGGTGAGAAGCAGATAACTAATTCCAAAGAAGAAGCCAGTTGCGGAAGCAACGCACCCTTAACGCCCAATTACGAGGCTGACGCATGAATCGCATGAATCATTCCCAAGCAAATGGCAGGCGCAGGAGCAAGAGCCATCATCACGATAACACAGCGTTGCGCTTAATGACGCCTCCGGCTCACCAGTTGCTGGTCGCCTGCTGATTGGTGTATTCTTCCTTTGTGTTAGACCCGGCGACGGGCGCCGGTCAGGCGCGCCGCGGCAAATGGCCTGGAGGTGACCCCGGGCTCGGTCGTTCACAGCCGGGGGCGGTTTTGCTGTTAGCGCGGGGGTGACGCCGACCGGCACATGAACGGCGCAGGACGGGGATGGAGAAGATGCATGGCGCTGGCTGTACCGGGTACTAGGGCAGGTAGGGTCTGGCTGTACCAGGCACTGGGGCAGGCAGGGCCTGTCTGTACCGGGCACTGGGGCAGGCATGGCGCTGGCTGCACCGGGCACTGGGGCAGGCAGGGTCTGGCTGTGCCAGGCATTGGGGCAGGCATGGCGCTGGCTGCACCGGGCACTGGGGCAGGTAGGGTCTGGCGGTGCCAGGTTCGGGGGCAGGCTTGGCGCTGGCTATACTGGGAACGTCAGCAGAAACGTTTAGGTGCGGAATGTCGCACGAATCACATCATTTGGCAGCTGGCAAAGAAAATAACTCCCGAAAATTGCACTCTGTTCGTTTCTTTGCACGTTATTTCAGCACAGGATTACCTTTCTGGTAAAGCTTGGCGCAGGATTCCTACGTGGGCAGGTGATGAAAAACTTTCTTGTTCGTCAGCATTTACATGTTATTTTTTCCTCAGAATTTACGGCGGTTCCTGCATGCGTGATAGGATGCATTGTTACGTATGGTAGCTGATTCTGCCTCCCGCGTCGGTCATTTGTTAGACAAGAATTCTCGTGGAATCGTTAGTATCATGATTGCGTCTTCCAGAAGTTAATGCTAGTGATGAGGGGGCATGACAGACGCAGGGTAGTGTAATAATGACCTGTAGGTCTATGCAACATGCACATGTCAGGTAAACAAGCTTCCGTGCATAGCCCAGGAAGAGAACAGAATAGCCCTACCTGGGTGACTTTCATATGCAATCCCACGTTCGCCTTGCTGGCAAGTGTAGTAGTGCGATAAAATTCGTTTCATAAAATATTTTTTCCTTATTGCTCGGCTAAAATGTTCAGATGTTGCTCCGTAGTAATTTTCCAGCAAAGTTTGTTGAGTGCAACTGGTGTTAATTCCACTATTCCAAACAGCCTGGGCCTACTTCCGCTCTTGTGCGTCCGCGCTGGCCACCGTCGCCCGATAGTGACCAGTAGCCCTTCTCTAAAAAAATTGTTACAGTCCGTTCGTATTTTGTGATTTGTAATTTAGAGAATACAAAGTACAAGTTACAACTGTTTCATAAAACCGGCGCGCGTTGTACAATCCAAGTTGTAAAACTCGATGCCGTGTGTAAGTTGTCACCGCCAGCCAACGGCCTTGCCAGGGACGTATAAGAAGTACGTCCGACCGGCTTTTTAGCCGCCCATATGCCCAGCGTTGACGTGACATCACTGGAGCCTTGAGAGCAAAGCGCAGCCCCTTACAATGCATATTACGATCTGAATATTTGCGTTTCCGATGGTTACAGGTGTATCGCATGTCCAATTTGCTAGGAAAAGCTACCGTTTCTTTCCTCCGTCCCTAAAAATACCTTACGTTATTTAATGGTTAGTTTGGTACAAATTCGGTAAACAGAACCTAAATTACATCGTCCATACCGAGCTTTGGTGGCAATGCATGCAGTCAGGCTCACGCAGTGAGGCTCACTGTTCTCGCTATTCCCGCTTCTTCCAGCGCCGGTTTCTGTGTCGCCCATGTGTACGTGCCCAGAGTTGCGCCCAGAACCTTGGTGGAGCAGGAGTGACACAGGGCTTTATGAAAGGCCCCTGGTAAAATTCCCCAAGTTTTGAGCGGGCCCCAAAGTTTCTTTTCCTTTCGTTTCTTTTAATCCAGTTATTCCGACAGACTTGTTCATGAAGAGGCCATGGAATGGACACTGACACCACATACTTGTTTCGCTCAGGCGCTGTCGTCAGTGAAACACTGGGGGCCACAGAATACTTATGGTGCGGCATTCTGGTGACACGGGCGCCGGGCCTCATGATCGATTCAGAGGCCCTCTGGGGATACATTGGTCTCCTTTACGACGCCGGCAGTCCTCTGACGGGAGCAGTTCGTGCGACTCGGAGTAGAGGCTTTCAGTGACGCACAATAATTTCTTGCAGGTACTAGGGATCTACTAAATGCCACAGGGATCGCTTTTAACAAAATCAGGCCCATAGACAAAACGGAGCAAGTCCATTTGTTGGGTATTGGGCCCACTGTCCAACACATTACCATGCTATTGTATCAATCAATGCGGGCCCTTCAAGTGCCATATTTCCTATCTTTCCTTATTGTTGGGGGGCCCCGAACAATGCAAGAGGCCCACTGACATTCCAGATCCCGTCACCATCCCTTTCTAGCAAACGGGCAAACGGGCAAACGGGTCTAGTTGCTGACTTGGACTCCCTTGCTGACACAGGATCCCTTGGCATGCACTGTGGCCCCATGATAAGGCACAGTGGATCTTTTTCATATGTGCCTAGTTAGCATCCGCGCCCACTTGCCATTAGTTCGTACCAACAGCAGGGGCGCAATCAAGATTTTCTTGACAGTGTGGGGGCAGACTTCGGCGAGAACGTATCTTTAGGAGCGCTATGGTAAAAATGAAGACCTGTGGGCCGAATGGGGCGCCCTTTGACTGTGCTTCCGCGTAACAATCAAACAGCAGCGACAGCAGGGTTTGAAGACTACGATGTTGTAAGCAGGAGTTGGTTTGTTCGCTTCGAGAGGGCCCTTGTGTGACACCCGTCCACCATATTTGGATTGCCCCCCCTCACAAATCTTCTGACCCAATGCTACAAAATCTTAGGAAAATATCAATACCACAGGGACCTTCTCCGGACGTTACCTGCGGTTAGTGACCGTGCTACTAAAAAAAATGACTATTCCGTTCTACCAACTTGAAAAAAACTACGGCGCCTCAAAATAAAGTGGCCTAAGAGATGGTGAGAAACGTATTTAGGGCGAGGCTAGGTTCACAAATCCTCACAAGGGCGTAATGTCGCTGAGCAATTTGTTGGTGTGGGGGGGGGGGGGGCGGGAAATGGCTCACCCTACCACAAATACACATTTTATCTTGGACTCCGGCTTATCCCTAACCATTTAGAATAGCTGACTTATAAAAGTCAATATTAAATACTTGCAGGATAACAGAAACACTAACCGGACCAGTGCGACTTTGCTTGATGCTTCTAATCAAACTTTAAATGGCTGTTAATTGCCTTGCTTCCAATCACTTTGAATGCTGTATCTATCTTACGTTTCCGCTACGCCACGGCGATGGAGCCAGCAGGTGGGGCCAATCACACATTAGGGCACCAGTGACGTCATTGCCCCGTGCTGAGCCGCACGAGGTTTCAACAATAGAAAATCCAATGATGCCCCTCCCCCTCCGGTGTTTCACACGTCAGCTGACATTGCCAATGTCCGACAAGCGCAGGAAAAGCAGAAATTATGCTATGGATCATCACCGCTGTTTGTAAACAAAAACAAAGGAAAATGTATTGGAAGTGTTAAGGAACAGAACATTACGTTCCCCAATGCCATCAATCAAGTGCATCTGTCACGGTATTCACCGTGGGTTTTACAGTTTTAAGCAGAAGTAAACAAACATAATATTGGCACTGTCGTGGCAAACATCGAAACAGTAACTCAAAGGACCAGCATAATATTTGTGTTCTGTTGCCATGAAGGCACCTTTATTCTTCTCACAGCCATGGGATTCATG
The DNA here is from genome assembly GCF_011947565.3 of Pollicipes pollicipes. Lineage (NCBI taxonomy): Eukaryota > Metazoa > Arthropoda > Thecostraca > Pollicipedomorpha > Pollicipedidae > Pollicipes > Pollicipes pollicipes. The sequence continues at coordinate 29,779,532 of NW_023597054.1, forward strand.
CATCGTTCACATTCGGCGACAGCTGTCCTTGTTTGGCGTCAAGATGAATGTCGCCGCTTGCCCGCAGTTTGAAAGGATGAGGCTACCTGCTTTCACGTGTGTGAATGGAAACTACATTTAAAATTAAGACATGTCATAAGCTATTAATACATCCATTTCATCCTTGCAGTAACTTGGATGCCAGTAGGCCCAATCACGGAAAATGATCACCTTCATATCAGTATCTCTCTCCCCCCCCCCCCCCCAACACGCGAGCACAAGACAACGCAGGATTTGGATGGGATCGGTGCGGCTGCCGAGGTCACTTATAGTGATAGGTAATAATGCAAAGGATTAAATTTGCTGCAAGCTTGGTTGCACGGGCCATACGCGGAATAAGAGATTATTTAATCCATCAACACCGTCACTGGGCTGCTTCCTCTGAGCGTGATGTTCTGCGAGCTTTTTAGATAATCCTTCCACTTCCTCAAAGAACTTGCTTATTTTGCCCCGAGAGATTCTTGCAAACCTTCTGCAAGCTTCGTGTCCACAATCCATTTTCGCTACTGTCATTGCCTTAAGCTTACGATCACTTTTTCTACAATTTGGTAGGCCATCGTTGATTTTTAGTTGTGATTTGTACTTAAAATTTTGCAAATGCACCACGGCTGGTAAATCAGCTGGCGTTTATGAAGTATACCAAGGTACGGTGTAGATATTCTCCGGAGATTTGTACACTTTTGTGTGTGGTTTTGTGGATTTCTAATTTGTAATTGTTGTTTGTAGGTTTCTGCTTTATGAAACACAGTGTTACAAATACACCTACAATTTACAAACTACAATGCAAATTAATTCACACTGTCTTTATGAAAAAGGCTATTGGTGTGCTCTAATGTGATGCAAAATGCCTTGGCTATGATGCAACATTGCGGGGTTTCAATTCAGTAACAATGCCATCGTTTACCGGTGAACATGAGGCTTATTTCGCCCGGATCTGATCGACTCACATCAATCAAACTTCCGCGCTACGCCATTGAGAAACAATGGCATTGCTAGTCGGTGAACATCAGGCTTATTTCGCCCGGATCCGAATCGGCAAAGGCCTTGGCCTTGACAGAATCTTGCGCAGTTTTTTCCAGGTGTTCTTTACCTTGCGGCCGACAGCGCTGTGCGCAGGAAAGAGCGTGGGCTTAGGTCTCTTATGAGGGTCGGCTAATCAGCTGACGATAACGCCATTGCCAGGCAACCGATGAAAAGGTGCGCTTCGGCCGACGGCATTCAACGGCAAACCCCCCTCTCCCAGCAGGCTCCAATTTACCTGAGCCCCTCCCGCCACGCAATTTCGACTTGAGCTAAGCGACCTTTTTTGTCGCATTAAGAAGTTACAGCAAGGAGATTCAAGTGATCCATGAACAAAACGCATTTAGGCGTGTCCATAATGAGTTACCCACAGGGTGGGAGAAAGGCATGAACTGTTTTAACGTTTTGAGCCACCAGCATTATCAGTCTCTAACAAACATTCCAAAATAGTGTCGATCGCTTGCAACCGCTGGCGGACACCATTTTAGCACGATTTAGACGGCAGTAGGTTCTCATAGACTTAGAAATGCGAGTTCCGTGGGTGTTACGACACCTCCACCATTCGAGAATGTTAGGCTTTTTACATATAACAACCGCGGCGAAGGATGCGGAGAATTGACTGCAGCATGATCAAGAACAGCACCATTTTCGGAGAATGCAGAGCATTAACGCTGTGGCAATGGGTGGTAAGAATCGACTACAATATGATTATTGGCACCCTCACTTTCTGAGACGTTCCTCCGTCTATGTTTCGGGTGTCGACGCCAGTCCTTTAGTCACCTTTGCAGCCAAGCTCTTCAATTTGCCCTCCGGCCGCCTGGTACCATATTGCCAATTTTACTGCATGACGTAACTTTGCTGCATTTGGAAACTGCTGCAAGGTGTTCCAAACGAATCATGAACAAAATACTTTTAGGGAGATTCCGCTTCAAGATAACGATAGGGTTGATAGGCATAATCCTACCTTTAAGCTTTCGGCCGTTAGCATTATCTGCCCATTTTTAACGTATCAATGTGGTTTCCACCAGTGCAAGCACTAGAAACACCATTTCAAGTATATACATATGGTTTTACTCATATTGTGGGCTCAGCGCCATAATGATTCCTGAGCCAAATGCCATTAACGGGGTCCATTCTGAGTACTTAAAATGGCCAGTGATAGGCATGAGCGTACTCTCTGCGTTTTGGCCGTCAGCATTATCCGCCCATTTCAAACACATCATTATGATAGCCATCGGTGCAACCACTGGTAACATCGTTTTAAGAATATGCATATAATTTCCCTCATATCGTGGGGAAAATGGCCCAATCGTTTCTGAACAAAATGCCATTCGGATGAGTCCACCCTGAGTTACCAAAAGGGTCGGTGATAGGCATAAGGGTCGGACAGGCATAAGCGGACCGTTTGCGCTCCGGCCGCCATTATTATCTGACCATTTCAAACATGTCGATATATTTTTCGTCGGTCCAACCAACATCAGACACTTTTTAAAAGTGTTTAGATAAAATTGCTTAAAAGTGCTAAAACCAGCACAACAAAAATGTGGAGAGGGGTAAAAAGTATTAAGATAAAGTGTTTAATGAATCGTCAGCGAAGTAAGTAAAAGTGTCAACTGAAACGTGCAATCCTCTGCAGGTTATTCCTGCAGACCACCACAGGTTGAGGCACATACTCACAGTGTACGTCACGGCCGACACAATGCCATACCGCCTGCGAGCATGAACAAATGTTGGTTTGCGGCTATGAACATATACTTACCATGAAGCGTGTGCTCATCTGAGAATAAATGACGGTGGTCGCACGTGACGAAGCAGATATCTGGGACGGGGAAATCAAGTGAAATGTGTCTACGGCTCCCAGGCGGAGGAAGCGTTGAGCGTCAAGGCATCCCCACTCTCTGAGAATGTAGAGCATAAGCCTTATAAAAATGGGTGGGAAGAACTCACTACAATATGACTATAGGCGCCCTCGCTTTCTGAGACTTCCTCCGTCCATGTGTCGGGTGTCAGCGCCAGTCCTTTTTTAACCTTTGCAGCTAAGCTCTTTAACTTTTCTTTCGACCGCCTGCTATAAATATTCTAATTTTACTACCTGATATAGCTTTGCTGCCTTTGGCTTTGGAAACTACTGTAAGGTGTTCCAAATGATTCCTGAACAAAGTGCTTCAAGGGAATCTGGCCCCTGGGATCCACTTGAAAAACCGAGGCAACGCTCGGTTTTTCGATCGATCGGTCGGGGACCCTGAGTGGACTGGGGGACTCCTGTGTCGGCTAGGGGCTCACAGTGACATACACACTGAAAAACAGGCAAGCCTAACGATTGCTCTCAAAACCTATCGTGTGGTCGATCTTGTCTGTACTGAGAGCAACATTTTACGAAAACTGTAGAGTGAAACTTCTTGTCTCGTGACTTTATTTTTTTATTTTTTGCTAGGTTCTCGGCGTCGTCATAAATTATCTCGCGTGGGAATGCTTATGAATGCTTATTAAATGATTGAGATTTGATTTAAAAGATTGAAAGATTGAAAGATTGAAAATGCTTACTAAATGATTATCTCGGTAACCGGCCAATTGGAACATGGAAACAATCGAGCATTCTCAAGCGAGGTAGCTTGCGCTGGTGCCGAAAACCGCGCAAAAAAAGTTTTCAGACCAAAGGGACGCCTGGATGGTCTCTGAGCACTCCCGAGGGTCTCACCCGTTTTCAACCATCGTGTTGATAAACTTGCAATATGCGAACATGCAGTATATTTCTACTTGTGATCCCAGTTATCTCTATCGAGCTCCAGCCAGAACAAAAAGACAAGCACTGAGATCAGCGGAATATGACATAATCAAGTGGTCAAACTGAAACCCAAAAGAAGGACACATCTGCTTAACAACAACAGGACGACGTGTCTCAGCAGATTTACCCGTCCCACAGCAAAACGGCCCGTCTCCACCGACAGACGCCACAGACGCTTCACGAGTCGTGTCGTCAGAACACAGCGTAGCAGAACTACGCATCCCACAGCTGAATGACAAATTCCATAGCAGAGCAAGTCATCCTACAGCAGAGCAACGCATTCCATGGAGAACGGCGCATCGCCACTGACATACGCTGACGACAAAAACCAAACCTTCCAAATCAACATTGCGAACAATCTTGTGCACTCAACAGAGCACAACATAACGACGCATCGCAATCATAGCGATAGAACATATTCCACGGCAGAACGACACATCCCTCGGCAGCACGAAGCATCTCTATCGACATACGCATGAGATCAGGTTTCCAAATCATCCACACTACAAACCCACGCTAACTAACGATGACGCTTCAGCGCCGCTTGCACTTCCTGGACCTGCGTGTCGTTAACATCGTTCGGGAAGCTCGTTTGCGCTTTCCCCCTTTATGTCCTGCCTTCTGATCAGAGCCCGGCACAACCTGGGCAAAACATCGCAATCGTGCAACCTGCAGCACGAAGTGTTGCAGGAAGACGGGTGGCGGGTAGCGCTCGACCAGGCCCAGTGCTTTAGCGAAGGATGTGCGTGACACCACCTTCAGCAAAACGGCCGCCACTATCCCCTTCACCTCCACTGCTGTCATTTCGTCCACCTCCACGGTAAAGAGGCTTCCAGCCAGGCCACCAGCCCCGCCTGCAGGCTGTTGTCCCCAACAGCTCGGAACAGGTCAGGCCACATCACCGGGATGTCCACAACAACCGCACGTAAGGAACAAATCTAAAAGGTAATCAGTAAAAAGCAGGATGTTAGTAAGCTTTGACATTAACTCCAGATTAGACATCAGCGATTACAAGGGTCATATCCACGACTGAACGCTTGCCGTGGGGGTCATGGGACGGCGGTGTCAGATGGGCAAGGTGGTAGCCAAGGGCAAGGCATATATGTGATATATACGTCACCACCGCCACCAGGGGCGGGGGAGGAGGTGACACACAATGGATGCCGGGAAGATCCCCCCCCCCCATCTTGGCAGGTACACCAGCTCCATGCATTCGTCCGCAGTAATCACATGAGCCACGATTCACAAGCCAAGTGAGCCAGCGAGAACCAGTTGGAAGAGAAAGCAGGGAGTGCACAATTCATATTTTTCCGCAAAAAGAAGAAATATCTGCCTTATCCAAGAGAGGAAGAAATCACTCATCCACATCAGCACAGCACAAAATGACTGCAGAGCTTTGCATGAGCGCTTGCGTTGAGTACTTGAGTACTTAACACTGCACCATGTGGGTTTGCTTTCTTCGATCGCAAAAAAAGTACCGAGGGACCTCGGCATCCAGGGCAGCAGGCGGAAATTGTCAGAATTCGAATCAGTGGCAGGCTGCGCTTGGGATAACATATGATGTGCAAGTCTCCTCGAGTGCACGCCCCCCTATGAAAATAGCATGTGCACTTCAAACCACATCTCGACCGTTATCAAATCGTCCACCATACCTGAGACATGCTCCAAGCCTGGCACGACAAGTGTTGCCTGGTGGGCGCCATTCGCCGTGCCCCCAACAGGTAAACTGCATTGAAATTGGTTAATAACTTCACATCAGGCCGCTAGTTCTTTTTGAACAACATGCTCGTGACATGACATGACATGGCAGGGAGGACATGCTCACAACGACACTCGCCATGACAGAAAGGGGTGGCGGTGCGACCCTCTACCCTCGGTTTTCTTAGAATACCAATCCGGCATATTGTGCAGCCTCGCTCAAATCTTTGGTAGCCTCTGGGGCATCCATTGCACATTTTTTGCACCAAAACGCGTCCCTAGCAACTCTGGTTTCGGGGCAGCTATGTTTTTTTTCCGAGCATTGCAGGATGGTTCATGGCCGGCTGGTGCGGCGGGCGGTAAGCGATGACCCTACGGACCGTGTGCGGAGGGAACGAAGTATTATGTACATATCAATTACAGCAAGGAAGCCCCACATCGTAAATACAGACTCGAAATAAATAAAACTTTATACCATTGTACCCAAAATTAGACAAGGGACACACCTGTTTATGCTCCATGTCTCTACCCTGTATGGTTTTGTGTATATGAACGTGCAAAGATGCAATCGTTTGGTTTGGATAAAAATTTGACCTTAGAATTGGTCTAGCGGGATCATTAAAGAACAGGAGGCTCCTTACGACTCGCGAGATTTCGTTGAACAATTCACAGTTGTCGTTTTTCGCGAGGCTCTACCTTTCTTAGTTTGCAAACGTCAGGAAATCGTCCCCCTATCAGTTCACGTTATGAAAACCTGCGAATCAGAGTAAGGTTCAAAATCGTTGGCTTCCATTAGGTGTCTTTACTTTCCTTATGCTGGTGTACTTATCTGCATTTTACAAAACGAAAAACTCACTTGCAACAGCAGAATGACCCATTCCATTACCAACATCCAAACATTGGCATGAATTCCAACAGCAAACCAGAATTGCCCTTTGTATGCCAAGTAGTATGAAAATCTATGGTTCTCTGTGATGGTTGTCATGTGCAATGCAAGAGTGTCAATTCAGTTTAGTTTCTGAGGCCCTACCCAAATTCCATATTGGGTTGGATCTGTCAATGCTGATTCCTCCCCCCCCCTCCCCCCCCCCCCAACACCCTAACACTTTTAGCTGGAAGATTACAAAAAGATCGAGAAAAGACGAACTCTAACACACAACAAACTTTTCTCGGCTTCATTGACGATGACCCATGGGTTGCCGCCTCCCCTAATCATGCACAGAAATGGACGCTCCGATCATTATGCCACCACTACACAAACTATGTATAATTTCTACTCTCGCTGCAGGCAGCATATAAGGTAGTCTGTCTGCCTTCACAACCTGTACTTAATGCATACAGTGGTGATGCTAAGGGTTTCATCAGGACAATTTTTCCATTCAATGGCAGCAAAACATTAATAACAGATACCACATTTGCATCCATGCGATACAATGCTCACAAACGCAAATAAAATATGCAAAAGAATGAGCACTGCAAAATGAAATACTTCCCTAACACACCTGAATCACTTACAATGGATCACGGTGGGGGTGCTGTCATCGGCAAATAGTCTACATTGCCCTCAGAGACAACCAAATGTCAACCTTTCACTGAACTTATAGGACAGATGAACCGCAATCCCGCAAACCTCCTGCTATTTGATGTAGAATGATTGGTAAAGAGGACATGACAATGAAAGCTGTACCTTCCCCTCCATCTCATTGCCTAAATTTGCTACACTGCCTCACTCCTAAATTTTAATTGCCTTTCCATGGCCCACATAATTGGCTATCATATACATTTCAAGTAGCCCAGATATGTGTTAGCAAAAGCTTAAACTGTGAATAATTATTTGAATGCCATCAAAACATTGATGATATTATTGCATTCCAAGCAGGGGCCTATTTTGTGGAGGTAGGTTTAAGAGCAGTGCAAAATTACGCAACCTACACCTTAAATGTGGGTGTGTCCCCGATTGGCACACTTCTTCACCATTTTAGGGGTGAGGGCTGGAGCCCTGAACCGAACAAAAAATTAGGTACACCACTGATTTGTTGGTCTATGTGACTGGTAACCATTCTCAATTAGGACAAGATCAAAGATGGTATAAATTGGCATTTCACAAACATTATCACCTCCTGTCACTCCTCTTCAAGAGGAGTGTCATCAGGCTTCAACATCAAGGCACGGTTCTTTTCAAAGGGAACCTGGCTGGTTGCTTTTACTGCTACAGTGAGTCAACAGCCTTTTCGGGCCTTGAAAAGGCGGTTTGGATAATTGCAGGCCAATTTGTACATTGATCGGAGCATCTCTCCGACTTACCCTGAAATGTCAATGCCTCTCGTCACTGAGGACAGAATGCTGAATCGCGGTACAAATCACACCCCAAGTAGCTATTCGTGGCACTGTAAAGCGAACATCGCTTGCAAAGTTGCAGTGCATTGAAAGTCACCGCTCACCGCAAATCAGTCGCATCGCAACAGTTGAAACATGCTCCTGCGGCCAAATCAGTCCCCACACCTAGATCTTTCTCAGTATTTTATGCTGTCTAGTTCGGGACACTGAGAGTCGGCTGGTAAAACAGCGAATCGGCCAACCGGCCGGGCCACAGGAGATACACTGATCTGTCACCGACCGTCACCGAAGCGAGCGACCAACTGATTATCGTGGGATGTTCTTGTCGCTGGGCTGGGATGAAACCCCAAAAAGTGTCATGGTGCCGCAGCGCGCGGTAAAGAGTCATGACGGCATTGTTTGCTTGCGTTGTGTGACGAAATTTATGACTATGGAGGCATCACATCTATGTATGGAGACCTCATGCTAGGTTTTGCAGAGTGTGCCGTATTATTTTGCCGCGGCCGCCGTCAAAATTTTCTGTCACAAACATTTTTCACACCAATCTTCGCATGAATATATAATGTATTTTTTTGTTGCCGACCTTATCCACCAAGTCAGCAGGTTTTACCACGCCTGAATGTATATTAAAGATTGCTGCAGCGGTGAGGCTTTGACACTTGGTCGCAGCCGTCACAAAAAGCCGGTTCTCTGTCAACTTGCTCAACGTTGCCAATCCTGAGCACCGCCTGAAAAAACTCAAGGCGTCAACGATCCGTCGTAGACTGCACAATCACTCAACGAGACTCTAATGTCAATGTCAATCCACGTGCAGCAACGTTCACTGCATTTCACTTGAGTTCATACCCATGTCAACTCTATGTCAGCGTCGCACACATTCGCGTTCCTCACCACGCCGTGCCACGCTCCCCACAGAGCAGCTCTCCCTGGCAGCGGTCTGACCTGCCTCCCGCCCACCGTCCCACCGCATTAGCGTTGCGACAAAAACTCTTACCGACAGGAGTGCTGCGAAATTACGTCTACCGCCAATACTTGTACATGACATTAATGACAGGGGATGAAGATTATACTGTAAAAAATTATGCCCGTCATTACTTACGCCGCAAAAACACATACAGTCTATACATATATACGACTTTTCTTCTACTGCAGACCTATACGCGACATTAGTGCTACACGATAGGAATTGTGCCTCGGAAATTTATGCCTATCATTGCCTCTGCTGCAAAGACCTCTACAGACACTGCTTGTACACAGCATTGCTTCTACTGTAAAGCCTTATATGTAACATCAGTGCTCCAACAAAAACTTGTGGTCAAGTTCTTACTGTAGAAGAAATAAATGGTATATGTTTTTGTAGTACGAGTTGCATGGTGCAGCACTTATGTCGTGTATGGGTTTTTGCAGCAAAAGTAGTATCGCGTATGAGTGAAGTGTGGTATGTCTTTGCTGCATAGGTCATGACGAGAAGAAGATCTCGCAGTATTAGTTTTGTTGCGTAGCACTCATATCATGCATGAGTTTTTACAGTAGAAAAAATGCCGCGTATAAGTAAAGACTGTGCAAGTCTTTGCAGTAGATGTGATGACGCGTATACATTTTTTGAAACCTAAGTTTTGTCATATAGCACTCATGGCATACATAAACCTCGTAGTAGAAGCAATGTCGCGTATAATTGAAGCCTGTATAAGTTTTTGCAGTGGAAATAATGTCGCGTATAACTCACGACTAACACTCCTGTCGGTAGAGGTTTTTGCAGCAGCAATAATGACGTGACACCCCACCCGCGGGGTCCCCGGAGATGCTCGGGTTCGTATCGCCGGCGAACAGTGGCGCACTGTCATCCCGGGTACGGAGGTGATATAAAACAGCTCCAATGCTATGCCGCGTAAGACAGCCATATCAACGTGTCCGTGATGAGAAAGGGAAGGGCAAACACGACAGAATGGACGGCTGAGAGCATCAATGCACTAAAGGCCAGGGACGGAGGAGCATGAGACCGTTTAATTAACGAAAGCTTGGTGATGAGTCAGCACGCTATTCGGTCAGAAAGACGGAAATCTGTGGCCAGCCGCACAGCAGCCGGCAGGCTCACAAAGACAGACCGACCGGCTGACCGGTGTTTCTCGCTAGCGTAATGCGCATACAAATCGAAGTGCAAGTGGTGAATGGCTTCCTGCTACAAGCACCAGAATTGGGCGTGTAAGGGATGCTTCAGCTTCCAGGAAGAAGACCTGCGTGGATAATGATCACCACCAGTAGCTGGAATGCACGCTAACGGTACGGGCCCGGCAGACAGGCTCGGTCGGTGACGAGCGGCCTCAGCCTGTGTAACTAGCGGCTTGCCTCGTTCGGTGACGAGTGGTCCCAGCCTGAACAGCCCGCGACTTGTATCGGTCGGTGACGAGTGGTCTCGGCCTGTGTAGCTAGCGACGTGCCTCGGTCGGTGACGAGTGGTCCCAGCCTGAACAGCTCGCGACTTGTATCGGTCGGTGACGAGCGGTATCGGCCTGTGTAGCTAGCGACGTGCCTCGGTCGGTGACGAGTGGTCTCGGCCTGAACAGCCAGCGGCTTGTCTCGGTCGGTGACGAGCGATATCGGCCTGTGTAGCTAGCGACGTGCCTCGGTCGGTGACGAGTGGTCCCAGCCTGAACAGCTCGCGACTTGCCTCAGTCGGTGACGAGCGGTATCGGCCTGTGTAGCTAGCGACGTGCCTCGGTCGGTGACGAGTGGTCTCGGCCTGAACAGCTCGCGACTTGTATCGGTCGGTGACGAGCGGTATCGGCCTGCGTAACTAGCGACGTGCCTCGGTCGGTGACGAGTGGTCTCGGCCTGAACAGCCAGCGGCTTGTCTCGGTCGGTGACGAGCGGTATCGGCCTGTGTAGCTAGCGACGTGCCTCGGTCGGTGACGAGCGGTATCGGCCTGAACATCTCGCGCCTTGTGTCGGCCGGTGACGAGTGGTCTCGGCCTGGACAGCTCGCGACTTGTATCGGTCGGTGACAGCTGTATCGGCCTGTGTAGCTAGCGACGTGCCTCGGTCGGTGACGAGTAGCCTCGGCCTGAACAGTCAGCGGCTTGCCTCGTTCGGTGACAAGTGGTCCCGGCCTGTGTAGCCAGCGGAGCCGTCGCGTTGAAATGTCGAGCCGTGATTGGATGGTCGCGGCCCCCACGTGACCTCTGGCCTTAAATCGCCGCCGGCGGCCGTTGCCATCCGGCCTCAGGCGGTTGCCGCTGGTGAAGATGTGCCCCGGCAAATGCGTTGACAGCGCACTAATGTTGCGACGTCAGTCGCTGGCCGCAGCTGCGGTAGCTACCAAGTCAAGCCAGTCGTTGGTGCATTTGTGAATGGAAAATCCGACATTCAGCCGACTGTCGTAGCTTTTCGTCCTCGTCGGGGGCCATTTGCCCGAATGATTACACAGCCTCTACAGCTGCGCGGCAGCCACCGCGGAAGGTCCGTTACCTTATGCTGAAAGGCACGTGAAGTCGCCATGGCACCTGATCTAAGCCAGCTCAAGCCCCTTGATCGTATCTGGAAATGACCTTGTTTATTCTGAGTTCGTTGACGTCTGCATGAAGAACAGTCGCCTTCGTTGTGCGTTTCGAACAGTTCAGTACGGGAGCATTTCGGGCCAGTCGATGGATGATAGATGATATGATGATAGATGATGATAGGCGATAGTCGATGATGACAGTGCAATAAAACCCGGACAAGACAGTGAAGCTCATCGCCGTTTTCCAACTGCGGCGCAGTCGTGCCTCAACGTGGTTCACACTTGAGCCCGATAAACATGAGCTGTGAGCTACTGCAGCGACCCATTTATCTGTAAGAACAACGAAAAGCCAATATTTTTCGCAAAACGTCGCGTATGGACAAAATATCGGCACACTTCAGCCGCGGAATGTCGCTTCCCGTGAAAGAGATGTATGCAAAATATTGACATCAAAATATCGACCACACAAAACAGCGACGCCATAAAAAATCGACACGCAAAATTCTGACTCGACGAAATACTGACACAGAAAATATTGAAATGTCAAATATCCTCACCACAAGTTATTGATCGCCAATAGCTCAGGTCACGGGTGACAGACACCTGGGCCAAGAATGGACCGGATACGATCATTGGAAATGTCATATCTTATAATGTGTCTGTGATACATTCAACAGCCCACTGATCACAACACATTAAAACGAATCCTATCTACCGAATTCAAATTTAGAGTTTATACTCAACTAGAAATTACCTTTGAACTTCGCGCATGTCGTTCTATGCAGTTGCGCAATGCACGGTGATATTCATCAAAGCAGTTTGCTTTCTTATCTCTGCCACGAATAAACATCACACAAGGAAATCTGGCAGCATCTGGCATTCTAGCAATGCAGCTAAAAAAAAGCTGCAATGTATCTGGCAGGTGCGGCGCACGGCAAACGCCGGTACTCGAAACTCCACTGAAGCGCTGTGAGTTCGAACGCCCGCTTTCCCCGATCATCCCATCGGCATCGATCGGAGGCAGAGTTCGGCACCTGTCACAACCATCACGCCTGGCGATCCATCACACCCAGCACGCAGAAACGCGAGACGACTCCACACCCACCACCGAGCTAAAGATCAGCCATGTCGACGCCGTCTTCAGCTACCTCGATCATGTTTATCACCTACTGTTGGCGCTTTATCACCTGCTCGATATTACGTGCGTCGAGAACGCATGGCTTACCGAAGTGAAAGACAACCTTGTGCCGCGGTTTCCGGGCTATGTCATCTGCCGGAGAGATCGGCCGTTTGAAAGGTCTGGTGAAGGTGTTGCCATCATCTACCGCGGTACGCTGATCATGGAGACACCGCATGTTCGCGCTGCTGACTCGGGCTTGGAGTCACTATGACCAGCTGGGGGCCACACATCGTTGGCGTCGGTTACCGGCCCTCTGGCGGCGCGACGGCATCCGTCATCGACGCCCTTTAAAGCCATCCCTTACGCATTGTGACACTAGGCACTCCAACGTTTATCTCAGGTGACACAAACATCGATGTTCTAACTCGTAACAAGCCAGGAATGCCATCCTGCCTGCAGCTGCTCAATGACCTATCATTGAACCAGCTCGTCACCGAATCGACTCACCCTGAATCTAGTGCATCACTTATCGACCACATCATTTCAACAAACCGGAACTCACATCTCATGCGGAAGTGACTCTTGCAATGTAAGCGATTACGACCTCATCTCACTGACCGTAATAGTCGCACGGACTCGACAAGCGCCAATGGAGATAGCAGTACGATCTACGGCCTACGCGGCGCCTCGACCGACACGCCTTGTGCCTTGACTTTCTGTAGGCACTTTGGGCTGCGGTGTACAAGGTAAAATCCACCACCGAAAAGTGGAACGCCCTGTGAGCCCTTGAGCTGCTTGATGATAAATCAACACAAATCACTGTGAAGGGCAAGCCTACGGCTCCCGCCCTACCCGTGGCTACAAGATGAAATATGCAATGTGCATAACATGGACAATATGCAATGGAAGCCCGAAACCAGGCGCGCACAGCAAAGGGTCGCAACCGAGCTGATGACAATCAAAGAGAGTACCGACTCTGCCGCATCGCCGTTAAGACCGTTCTGAGCCGCGCCTGCTCGAGTACTTGCGAGCATCTTTTAAGAACGTCAGGGCAACAAAATGGATGGACATTCGTAGATAAGTGCCTGATCTCGTCCAAGAAATCCGAGCCGAAGCCGACCAGCTCAGCTTACCTTGATCCACAGTGAGCCGACAGGCTAAGTCAGCTGTTTGCGTCCGTCGGCTCCGAAATGACGAGTGCACTGACAACATCAAACCCTGGGAGGCCATCGGTCACGCCGGGCACACCTGCAGCGGGACGCTCGCCCTGCACGCGGCCACGCCCCCGGCACTGTCAGGGGCTCTGCAGCAGACGGCCCACCCCGCGCTGGTGGCTCAGACAGCATCATCATCATCATGTTGAAAGTGGCTGGCGGCTCAGATGGTATCACCATCGACACGCTGAGAGTGGCTTTCCTAGTTGTGGGGTTCCATCTCCTCCGAGCTATCAACAGCTTGATTGCCAGCCATGATGTGCTGTGTCAGTGGAAGTCCACCACAGTCGTGCCATTACACCATTGCATTGAGCCACTAACGAATGTTGACACTAGCGATCCGAGCAATTTCCGACCCATTGCTATTTGACAATGGGTCGGTCATTGCTGTGTTATGTCCACCATGTCTATTGTCGACGGTGTTGTCTTACCCGCCAGGGAATCGCAGCGCGGCATTGACTGTGGTTACCTCAGCTACTCGTATGTAGCTGCGGTAACCTGTATACCAAACCTAACCTAACTGTATGTAGCTGAGAGGATCAGCAGGCCGACGGAAAATGCTGGCTCCCAGGGACGGTAAAGCCATTGTGCTGAGGTCCCTATCAAACTGGACGGGGCCGAATCGCTGACAGCCGAAAAGACCGGGTCAGACTGCGCCGGGGTATGTCCGAAGCGCGAGGCAATGCAGGAGCGGCTTAAGATGCGCCAAGGACCGCGTAAATCCCAGCGAACCCAGAACTCTTAACCAGCTACTTCTGGGCATTAGTGCAGCATGAGGCCTCGGCGCGATCTGCCCGCTGTTTGCGACTGACTTGGTTACCGTGTGTGTTTCAGTTTGCTTTAGACCGCATCGAGGGGAGGAGTTAATTGGGCTGCTTACATCGTTGTGTAGTGTCTGCTATGTGCTGCTCGGCGTCACTTGTTAATGTGTGCTCTTACTGAGCATTTCTTCTTTTGCCCAAACTGTCGAAGCGAGGTGCGCTAAACGGTGGTGCAAGGATGCGATGCGGAGGGACGCCGGTGAACGGGGCAACGGCCGGGTCACGCCACCAGAGATCGCTCGACCTCGAGACCAGTCGCGGGAGGCAATACAGTTGGTACTGGTAGTGTCGGTACCAGCCTGTATGTACCACTGGCAAAATTAATGCGCTGCAATGTGTTGCATATGGAAATGATTTACCGTCTAAAAGGCGTTATCCCCGTCATTTAAGCCATTGCGCTAAGGTGTCGCCGTTTGCCGGATTGTGTGACCTAAAATTTTTTGATCGAAAAATGCGGACCAGGCCCTGTGGTTGATCAGTCTGGCGAACAGAAAAGGGCATAGAAGTTATAAAGCATGAAAACGATGAAAACCTACTGAATGAACTACTAACGCCATCTGCCAGGCGCTTTGCCTCCGACTCAGCTATAGATGGCGTTAGGCGCACGTCGGAGGCTCCGTTCAAGATCTGGTCTGGCATGTTACGACCCCTTCCTGCCGTGATGGTTGCACAAAGATGTTTCATTTGCTCCCAGAATGTCACTTCGTCCAGATTTACATAACCGAGACCATACCCCAGTGGATAACTCTCCTCGGAGCTTCGGACGAATGCTTCGGATTTGAAGTCCGGCCGGATTATTCAGGCGAATAGAGGTTTTTCATGCTAATGTGGTTTTCGTGGTCTTTATTTGCATCATCCAGCCGCACTTTCTGGATTTTTCGAAAATGCACTTGTGTTTTGTAACTGGCAATGTAGACAATTAAGCCCCACGCCGTAGTTCTGCGCCACAGTTCTTCACATCAACCCTTGCCCTGATTAGCCGTTTCTCGAAACGCGGGCTGGTGGGAGGAGAGTTAATGTGACTCCCTGGTTTCCCCAAACTTATGAAGGTAGAGCTTAAACCAAAAAACACCAGAGCTTTGTCTCCATGAGATCTTGCAATCATTAAGAGCTTTTACGTTGTCAAGTCTATAATTGACCCCATTATAGCAGTTTAAAAGTCCAATTTTCCCAAAGTCGCATCTTTAATGTTCAGAATATCATACCCACGAGCTTATGTCTTGTGGATACACGAAACTTGGTTAGGCGTGCTTCTTGTGTAGTTCTGAGCACAATGGCGTAAATTTTATGTGTTGAGCATGCATTTATCATATAGGGTACCCAATGTTTAGCAATGCGTCTTTGGTGTCACCACACGCGTAAGGGATGTCCCATTGGCAACGAAAAGTTTGGATTCTATTGCATAATATGTCGGAGAGGTATCTTCAAAACCGCCTTTGCATGGATGGTAGTTTAACGACGACGCAGTCCGTTTATTTCCATTTTCAATGACTTCTTTGTGAATCTGACATATTGTTAAAACCGGAAACTCACATCAGCAGACCTCACTCAGTGCTTAATACAGCTGTTCTCACGGAAAAGAAGATAAACTAGCACGTCTACGCTTACACGATTGGGGATGAAAATATATCTGAGTGCGACATTGTAATGCAGTATGATTGAAAGGTACAGGAGCTTTTTTCCAATTTTGGTTTGAATCTTTTGCCTGCTTCTTTTTCTGGGATGAGTGCCCACGCCAAGCAATGCTTGTTTGATCGGTCCTGCCCGCTCCGATCGAAAAAAGACCGTGTCAACGAATTTTCACGTTGGAAAATCCGGCAGCACATCGCGACGAAAGCTTTTAGCGTGCCGCGATGCTCGGCAGGGCTCACACCGCTCTCTGGCGTTGCCCAAGCGTCACCGCGCCCGCTGCCGCCGGCCGCCGGCTACTCCAGTCGGGACGGAAAGCAAACTCCTAAAGCGACCGAACCCACCCTGCCACAGGTCTGCGAATCGGAAATTAGGCGCACTTACCAGCTGAGCTTCCGGGACGCACTTGAGTACATTATGGGACGGCACGATCTAAACTGCAGTTTGGTGGTGTGTCTTCCACCTGAATGCACCACAAGAAGGGTGCCGAGGAATGGTATTAACGCATTTTGTTCGCGTTTTTGCGGCGTGTTCCAGAGTGAAAGAAATCTTGAGGTGGTGTTGAAAAACTTTTGCGAAAAAGTTTTACCATCAACACGGTTTCGGAGGGTGGAGTTTCAGCAATATAACCAACGTTGTTTTTCATAATGGCGTTGAGACACTACCTGCTAGCATACTGAAGGTTGATTATCCTAACATGAAAATTACAAACTCGTCACCCCGCATCATACACGTTTAAAATGCGGACCTGGCCGTGAGGTCCCAAAATGCCGAACTCATCTGCCCACGTCACCCATGTTTAAGGCATTTCTTCTTAATCTTAACTTCCATCGCATGCCAAAGTGTTTGCCACGGTATTACTCAAGACGACCATTATGGGGACTCATTCGGTCACCTGTCTTCACCTGCTCTCTTCTTCCGGCCAAATGCATGTTGTTGCCAAAGTTGCCTTTCACCAAAATAAGGGTGTATAAATCTGTTGAGGAAAAAAGGAGATATGTCGAGGGTGTCTCGTCCTCCTCCCGGTTGTTTCCAAAAATAGACACCCCTAGCTCCAGCGTGAGTTGCAAACCCAATTAAGATCTTTTGGAATTAAACTGAGTTTTAATCCGTCCAGCCTGTCAGGAATGTCAACACCTGACACCTGGTCCGGACCTCACCCCTGTGCCGCTCAAATTTTCTGATCCGGTGGAACTCACCCCCAGATCCATCCGCCATCGCGGATTGATCCCATCCGTGAAGTGCTCTGGTGGAATGCGTACTATGCGTACTATCAATCTGTCTGAGGCAGAGACGGTTTCTTTGTAGAGATTTGTAGAATGCGTGCTACCTAAAATGAGTTAAGTAGGAATACGCTACTTCAAGAAAACAGACGCAGACGCGCATAACCTGTGCGGCCTCGCTTCTCTGGCTCTGCACACGGCTGTGCTGTACATGACGACGCGCAGCTGGACGCCTTCCCGTCCAGTGTCCACGGCTGTCTTCCGCGCATGCGCATCGATCCGAGGATTCCGACCTCACCACTGGCGTAGCCGCTAATGAAGCAGAACAAAGCCGGAGAAGCACGAATAGCGCTTGTTTGAGACGTTAGTATAAGCATGAAAATCTATACCGTGTACTAAGGTATGATCACCAGCGGAACTTTCGGCACTGCCCCTCACTATTACGGTGACGTCACAAACATAGGCGTATGAACCGGGAGCAGTCCGTGTGCAGTGGCGACCTCACTGTCTGAGAGTGCGAAGCGTTGAGTTTATGGCGATGCATTGAAGTTGGCCGGCCTGCAGCTGCTCAAATCCAACCAGGCGAAACCGCCTAAGGCCGAGCCGCTGCCGAAGTAGGTGCTGAGCGACACCACGATCATCATCTGTATTGTCGCGCTGAACCTCAGCACTGTGGATGGTGACGCGCCGGGTCGCACTGGTGCGCGTTTGAGGTAGCTTGAGACGATGGAGGTGGTGTGCTGCCTCATGCCTGGAAAGAAATAGAGCATCGTGGACATTGCAGCATTTCGCATTGCGTCAACTATGTTACGAAGCCTCCGAAGATCGTGACGCATAGCGTTAATCAATATTTGATCCGTCACGCCATCCCGCCAATTCATCGAACACACGTATGACTCATAATTCACCGCATCTTACTTAAAACGGGACATTGGGCACAACATACACTTCATGGTGCACACTTCACGAGGACACAAAAACAAACAAGAGGGGAGACGGGAAAAATGTTCTCATATTTCTTAGCTTAGATTTAGAGTTATGCGCTATGATAAACCCGTCTAAAACAGCCCAAGCGTTTCTCTGCTAAGAAACCGTCTCTGCCTCAGACTGGCACGTAAGCATGCAAAACCAAAAAAACAAGGGTACAACCACGCTCACTTTGCCTTGCCCACGTGCTGTCGCACCTGTTTGGCTTCGCGCCTGGCAGCAGCCCGCTCATCCATAGCCTGATGAAGCCATCTGAAGCTCAGATGGATGCGCGTCGTCATCAGTCTCCGAGCGATCAGCTTGTTCAGCGCGGAGCATTTTTCCAGCAACAGCTTCGTGAGGCGGTCGACGACACCAATGTGTTAGTCCATGCCTCGGCCTATCACTAGCTGGAACACGACCTCGAAAGCCCTAAGTACGTTCATGCAGGCCGGTGCCGGTACCATCAGGGCACCTCGCCTGATCGTGCGTATCCAACCGTCTGGCGCATGACTTAGCGGTGCCTCTCGGGTCGACAGTCCCATATATATATATATATATATATATATATATATATATATATATATATATAGAGAGAGAGAGAGAGAGAGAGAGAGAGAGAGAGAGAGAGAGAGAGAGAGAGAGAGAGAGAGAGAGAGAGAGAGAGAGAGAGAGAGAGAGAGAGAGAGAGAGAGAGAGAGAGAGAGAGAGAGAGAGAGAGAGAGAGAGAGAGAGAGAGAGAGAGAGAGAGAGAGAGAGAGAGGGGAGAGAGAGAGAGAGGGAATACGAGGAATTCAGATATTTCAGTTGCAGTCGCTCTTGGTCTGAATTTGCTCCATACCCATGAAAGTATGATTTGCTGGCGTGGCGCAAAACAGGTCTTCTTCCCAATGCATTTTTGCGGATGGTCACTTTGTAAAGGCACTATTTTCACTGAAGTTTTCCATTCAGATTTGTGATCTCGACCATCGGATATTGCATGGAAGCCCTTTCATGAAGCTGTGCTCCTCGTGCCCGCGGTTTTGCCGGTCGTGCACTCTTGTTTGATCACTGGAGGGACAGTGGGCTTGGGTGTCGTTTGATAACCACCGTCATCATTCCCGTTTTTTGCGCTATTCACATCTCTGCTGTTCCCATCAGCCGGGCATTTGCTCACATTCTGATTTAGCAACGTCTTCTTTTATTTCAGGCTATAGTTATGTATCTTCCGTCAATGCCAGTTGATCAATGTATTCCGACGGGCCTTGGATATACCAAGTTAGTGTGAACATTCGCACTGATGTGTACGGCATGTTTTGAGCCCAACTATCGCCCGGATGACAGTTTAGCTGTGCACATTGTGACACATTACGCCATGGTAGCAACAGTCAGTTCTCATTTTGCGACTTTGGCAATCGATTGAACTTACCAAAGTGAGTTTAGCTTACAAGCCCTTGAAGAAAACAGGCACAAAAATCAGCCTCAACACACTTATTTTCACTCTTTCTTTTAGCACATCCTGCAATTGGATGGCAGCAACCTTTTCACGCAGTATTGGAAGCGGAATATTTTCAGGCACTGGTGGCAAAACTCGCTACGATTTTATAATAAAAGAACAAAATTGCGCGATGCGCGATGGTTTGTAGCGTTACCTGTCATCAATGCTACAGCTTCATCGACCGGTGTTCTTTGTGACGTGGTGACATTCAACACATCTGTGCAAAGTCTCACCGACTCGCACTCTACGGCGGCGTCCCACCCACCGAAGTGCCATGCCCAACCGCACCGTCGTCGTCTCCCACAGAACATTACCACCTAGGTGTTAATCGGCGAGATCTGTCCGCGGCACATTGTTAGCGTCTGCTGGCGCATCGTTTTGAACCACTCGAGTCGCTGTCGGTGACGAGCCGCGCGCACAGCACTTCGATCCATCTTCTGTCCGGGTGCTCCACCTGTGAAAACACGCGCTCCGTACAGCTCCCACCTGGTGCTGCTGGACGGCCGGCCGGCCCTCGGCCCTGCGGCCTCCGGTCCCCGCGGCCCGCCGGGTGTCTGCTCGGGGCCTCTCACGAGCCGCGCCGAGCGGCTACCTCAGACAGTGGCCAGAGCTCGTCTCATTAGATCAGTCAACGGAGGCTTGCTGACACATCGCCGACAAATGCGCCAGTATCATACGACGCATCCAGTTTTATAACGAGAAGTTTCTGTTTAGTCCTGGTTGGCCGAAGTAATTTCGGCGTTAATTCCTACTTCCCACGCCGTGTTCATAAACCTGATGGCACCTCTCCGCAGTAAATAGTAAAATGCCAAGGCTGACGTCATTTCGAGGGCGTTACCAAGTCGCCGCGTTACTTCATTCTGGGCAGGCGATGCTGTGACGTCATCATGGAACCAAATCACATGGCACCAACGCTTCGGCGGCGTTAAAACCGCTGTCCTTTGCGGGCTGGTTTGAACATGAATACTTCCTTAAGCCGTCCTTTCATCTAGCGCATTTTAATGAAACATTTTTCTAGGGGGAATGGCGTTGGCTTACACCAGAGCTACATAATTTTTCTGAAATTGGTTTCCAGCCTGTCCCCTAACAGAGAGATGGGGTAACCCATTCACGAGTGATTTATTTTTAAGAACGCTAGCCGGAAGTGCTTAGAAACAGTCTTTGTAAACGAGTACAACATACAACGACAACAACATAGGGTAGAGTTGAGAAACGGCGGGCCAGAATCACCGTCACCGTCACCGGGTCGCATCACCCTGGGACGCGCATTGAGAAGCTGGAATGCACATCTACAGCTTTAGGAGGGGCATTGTCGGGGGGGGGGGGGGGAGGGGAGATGCAGGGTTGGCCAACCCTAATGGGGAATGTGAGTGGTGAACACTGGGGGGCGTAAAGCTAGCCCGGAAAGTTGGTTTTAGTAGGCTGGCGGCCAGGGCCTTCGTTTAAACTGGTCTGAAGATTTTCCATCAGCGGAGGAGCGCAGGGATTCCCATAGCTTTACCCAATTTCTGTTGGCATAGGTCATCTTTGAACGAGAAAACATGACCTGGAGACACTGTTCTTAAATACCGCAGATATCCTCTTTTGACAGACCGAAGGCATCAATTTTATGGAAATGCTTGTCTACCTTAACTTTCATGGGAGCGATAGCCTTGTTGACTGGTATATTGCCGTATAAGTTGACAGCATCCACACTGAAGAAAATGCTGCCCTTCGCTAACCCTTTGTGAAAAAACCTGTGAATAATTAGAATCCTTTGTAAAAAGCCTGTGGTGTCCGAAAGATGAGTAGCAACAAAACCTCAAAAGTTGGTTTAGTATGTTCTCTAAAAGACACGAAGTTCTTTCTGCTGAACCACCGCACGCAGATATGACAGGCGTAAGCGGCACTGCAGGTTTGTGATCCTTGGGCAGCCCATAGAGCACAGGCGTTCTTCCGTATGTAGATGTAAGATCGTTGATGGTTTTGTCCGAAAGTTTTCTGCTACCTGTGCTGTTAAGTGTTTTTTTTTTTAGCTCTTGCTGAGGGACTGAGTTCCTGTTCAGATTTCATAGCTATCGTTGCCTTTAAGTACAGCTTCAGCCTTGTTGACATAAGTTAGGTTATCTGATGTTACATAGTCCTTATACTTATCGCTCTGTCAATCATGATATCATTTTTGCTAAGGGCTGTGATAAAGTTCCGGTGATCTACAGCGACATTTAGCTTGCCTGCTTTATGGCTTTTGAACATGCGCAGCACGTCATCCTTCAATTTCTGTAGGCTGGCTTCTACATCAATACTGGAAGGTTCTGGAAAGCTCATACCGATGCCTGGAAATATAAACGACATATTCGGGACGCCACCTCGGTGAGGCTGATCTTCGTTGCGATCTGCTCCGTCTGCCTCACCGAGGCCACCAGGTGCGTCCGCCGGTCTTGATGGTGCTGCTACGTCTATTGAGGCTGGTCGATCTTGGCCTGGTACAGTCGCAGCACTAGCTGTGTTCGGCTAGCACTTTCTGCCATCACACAATTTTGAAATGTAGTCTTTCCACCGCTTGCCGTAGGCAAAACGCTCAACTCCATTTCCTACTTGAGGTAAAATGTCCTTTGGTGTTGACTGCGTTTGCGCAAAGTTCGAATCCTCGGCTAGAAGATGAAGTCCTGCGGTATTAAGTTTTATGGACGATAAATCACTCACCCTCCTTCGACTTGTTTGGCCGTCAACCAGTTCTTTATGGTAATGATTCACCTTGCTCACAGCTGGAAGTTGTGTGAACTCGTTGACTAGTCCTGCTCTACTTTCGCGAACATTGATTGCAAAAACTCTTCCACACGTCGCATATATGTGAGCGTACCTTTTGTACTCGAGGACAGATCAGATAGATCCAAATAATCGTGGGCGTTGTTTTTCTGAAAAGGCCTTCTTTCAAAAAGTTTCTATGATTGCCTAGCTCAATAAAACCTTAGCAAACTTAGCAGAACGAGTTAATACCTTAGTCTTTCTGGAGAAAACATACGCCACAGGCTTCAGTGCGTCTTCCATAAACCGGGGGACTAAGCTTTTCTTTCAGGAGGCATTTAAGAACCCAATGCGTTGTCGAGTTTTTCCTAGTTTTTTTTTTCTAGATTCCTGGGAGTTTCGGCTAGCACTTTCTGATGGCTACTATTCATTTCAAAATTACGCAAGTTTACAAGTTGTTAAGTGCATTTGCGAGGAGCATTATTCACATACATAAGACAAAAGTCATAGCCACCTTCTTCGCAGAAAAACTGTTTCGTAGCGATCGGTTCGAAAGGTTCTGATAACTGATTTGTTCGTCTGCAAGCAAGAATTTTGGAATTTGTGAAATTTGATGACTTTTGACGTGCCCTAGGGCTACCAAATTTTAAACTTCCAGCGGAATCAGGTATGTTGCATTCAATGGTGAGGTTTCGCACCGATCGGTGCTGTAGGTTCTGAAATCTGAGTTGTCTGCTTTTGCAGGTAAAATTTTCCCTTCGCGTTTTCGAGTTAGGTGATCTCAGGTCAGGCCTCCATTTTGCTTCCCCATGACTCACCTCATTGCACGGAATCAATTGATCAAGGTGCCAAAGCGATCGGACAAGCTATTTTGGAGAACGAGCGCGTCTGTCACATGTACCGGTGTTTTAGACCCTGCCCCCGAGATGTTTGAACGACTTTAATAAATCCAGAATTATCGTTAAGTTGGCATACAGGGTGTGGTAATTTGTGGGCTAGCTCATAGATTACCATACAAATTCGTACTAAATTTGTGATTTGTGTGACGACTAATTCACACAACAATTATGAACAGTTTTTTTATTCACCGAAATGCACGCCGCGATGAGACAGTAGTAATAGCCATAGTCCTCGGAGAAAAACTAGGAGAATGGAGATATCGATGGGCTATATATAGAGATATAGATGATCTTGGTTTCTGGGCTACGGGTTATAATTTGGTTTATATATAAATATATAAATATCTGCACATATAATCTATGCGTAGAGGTACAGATGAATCCCTATATATCTCCATTCTGCTGGTTTTTCCCCAAGTAATAAGGCTATTACTGCTGTCATATCTGTGTGAATAGTGTTCCTCGCAAATGCACTGCACAACGTACGAAATGCACGCCTATAATTCTTGATATTGTTCCAATAACCGCAGAAGGGAACAAAGCAGTTTGTTTGGTGTGTTCATACTGCCTTTTCCCCGAACTTTTTCCGTGCCTGTGTTTCCCTGTGTTTTCCTGTACTGTGTGTGAGGCAAATATGCACCTCAACTGCTAAAGCTCTCAGAATCAGCTGACTTATCCTTACTCTAGGTTGTATATTTTGTGACCTTATGTCATGTCTGATCATGTCATAGCAAGAAGGAAAAACATGATCTAGTGAAGTCGGCGGCATGTGGGAAAGAGGTAGATTTCATGCAGGCCTGCTTACTTTATTCGCCAAAGGTCTTGGCATATGTTTGTGATGCCTTCAAAGTTACAATACGAAATGCGGTTGTACTGATTTTCTCACATATAGCACACGTTCGCCATCGATATGTTAACATTGCTTCACATCACAACAATTTCTCACTGCGGGTTGATTTTTGTTCTAAATGCTCTGCTCCTTCGATCCTGCATGGCCGTGCGACGGCTTTTCTCTGATTATCGCTGCTGATTTTACGACGAGGCGGACGATGTTTGTATGTTACTTCAGTTTCGGAGTGAGTAATAACTCCACCGTCAAATTTATGCGTTTATGACACCCCATGGATGATTGATGAAGTGTGCAGTAACTCCTTACTTCGGATGTCCCCATAAACAGTATAATTTTACGGGCTTTGAAGCAAATAGTTCCTACTTACTCTGTGCAACCAGATTCTGAGTGAAAGCTTAGGAGATTACTGCCTACGCTAGCATTGTACGTCATTCTCTGTTTATGAAACTGGTTACAGGTGGTGCATCCGCGTTAGAATGCTAGCTCGCGTTATGCTTGGCTAAAACTCCATACAGTCTACCCTTTCTAGGCTCAGAAGACGTAAGGCCCAGCACATCCTATGGATTAGAATACATACATTAGGATACAATGCACGCATGTCCTTATATTACCCACCTTATGCATGGATTGGAGAGGCTTCACGGAGCGTAACTGAAGTGTAACAGGGAGGAAAAGAATCGTGAAGTGAAGCTGGGGCATGGTAACAAATCTCGTTTTTCTCATGTTTTAAAACCTTGGTGTGATACTTTTTGGCTCCTTGCATAAGAAGTAATGCACCCTTTTCTGTTTCGCACTTCCATGGGCACGGAAGCTATCGCAATATTGGGGAGGGCGGCTCGGAGTCCTTGAGCCCCCCAACATCTGGGGAAATTTGGCAGTTGGCATTCGACGATAAAGTGACTCTTTCATTGCAGCCGCCACCACACCCCAAATCGGGGTCAAATCTCCGCGATCTTTTGCACCTCTGACTCAAGTTGGGCCCAAAGGCGTAACTTTTTGGCACGTTATGTTTAAGACGGCATACACAAGGAGTCCGTGGAGGAGGGGGGGGGGGGGGGGGGTAGGCAGCGTCACTAGTGCGTACCCAGCGAGAGTGGATTGAAAGCGTCCAAAAATGTATAACACAATTTGTGCTGTACACAATCATTGTACACAAGTTTGACAACGCGGTGCCGAAGCTTCGCTGACTCTGGCCCCTTCCTGCTCAATCCTCAGGTTCTATGTTTTACAACCCAGGACACGGCTGCTTGGCCACCACCACGCGGATCGAGCTGGCGCCCAGGAGGCTGCATTACCACCTCATCGTCCTCCCTGCGCTGCTCTGAAAACCGGAAAGGCGACGAAAAAACGGTGCGCCGGATCACGCTGCGCTTGTGTATCACATGTTGTTTAGCCGTGACCTCATGGCTCGTAACCTTCGCCCAGCACCGCCAGGTAGACTACAAATATTTAATGAGCGCTCCCTCCGCCCAGCAGCGCACCCGGTGGCACTCCGCCCTCCGTCGCGGGCCTTGTTCTTGGCACACGGCGGAGAGACTCGGATTCCATCCTCCTGATCGAGTTTTTACGTTTCGTGTGTTCAGAGAGCAAAACCATCAACGCACCGAGAATAGCCGCACTTTGTTTTCATTTCTTGAAGGCGTGCTGAAGATGGCCGTGTGACGGGCGGCGCAGTTGCCGTATTGTTTGCCACTTAGCATCGATAGGTGGCGACAGCCGTTGGCGGTCAGAGCGGCAGGGGCGTGAGGACGGGCACCGCCGCCGACGCCGACTGTGGCGCTGCAGGGGCGCCGCCAGGTGCGTATCCCAGGCGGACGAGTGTCGTCGCCGCCGCCGCCGCCGGCTCTGGCGCGGGAAGGGCGTCGCGGCGGCAGCGCGGGTGTCATGGGGTGCGTCGCGGTGGGTCCCCGCCGCGGCGTGTCCGCCCCCGCGCCGCCGCCTCTTCGCCGAGCTGCAAACATCTGTCCGGTGCCAAAAGCCAATTATTAATTATTCAAGCAATCCGGGAGTACTTTATTTACCCAGCGAGTATTAATGGAGCCGGGCAGCCGGGAGGCGTGTTTAGATTAGTGTAGTGTTTCAGAGGGGGCCACACTCGTCGCCGGGCGGAGGCCCGTGACTCAGGCCGGCGCGATCGCCCCGGGCCCTCCGGGCCGCCCGAAACCGGAGCCCGCCGCCGAGCGTGCTGACATCTGGCGGCGAGGACAGACGCGCCACACCGGCCGCACGCGACGCCGCCGCCCGCTCGGCCGCTGACTGGCGGCCGTCGTCGGACCGTCGCCCGGCCGTGGTGCGGTCGGCTCCCGGCAGAGGCCGACGCTGCACCTCTGCCGTCGCGGCCGCATGCCCGCCTCTTCCGGGCATCGAACAGCGGAACGCGCAGCGCGGGGGTGGTAAAATCTGCCGACTTGGTGGATAAGGTCGGCGACAATAATGTTTATGCTCACGCGAAGCCTGGTGCCAAATGTATTTTTTGACAGAAAATTTTGGCAACGACCGAGGCGAAAAAATACAGCACACTATTAAAACCAAATACAAAGTCTCCATAGATTGATATTTTGACTCCCTGGTAGTACATGTTGTCACACAACATGAGCACACTTTTCCGTAAAAACTTTTTACCGTACTCTACGACACCACAGTATCTTTTCTAGATTTCATTCCAGTCCGGCGACAACATATCCTATTATTTTTAGTTGGTCGCTCGGCTCGGTGACAGATCGGTGACAAATTAGTGTTCTTATGACCCGGCCGTTCGACCGATTCGCTGTTTTTACCAGCCGCCTTTCAGTATCCAGAAGTAGACAGTATAAAATACGGAACAATTTAGATATGGAGATTCAGCTGGCCGCGAGAGCATGTTTTAATCGTTGTGATGCGACCGATATCAGGTGGGCGGTGACTTTCAATGCACTGCAACTTCTGAAGTGGCATTCGCATCGCAGGGTCATTAATACATTTCCAGGGTTTAATTTTTGGCCTTGTTTACTTCGTTAACAGTGCTGCGATTCAGCATCCTGTTCTCAGCAACGAGAGGCATTCACAGTTCAGGGTAAATCGGCAAGATGATTCGATGCAGTTAGAAATTGGCCTGTAGCTATCCAAACCACTTTTTCAGGACACCGAAAAGGCTGTTGACTCACAATAGCAGTCACAAGCTACCAGCCTTCTTCCCTTTGACAAGAACTGTGGGTTCAATGTTGGAGTCTGATGGCACTCCTTATGAGGTGAATAACAGGAGTTGGTAATGGTTCTGAAATGCTAATTTATGCCATTTTTGCTCTTATCCTGATTGAGAATGGTTATCAGTCGCATAGATCTACAAATAAATGATGTTTCTAGCTTCCCTTTCAGTTCGGGGTTCCAAGCCTCCCCGCTAAGTTTGTGAACAAGTGTGCTAATCTGAGAGACATCCATATTTTGAGGGTACACGGCATAGCTTTTTTCTATTTCCAAGTCTGTTTTAAAAAATTGCTCGTGCTTAAAATTCAACTATTTCGTCAATGTTTTGATAGCATTTAAACAATTATTCACATCCCAACCTTTTGCTAACCTAAGAAGGGGTGGGAGCGGCGCACAGTATGATAAAGGGCTCCCGGTAAAAGGCACCGTGAAAAATCACTGGATATGGCCATTTTATTTCAACGGGCCTCAGCTTTCTTCTTTTGTCATCATCATGCCGACAAATGCGTTCGTTGGGGGGGGGGGGGGGGGCAGTGGATTGAGCATTAAGGACAGGATGCTGCTTACCTTTTACCCTTACCATTGCCCTTCGCGAACAAGGATCTAGATGGGCCGTGGGCCCGTGGATAACAAACCGTGGGCCCGTGGATAACAAACCGTGGGCCCGTGGATAACAAACCGTGGGCCCCAGGATAGCCCCGGATTTTGAAATGGGCCCCAGGCTGCCACGAGACAGGCTGTTCGAAATTCGTGGTCGTGGATCGACTGGCGGGCTCTCATTGCTCCCTGGGCCCCCAGTAGGTTCAAGTCGTCCTCTTATGGGCATTTGCGGGCCGGGTCCCTTGATACAGCCTCTGGCTAACTTTTCGGGACCCCCTAGTCGGGCTCTTAACCGTCAGTCATGAGGGGCCCTAAGGGCCCGCCTGAACCGTAAGTACAACACTAGGGGACCCCATTGCCTTTCCCGGTCAGAGGTTGAAGGGGGTTTCCGTTCCAACCGGCCACTCTGGGCCGGCTACTGTTCTGCAGACACGGCGGCCGGGGCCCCCGATCGATCAGGAGGGTCGCGGAGGGATGCGTCATGCATTGGTCTCCTTCCTAACGCGGAAGTCTCTCAGACAGGACCAGTTGACTCCGGACAGACGCAGGGGGCCTCATGAACGCCAAAGGATGGCGTACCGATACAGGGACCCAATTATTGGCAGATGTCTCCTCTCCGGTTTTTGGGTCCCTGACCGAAATGGGGTGCAGGTCCGGGGCCACGTTCGTTATTTGGCTCGCGTCTGACTGACATAATGCCCTTTCACTGTCTTATTATGGACCCTTTCAATGTCATTCATCCTATCTCCTTTCATATCAGCGGCCCGGTCAGCTAAAAGGGCTCCCCGACATTTGTGGTCACGCTCCTATCCCTTCTTAGAAAACGGAGCCATGGCCGACTCGGAGCCCTTACCGACATAGGGCTTCAATTAGGTGTGCTGTGCCCCCCTGACTAACGCAGCAGTCCATCGTTGTCTCAGGGAGCCCGACTAATGCAAAGGGTTCTTTGGCACACAACCGCGGGCCCCAGGATAGCCCCGGATTTTGAAATGGGCCCCAGGCTGCCACGGAACAGGCTGTTCGAAATTCGTGGTCGCGGACCGACTGGCGGGCTCCCATTGCTCCCTGGGCCCCCAGCGGACTCAAGACGCCCTCTTATGGGCATTTACGGGCCGGGTCTCTTGATACAGCCTCTGGCCAACTTTTCGGGCGCCCCTAGTCGGGATCTTGACCGTCGGTTCCGAGGGGCCTTAAGGGCCCGCCTGAACCAAAAGGGAGACGTGTGCGCCCGCGGTGCCCCCCTCCCCCGGCCTGCGCCCCGCTTTCAACTCGTGACGGGCCGGCCTCCGGTCTGAAGAAGCCCATTTCCAGACAAGACACACCTATGTTAGTGCAGGCCTGGAAATGACCCAGCTGCGATTAGGAAAGGTCCATCGTATACGCAAAGTCAAAGTCATATTTTGTGTACTCAGGGTCAAAGGGCCTTTATTAATCAGGGGACCATCCATTTCGATTTTAGGCTGGAAAAGTAAGCATCTCATGTGCCGAAAAGGCACCCCTCATCATGCCATTGAAAACGTGCCTCCGTGTGACTACAAGTCAGAGGCGTCTTTTGCACCTGATGATTCTCCATGTCCATTAGGCACGACCTGACGATGCTCCATGTCCATCAGGCATGACCTGACGATGCTTCATGTCCATCAGGCACGTGTCTGTACGCTTAAGCCTGACCAGACTTTGCGCGAGTCCGTCCTCAGGCGCCCCGATAAGCGAACCTCGGTATTTCGGCGGCAATACCACTGACGTCAAAGCGTAGCGCGGTCTTTTCGGGGTTTCCCCATGTCCCACTGGGAACAAAGTTTGTTTGTTGTTGTTGCCTAGCATTTATAGATGTGTCCGCCCGGAAGTTTACTTTTTAAAGTGTCCTGGCAAGGCCTGTGAAATGTTTCTTAACGTGTAATGTAAACGCCACGTAGCGATGACGTAAACTGACTTGGTCGTAACACATGTGACAAATGACAAGAGTCGACAAATGCTCTCGACATAAGTGAACGTGTTTTAATCGTAAGCTAAGACGTAAGCGTTGACGGTTGGTGAACGCTAGCAGGCTACTTTATCGGGTGTTCGTTTTGTTTTCTTCTCGCCCCTTATGGGATGCTTTGAG
The DNA here is from genome assembly GCF_011947565.3 of Pollicipes pollicipes. NCBI lineage: Eukaryota > Metazoa > Arthropoda > Thecostraca > Pollicipedomorpha > Pollicipedidae > Pollicipes > Pollicipes pollicipes. Next base: position 29,809,717 of record NW_023597054.1, read on the forward strand.
AGAATAGCGTCGTCCATGCAGCAGTGCGGATGTTAGATCTAAACGCTTCCATTGTCTGCAATTATTAGCTCGGAGCACGTCGGCAAAAGTTTTACCTATATACCGCAATAGTCGACTTTCCGACCCAGGGAAGATGGCCCATTTGGATCCGATGGCACCGGGTTTTAATCTCGGAAAAACGAACTGCTTTCCTGGTGATCTTCCGGCTGGTGATCACAGAGTCAACCTGGCACGACGCGGCTGCCTCGTAGCCTCGCACGACACGAAAATTGTCCCTCCGATTGGTCTCGCGTAGATAAATGACCACATGCAAAATCCTCCGTTTCACTGTAATTAGACTGTTCAGTTGCCTGCTCAGGGCACAAGGAGCGAGCTAAGGCTGACATATAGATAGTCCGGGGCCAATGTCACCGATGCTAACCCTCTCGTTAAGTTTTTAAATCTGAATGGCACAGACAAAATGTGGATGAATTGGATGGATTCCTGAGGTCTGAGGCTAAGCTAAGCAGTGCCTTGCCGTGCGAACCCTGGCCGACCGACCATACGATTTTAAAATTCCAGCTAAGCGTCAGAACTTTGTGGCAGAAGTCTTAGATGTCGTAATGTTTAGCTCGGTCCACCCTGCTGACCTTGGAGGGGGGGGGGGGGCTTCTGATCCCGACCGCAGGCCTTCCCAGTCAGGGGTCAATTAGTTAAGTTTTCGAAATGTTGACCCTGCAATATTGGCTACCGCATATTTTTGTCACAGAAATATGCTTTCTACACTAAGGAAAGCCAAATCAGCTGGGCTGCTATTCGAGTAGCATTGAACATTTCTCAGAATTGAAGATGGCCGCCGCCCCCATCTTGAATGCTATTTAATTTTCTTATTTTAATGTGGATGACACAGATAGTCATGTCATACCTGTTAATAAGGGTGATCATGGGTACTGAGTCCATTTTTGGACATCTTTTTTGTGCTATGCATTGTAATTCAACGCCAAACCAGAGGTACAATATCAAACAATGAGAAGACCTTTGGCGCACAGTGTCATGCCATCTAAAGATAGCTTTAGCACAGTACTACCAACCAGCACACATTACATTCCTCTCTTACTTTTCATAGTTGTCATCAATATAGTACACCTAGCTCTTCTTGGTGGTATTCGATGTTCATCGGCTTGCTGGTGAAACGGCTATCACATACGATTTCTTCCTAACACTCACAGTGGTCTGTGCGCCGAAGGCCCGTGCTGTGGCTGTTGCAGCTGCAGCGTGCAGCACTGCATGCCTTGTTTTCAGCGATGCAGCTGGAGGTCATTACATCCAGGAGCGCTTCGGGAGCAAACAGTACTGTCGAGATGGCCAGTATGATGGAGGTTTCGTCGCTCGAACCGAAGTTGGCAATATTTCTTGCTTTTCCTCTTTGGGGGAAGGGGGGCCACGGGGAAGCTTCTTCGGGGGGTGGCGCTGGGAGTGTAGTGGGCCAGTCGAGCTTCCAAACTTTGGGCCATGCCTTCCGCGGTCCAAGGAACAGGTCAGACGACGCGGTACAGCAGCTGACCGAAGTCAACCAAAATCTGATCTCCTGGCACTGTGGTGTGGCTGTCCGAGTGTCACCAGACGTGCACGCCCGCCAGTAGTGTGAGGCTGATGAAGCATCCTCCCCTAGCACGCTGAGGTAGATGCTTCATCAGACTCACAGGTCACCTCAGTTAGATAACATAACTGACCTGCCGCGATGAACTACGGCAGCATTGCCCCGAAACAGTGCTGAAGCAGGAAGTTGTCATTCCGTCCTTCGCACAGGAGCATGAGCGTCAGAAGTGTAGGCTTGAAGAGGTCTTTCACTCATGTGCTTGTAGTCAGGTGCTCCTTTGGCTGGCTCCAGGTAGTCCCTCAGCTCCTGGTATGACGTGGCGCCTTTCGAGTACAACCTTTGCAGCAGAACGGCGATAGTGAGGTGTCCCCTTGGTGACTCACCAGGCTATGCAGCGGTAGCGCTTCAAGGGCCTTCCAATCAAGGGACACCTTAGCCCCGACAGAAGCTCCGCCCGCTGAAAAGTCACGGATTCAGTCCGCTGCGGTCAAGCTCAGTCAGCAGTGAAACGTGGCATGACTGTCGGAAGTCCACAAGACTGAAAAGCCAGCCGGATGGACGGGCTGCGATGCTCAGCAAGACCGACTGGTGGCGGGCCCTGCTCTGAAGTCTGAGACACCGGTGGTGTTCGGGCCGATGGTCGACTCGCCGCCTGACAGTCAAACGCCCTTCTGTCTACGCTTGTGTGTCTCAAAAGGACTCTCAGTATTCTCGGGGTGCAGCGCACCCATCTCACAGTCGATCTAGCTTGCATCAGACTGCCTTCCTAGGCTAATCTAATGAGCGTCAGCGCCCGACCAACCTCAAGCTTGGCTCACACGAGCATGACGCACACTCATGATGCATCACGGGCTCGCCCCACACGGGCATGGTGTACACTCATGATGCATCACGGGCTCGCCTCACACGGGCATGGTGTACACTCATGATGCATCACGGGCTCGCCTCACACGGGCATGATGTACACTCATGATGCATCACGGGCTCGCCTCACACGGGCATGATGTACACTCATGATGCATCACGGGCTCGCCTCACACGGGCATGATGTACACTCATGATGCATCACGGGCTCGCCTCACACGGGCATGATGTACACTCATGATGCATCACGGGCTCGCCTCACACGGGCACGATGTACACTCATGATGCATCACGGGCTCGCCTCACACGGGCATGATGTAGACTGCCATGAGTGCCTGGACTGTGTCAGAGACTGGCTGGGCCGTCAGGGACATTGATAAGGGGATTGGTTGTGAGCGTAACTATGAACGCAGCGTTAACGGGCGGCGATACGAGCAGGACGAACGGGAAGGCCTGGAACAAACCCCTGATGGCAAACCGCCTCATTATCGCCGTGCTTTTGCAAGTCTTCTCAATGGTGACAAGTCATACCACGAGCTGAGCGACTACCTGGGGTCAGCGAGAGAGCACTCGAGCGGGAGGATTGGAAGCAGGCTCCTCGGTGGAGGGGCGGTGCACGAGACCAGCACAGCAACGATTGTAACAGGGGGTATGGTATTGAGCGTCAGCAGAATGCAGATCAACCACCCCATTGACATGAGCGCTATCGCTCTAGCCCCAGAGATCTTTCAACTGTTACTTGAAAGTGATTTGAGTGTTTTTGTTCATGGCTTAACTTTGCTTGGCCTATGCACAGCCACGTGGGACAAACTATTTTTTGTCTCACACTGATTCCTAGATAGCGAACAGTCTCGCTTCACATCAAAGCCACTAAACCAAATCTACACTAAGCTAAACAGGACTTCAACACGTTTGTGGGGAGCTGCGATGCGAGTCTTCGAATGTCTTCTTGTTTCATTGATTCTACTCCTCGTTATACAGCTACTGTAGCATTATTGATGGGCTTACGTTCTGGCAGAGTTGCATCCACTCATTGCGTATCGCTTGGCTATGACCAGTTTCTGAACGGACACCTAAGTACATCTTCAGTGCATACATATATATGTATGCATATAAATGTAAATATATATAAAAAACATGAATATATGTTTATGCATATACATATATGCCGCTTGTACATGTATGCTTAGTACATGTCTATGTAAGTATTATAATCTCCTTTAAGGCGTTCGTAGTGTATGCAACACACGTTTACATCATTACTGTTTATGATAAATACAGCTGCTGCTAGGTGTACTCTTGCTATGAGCACGAGAAGATAACAAATGGCATGTATCGATCAAAGTAGGTGATTTTCGTTGTTCGTGAACATTTTTTACCTTGCAACCTCAATTTGACCTTAAATTTGATCGCTTGTGTGAAAAATAAGTGCATAATGAGCTACCTTCCATGGAAAACCCCTTTTAAACGATGTCATACAACCTTTCAAGCCATCCAGAAATAGCGAAACTGGACCAAAATTCAAGATGGCAGCGGCGGCCATCTTGCATTGTGAGAAATACTCTAAGTTGCACAAGTAGCAACTAAGCTAATTTAGATCTTCTAGCCACATAGGACATCTTTCCGTGAAAAAGTTCGCGTGGCCGTCGGCATAGCGGGGTCTCATATAGGAAGTATAAGGGTGGCAACTTGACTATACAGCAGCAACCGAAGCGACTTGAATCTTAAACCTAACCGCCCCGGCGCAGCTAATTCGATGATTAAACACTGTAACTCATTGAGATACAACTCATTCATTGAAATGGGGGCCCTTTGGTTTGGGGCCCTTTGTAAAGTCTCGCTCCGCCTTCCCAAATTTGAATACGTCTCATCTGGTAGAGACGCAACTTTTCTACCTACCATCTCGCCAACATCTGCCCTGCAGGAACCCACGAGCTCCTGCCCGGGATGCTGGCCAGACCGAGACCCGAAACTCGGACATGTTTGGAACCAGAGCAAGGCAAAAAGCACGCTAGTGTCTCCTGAATTACTTTTGCTTTTACCTTACTTACTGAATTACCTTTGCTTCCAAGCTTGCAAATTACACTGGCGAGAACATGCAGTGTTATTTCTGACGTGGCCACTCTCAGGACATTTTGGTGACCTTGAAGGTCGCCTGGTGACCTGAGACAAAAACTGATATCGTTGGGCAATGTAAACCACAAACAAAACGCGTTGCTTATTCCGATTATTTATGTGCCTCAGTTCATATTTAGCAAGGGGAGGACCTGTCCGCCCCCTCGTCAGGTGAGAATGTATAAATGCCTCCATCGGGCGAAAGTTAAACATGGATCAGCGACAGTTTAACCAGATGTTAAGAACCTCCTGTTTTTCTAAGCCCTAGTTATCTCAGTATTCGATCAACTTTCTTTTCAAAGGATTTGTGGTCATCTATACGCTAAACGGGCTTTTGTGAGACCTCTCGATGTCCTGACCGCTCGCATGCTCTCTTATTTTTGCCGGTCGACTGACTCAGTAGCAATGATTGTCCATTGACATTCTGGTGTGACATTGACATTCTGGTCTTTCCATGCATAAACAAGCCCAGCCGAAGGTGATTTTAAACAAGCCTTGAAAAGGTTGTCGGGTTGGACTGTTAAAAGACGTTGACCCCATAGTAAATTGCATAGAACCTTCTGATGTCACATTTCGGTTAAAAGATGCAATGGCAATCATTAGAGTCCAAACCGACCTGGCGTGTTTTACTTAAATCTTGTATAGGCGCATACGATGAATCCGTCATTATAAGCAGCACCAAAGTCCAGTCGTAACGCATCGCGACGCATTGCCTCAGACCTTTAAGCATCGCCTCTGTGAAGCACATTTATGGTGGGGGCCTATGCCATACTTAAAGGGATTCGGTACATCTAAAGGTTCCTTGCGTATGGTGTGTGGGTGTGGGTGTGGGTGTGGGTGTGGGTGTGGGTGCGGGTGTGGGTGCGAGTGTATGTGAGTGAGTGGGTGTGGGTGTGGTTATGTGCGTTGGGAACTTTTTGTTTTGAACGAACGAGCAATTGATTTCGATTTGTTCCAAAAAAGTATAATTTCTTGACTTTATACATCGCAAATAGAAGATACCAATGCAAACTGTTTTTCAACACAAAGAACCCACGAAATCCCCAAATCTTACGGCCTATTAATTGATTTTGCTTCCGCAACGTTGTGGACTAAAGCGATGTAAAATGAAACCACCGCCACGTGAAACTTGGCTATGTACGTGTTTTTTAACTTCTTGGAGGTTCTTGGATTCGCTTTTGAACTGCAAATCCTACTGGACTCCCATTAGATTTGCAATGAGACAAAATCTCAAGGGAATTATTGTCGCTCAAACAAAAAGAAAATTATAACAAAAAAAGACAAAGCCTGGGGGGGGGGGGGCGGTCGGCTTGGCAGTAACTTTCTATATGCTTTCTTATAAGCTTTCCATGCATATTTTATCCACTAAATGTTAAAACATCCCGGGTAGCTCATTTTCTACGGTTAAGGCGGTCCCTAGTTTAGGACTTTGTCTAGGGTTAAGGCGGTTGCATAAGGACGTCTGGAGGCATTTTGCATACAGTTCTGGAGTTTGACTTTACTTGGCCCAAAGCTCAACACATATTTTGACCAAGTCTGTCTCAAAATTTCACACCCAAGTTAGCTAACACACTGGCCGTCTACCCTGCGGCTTTAGTGTTTCTGGATTCCTTGCTTTTTACCTTTTGATCTCAGAAGTCCAACTGGACCATCTCCCCACCGAGTGCGTCGCATTCAACCGGCCACCCGTCCGCGTGTTAAATTGCTGCGCGTCTGAGGCGCGGCCACATGTCCGTGAAATGTGTGCATGTCATATTTGATATGTATGACAGTGGATGGCATCTTAGTTTCGCGTCGGCTGTACCCCCGTCGGCATTACAAGGTAATAGCAGGCCAGCCTGCCAAATGAGTTTGGCCTAAATAAGTAGGCTTGCGCATCATTAAATGGTGACATTTTCTGCCGCACAGGCCGATGCACTTCCTTGCTTGCGGTCTAAAAGTTTGATTTAAACCTGAATCAGTGAATTCCCTGGAAATGGTGAAGCAACGAAGCTTAACATTTTAAAACACGATGTTCACGGGATTCCAGCTCAATCCAAGCTTTCCCGTGATTTTCCCCGAAAAATGGTGTGGCAAGTGTGACTTAAAAAATGTATGTAAGCAAAACAAACGTTATTGTTAATAGTGGCATGCAATTATCCGTGTTAAACTTTGCATGGCTACTTTCTAGGTCACAGGTGATATGTTGGGACAAAAATAGCCAGTGATGTGGCAGAGAAGAAATTTTGCCTTTCTACGAGCCCGTTCGACGCAACGCGCAAAATGCTCGCAAAAACTGCATTGCCGAAAAGACACACCCATTATTGTTGCTGAACCCTACCTTCGGCGGAGCGTTAAAGCTGCGCTGGCCACATTCGTGATGTAGCGAAACGCGTGGTCGAGCGTTCGCCTCCAAGAACAAATAAATGTGCGTCTATGGCTCGCCAAAGAGGACCATTTGGTCGCTGGCTTGGCAGCGTCAGCCTGCTTACAGGGTAGCCGAGAGTCATGCAATTGCACGGCGAGGTGAAGGTTCCTTCGTATTATTTTGGTAGGGGCCCGAAGCAGAATGGGTCCGTTGAACCATCATTATAATAATGATGTGGTGGTTTAGAGTGCCAGCAATACATTTTCAGCACGGAGTCCGACTCAAAATCCGTCGCAGCAAAATTTTTGTCTTTTGTTCTAGTATTGTATACCCCATTTCATAGCTAAACTTCCACTGTGAAGTAACGATGTCCCCCCCCCCCCAAAATGATATTTTGTGATCCGATTTCTTTCTCATCAGACCAAACAACAAATAAGCTTGGGTTTCTAGTCGAGCAATGCTAGGTTCGTGGCGTTTCATGCGTAGCAGACAAAGTGTCGTTGGGCATGATCTTTACGAGACCAGCGAATCACTGGCGTCAATATCATGTTTAGGTTGTAGGAAGAAGCGTTTATGGTTATCTTCGGCGGGAAAAGGACGTCACATATCAAGGAGTTGAACCCTCATTTCCTAGATACTGTCCATTTGAAAATAATAATTTTATGGTTGCGGGGATCAAGTAATCCCGCTACATCCTTCATGGCGACGCCACTACACAAAAAGGTCAAAGCAGACAGCCTTGTGATATCAACCGGATGTGATGGTCAACTTTTGCTTGGACTTTTGTATCATTCCAGCCACGAACATTAGGGGAGGGGGGCGCCAACATTGGGTGAACTTAATATTGAAGGGGCCAGGTCCCACACAAAAGAATGCAAATCGACAACCGCGGTTCTGACGCATGAGCTTTCATCACCGATACACCGCCTATTTTATGGATACCTCCACGGGTTTTTCCTACCCCGGGGTGCAGAGATTCGAAATTGATAATTTCTGGATATCACGTGATCCTCTGATTTATGGACATATTTTTTAAAACTTAACACTCCGTATCTATAACGATAAACGCAAATCTAAAAGTGCATTTTCTACTCCATAACCGTCGCGCAGGTCGGAAAAGGACGTGAAAAATTGCTCCCGATTGCTACCTTACCAACTCACCATTGATCCACGATCCATATTGAATGATTCAGATCTGATTTAAATCATGGTTTTGTTTGCCGTGAATCGATTTTTGTCGACTTAAGTCCCAGCCCGATTTAAATCTAAGTCCAATCATCTTCTCCTTGTGTGAATCGATATGAAATTGATGTAGCCCACGTGCAGTGTTTGCATGTTGATTTTAACTCACGTCAATGGACAAATTATCTGTTCACAGCCAATGTATAGTGATCTTGTACCGTTCGAAGAAATTTCAACTTTTCAAATTTAAACTCCTGGAATCACTGGAAGGAGGTCAAAACGAATGCCTCATCCTGGCATGTACCCAGTCGTGTGTCGTAGGTGCTGTATAGCCTGAAGCAGCGGCGGGATGATGTGGTGCGCGGCCAATGCAGCAATGTTGCGGATGCGCTCTGCGCTGAAGGTTTTATCGTTCGAAAATATGCGAGACAAATTCTTAACACTCGCTCGAGCGTGGGGCCGACTTGCCTCCCGAACATTTTTCCAGGAATACTTCAAAAACGTCACGACGTATCTGCGTGAAACTTTACATAGCTGTAGAAAATTAAATAGAAAACCTTTTGATGTAAATAAATAAGATGTATCTTGAAAGGTCGCTGACCTATGGCGGGCCAAAATCAGGCAATCTCTGTCAGGGAATGACATTTCTACGGAATCGTTCAACGTGGTGCAACAACAGAGTGTTAGACGAAGTCATTCATATCTGAGATAGTTTCTTAGGCAATAAACCAATTGAATTTATAAGTGCAACAAATTTCCTTGACCTAGGGTCATGTATGCAAGTCAGAACGAGGTCAAAATTAACCTACTTTTCTACTCAAAGGCTTAGTTTTATGGGCTAGTTTCTGGTGCCCATTTTGAATTTATTAATGACAGACATTGCAACAAAGGTGTTCCATGGACTTTTCAAGGGTCAGAATAGGTCACTGACCTAAAGTGAACAAAGTCGACATTGTGTTTTTAGGAACACACCGCTTAGCGCAATTCCTGACGCTTATTCAAATGGCAAAATAGGAGCAATGTCGTAGGCATTTGGTCACCATGACCTTATAAGGGTCAAACAAGGTCACTGACCGCATTGACCTCTTGCTTATAACAGGTATTTAACGTCACGGCGGTTGCATAAGGAGATTTGGGGCACTTCAAACACCAATCTGGAGTTGAACCTTTTTTAACCTATTTTGATCCCAAAGTCTTGACCGAGGAACATGATTTTCTGGCACGTGTGAGCTCAGGCACAGGCTACCCTGCTCTGTATTTGGTGTCTCTAGTTATCCTAGTTTTTCAGAGCTCGAGGTAGGTCGGGGTAGGTCGGGGTAGGATCAAATTGCCCCCCACCCATTACCCGAGCATTGGTATTCAACCGGTCATCCGGGCGCGTGTTAAGTTTGAAGTAAGATCGAACAGCAGTTCTTGCGTTCGATTGCATGTCGCACAGAGATTGCAAACAATTGTTTGTGTTAGTCAAAGCCAGGGAAGTTCGATACCTTGCAGTAGTTGTGTTTGTCCTCCTATACTGGAATCCTGTCATATTCTACAATCCCTTTTGATTCTGCTTGTTCCTGTTCAAACGTAGATCAGTTAAATACGTCCATTCAGCGACGGAATCGGAATCAGAAATAAGTTTCTACGATCAGCGTTGAAATTAGCATGCCCTTTGAAATGTTGGTTTCGTAAAGTTTGGCGCCAAATTATTTGTGTCCAAAATGGGTTCGACTTGCGAAGGGCACAGTCTCGAACAAGCGTGTGTGGAACGCAAACCCAAAACAAGGTGTTAAAGACCGAAACACAGACATCAAAGAAGGTGGTAAGCTAGGTCAGGTGTGTATTTGGGAGATTTGTAAACACAAAAACAGAACACGTGCCATTATTATTTCAGCTGATGGCAATGTCTTTGCTGAGAAACGAGCTTCCAAAACTTCATGTACCCATCATCGATAGAATTTCATGAGGATCAGATCAGGCTTGATTCCAACACTAACGTCTGCGATGCACATGCCTCACTGAGTCGAGCACAGCGGGGTCAGTAGCGGCTATGTCTGAGAACGCAGACAAGGGGGATTTTCTTCCTTTGTTTCTGACAAAAGGAAATGGCCCTCATGTTCAGAAGAAGCGTCTGGAAATTATCAGCAAATGCGAACACTAGCCCGCTGATACGCCTGGAAGTGAAGAACAGTCTTGCATTGACGCGAAACTATAAACAAGCCGGTGAGCGAGTTTCTGACTGAGAGCCGAAGCACCTCCAGTATTTCTCGTGTTAACATCCTGCATATTTGTACACACGACCTACAAGATGGCGCGCACGCGACCCTCCCGGCGCGACAGGTCCAACGAGCTGGCGCACCGGCGGCGCGCGCCGGCGTCGGCGCCGGCGAGGACCACCCGCGCGCGTCGAGCCGACACCGGAGCCCGCGCCATAAACTGCCCGTCGAACCCGACGCCCAACTCAAGGCTTCCGGCCACTAGCACTCACGCGGCGACGGTTGTTGGCCAAATAAACACGGACGCTTACATCACTGATTTAATTGCGCTTCGTAGGAGGCGGAGTGACAACAAAGGGTCGGCGCGGCGGCGGCAGTCGGGCGGCACCGTAAACACAGCGCCGGCGGCCGGCGCCGGCGTCTGCTGCGCGCGCGCGCCGCCGGCGCCCGTTTATTTTCCCCGGAGATGGAAGCGGTGCCGCCGCCAGTCGGCCGCCGGCGACGACGGGCTGGCGCGACCGGCGAATTAATAAACCTCTGATGGCCGATCGGCTTTTAACGGTGAAAGAGGAGTTAAACAAGCGCCCAGCTGCCGGCGATTAGCGGAGAGGGGTGCCCCGGTCGCCGCACGCTCCGTCACGAGCGCCGCGGCGGCTCAACAGCGTACCGCGTCGCTCTAAACATCCGTCGACGGCCGCCAGTCAGCCACTTGGCCCCGGTTAGAGGCCGACGGAGCCGGCGGCCGCTCCCTGCCCCGGCTCTGCCTGCGGCGTGCGGTCTGGCAGCTTCGCCTCGTCTCGCCTCGCACACCGCGGCCCAGGGGTAGCGCTGAGCGCCGGCGTGCGGCCCGGCGGTCTCGCCTCGTCTCGCCTCGCACACCGCGGCCCGGTGGTATCGCTGACCGCCGGCGTGCGGTCCGGCGGGCTCACCCTGTACACCGCGCCGCGGGTGGCCGCGGGTGGCGTGTGCGCCGGCAGGACGCATTTCAATATCTGCCGGCCCTCGCGACTGTTCCAGGCTGGCGACGTTTGGCGGCAGCCGGCGACGCCCGCTAATGCCGCCTAATTCGACGGCGAGAGGCGGGCGGCGCGCGCCCCGGTCACGCGAGCGGCAGGGCCCCTCCCCTAATCGTCCGATGATCCAGTCCGCCGCTGCGCGCACATTCCACACGTTAGGCCCTGACCGGAAACGCTAAGCAGGCGTGAACTGGTAATGGGGTAGCCAGCGATGGGATAGGAGTAGCGACCGATTGGAAAGCACTGGCGCGGCTCTCGTGGGCATGGTGGCGGTGCTGGACCTCTGGCACTCTTCGGGAAGGACACTCTTTGGGAGGAGGCCTCGAGGACCCGCCCTGATTGGCAAAGAGTCCAGGACATGGCTGGGACCAAGTGATTGGGTGCGCCGTGCTCGAAGGTATGGCTGGGCGGCAAATATTACGAAGAGATTGGACACGCGGTGGAGAGGCGGCAGCCGGAGTGGACACCTCCTGAGATTTAGCTTGTTGTAAACGTGTTAGCGTTAGCTAATTTGGACACCAGTCGGTTGAATTTATCGAAAACTTTCTCGTCTTGTGCTGGAGCCGAGGTAAGAATACTTTAATTTATATCGTGATAAAACGTAATGTATTAAAGCATAACGTATTATCACGTATCACGTATTGCGTATTAGTTTTACGCAAAAGCATTACGACACATTTAGCGCATTAAACAGCCCCAAATTATCCAGTCCTATGGTGATCTATGCAACCGTTACGATTTGCTCTAGGCTTTCCCACAATAACACGCATACCTCGTAATGCTATTTTATAGGTATGTAATGCAAGTTGCTATTTTTTGTGAGGAGCATTGTGCATATGAATAAGATAGTACTCATAGCTTCATTCCTCCTAGAACAACCAGGAGGATGGAGAGATAGATGTGTTGATATTTCGACTATATGTGTTTAACGAAACTGGACACTACGTTGTGCCGGGCCCAGCCCAAGCCAAACCTTGGGGCTAAAGATCTTGGGTAGGACCCAGCGTTAGGGGACGAGCCTCATCGGCAGCCGGACATCGCTATTTTTCCATGTTCTTGATGCATCAAGTCCTGCTTCTTTTGCTGCCTAATTCTACGTACATGCAACAAGTGAAAATTAGCTCCTTTTCAACGTTAAATGCTTTGCTGGGGTTGAGTTCAGACCCGCGGAGACCGTTCATTATTTTTTTCAACATAGTTCTCAGGAGCACAACAGGCCAAGAAGATACGTACCGGAGTTTCTGCTCATGCATAAAGTTTTTTATTTTCTTGTTATTGACATGTTGTTAACTTCTTGCCTCGTTTGATAATTCTTCAGTCACATACATATCATTGCTCCTTTACATATGTGGTCAACTTGTACGCCAGTTTAGCCCTATATCCTAACCCTTTTTTCTCGCACCAATATTTGTGTACAACTACATTGTGGTGCTTATCTGCGCTGGTTTGTGATCATGATACTTTATATCATGCAGTCCCATTAAGGGGCTATCATCCTCAGCGAGGAACTACGAAGTGGGGTTTGTGACAAGTTTCAAATTAACAGGCATGACAAATTTTATGCTTCATTCGATTGTTCAAAATGCACAAATTTAAGCGTGCGCTCCAGCGTTTCTTACATTTTGCCGCACACCTCATATCAGCGCATTATTGTATGCCATCAACAATTGTCAACTATTTAATCCAGAGCGACGTTATTCGTTTCTGCAAGACGTTTTGGTCACGATTGCTGCTCCGCTTAACTTTGATGTGGCCGGTTTGATGGCACCGACCACGCGCCATCGTCGGTACCAACTGGTCGCGCCCAGCCGCCATCGGCACCAACCGGTCGCGGCCCGCTGCCGTCGGCACCAGCCAGCCGCGTGCTTCTGTCGGCACCAGCCGGTCGCGCCCCGCCGCCGTCGGCACCAACCGGTCGCGCTTCACCGACGGCACCAACCACGCGGTGGTGCGCGACCGGCAGCGCGCCGCCGCCGTTGGCACCAGCCAGTCGCACGCCATACATTACCCGTATTCGGCTATTTCTTGACCACGGTGTATTTGGGTATCGTGACTTAACCCATGGCCAAGCATGGTTTTTGTGGTTACCTGCTTTCATGGTGGTATTTTCTGATGGGCCATTGACCATACATATAGCAAAATGAAAGATAAAATGGGAAAGGAATAGATGCAAGCCAGCCGAAATATAATTAAAGCTAAAAGGTGACCTGTCATTAGGTCAATAGCTACCGGTATGTTAAAATATGTTAAATAATCTATTTCTTCGTCGCAATATATTAAGTTGATATTTTACGCTCATCCTCGACACAAACATGTCTTTCCTAAACGCGACATGAGGTCAGCTTTTAAATGAATGACCTGCATTGTCCGGTTTGGGTTGGTAACCCGATCTACGGGGGTCGAAATTTTCACGCAAGAGGTCAACTGGGAAACTTTAAGACTAGTTAGAACTTGACAATGCCGCACAATATTGCTTCATCGCAATGCTCTGTAGAAGTCCGGACAGATTTCTCCCATGGCGATCAAATATAACGTTGCATATGTTGCAAGGGGTTGCAGTCAAAGCTCCAAATATTTTAAAGTGTCCGGTGTAAAGTCGTAACATGGACAAAGTTCGAGGACGAAGAGAAGCTGGGTGGCTTAAGTGCGTAAAGCTAGACGACAAAAGAAATGGGGGGATGCTCGTCGATGTTCGTCCGCTTGCAAGGATGAGCCACTTTTCAAATAAAACAGGCTGAACCGAATTTATTGAAAATGAATAGGTTTTGCATACTTTTACACTCACAATGAATCAAGGTATATGGCTCAAGGTGGACAAACTCTCTGACCTATTACATTTTATTAAAAATGTCAAGAATTTGACAGTTTGCCTCATTGAGAAAATGCATGTATAATTTGTGATTATCTAAGACCAAACCAAGTTTTGCCCCTAAGTCTATTCTGGTTAAAGGAAACACTTCTCCTGTGTTCCGGCTTAACTGTACATGGCGGATACTGCAATTCTAATCAATCTAACACGTTGCAGGCCACAAAAAGGCGCAAGGTTCAGTTTGTGGAAATAGTTGACGATATTTGTCGGTATCTTAAAGCGACGCATGTATGAAAAATGCATATTTATCTATTGCAGTTGATGAAGAAGCAGATATGCGTCATTTGAGAGATTCATTAGCCCGAAAGCACGTGGGAAGAACGGCATGCTTGGGCCCCAGTGACGCGTCTGCGTGGATGGGCAGGTGCCGTCTTAGTGCGTAAGCAGGGCTGGGGGTCTTGCATCGCCACCGGTTTTAATACCAAACTGCCAAATGGGAATTAATTAATGCACAACAAGGGAATTGTCCTCATCTGTTCACCTACAATAATGGCCTCATGGCATCACTTGTGTTGACAATAGTAAGCCAGGCAATGAGCCACGTTTTACACGCGCTGGGGTGGGGGTTCAAATTGACCCTGCCCCCGAAGGTTTTTCCAGAATGGTTTCCGAACGGTGCGGCGTAGCCGCGCCAAATGTTTCATAGCTGTTCACAATTAAATAGCGGATGGTTTGGTGCAAGAAGTTTAGATGTACCTTGCAAGGTCACTGACTTATAGCAGGTCAAATTTAGGCTATGGTTTCAGCAAAGTCAATTTCTAGGGAATCGTTCAATCTGATGCAACAACGAAGTGTTTGACGAAGCTTTACATCTTTGAGACGCTTTATTAGGCAACACAGGCATTGAATGAGCAAAATGAAATTGACCTAAGGTCAGGTATGAAGGTCAGACCAAGGACAAAACCGAACTGTTTTATTGCTCTAGGGCTTGCTGTATGGGGTATTTTCCGGTGCTCATTTTGAATTCATTGATAGCAGGAACCGCATCATGCATCTATAATTAACTCCTTAGAGGCCATAATAGGTTATTGACCTAAGATGAACCAGGTCGACATTTTTTAAAGAACATACTGCCAAGCGTAATCTTTGTCCCTTATTAAAATGCAAAACTCAGGGCAGTCCTGTATGATTTTGGTCACCATGACCTTCAAAAGGTCAAGCAAGGTCACTGACCTTAAGTGAGCTTGTGACCTTTTGCCTAGAAACAATTATCTAGGCTCTGGGGCACTTTGGAGACCAACCTGAAATTTAACCTTATTTTACCTTATTTTACCCGAAGGCCATGACTTAGCGACCTCAAACTTTGACCTAAGTAATTTTACGTACAGGTCAACACGCCCTGCAAATTTGGTGTCTCCAGCTTTCTTAGTCCCCGAGATCTTAGCGTGGGTCAAATTGACCCCCCACCCGAGCGAAGGGTATTTAGCCGGCCACCCGTGCGCGTGTTAAATCTGCTTGAAGGCGAAATTGATCAAATGTCATTAATCTATTTACTTGATGGCCGTAAATGTGTCTATAGCGAGTGGTGTTCTGACGTCTTGCAGAAGCTTTTAAAACAAATATCAGCAAGAGTCCATTAGCCACTGACATGACGGGCTAATCACTTCTTAGGAACCTCGAAAACACTGCCAGCGACATCGCACCTCAGATTGGAAATCGCTGACTGAAACCGGAGCCGATGTTCACCAAATTGGCGGTGGTTAGTAGGAGCCCAAAGTTCAAAGTTGACCCTTTGTTCCTAAGCATGCTCCAATCTCGCAGCCAGATAATTACTGGTTCTGATACCAGCGATGGCGTGTTTCACACTTCAAATATTTAATGTGGTCTTGCGTGCCTGCGCCAGGCATTAACGAGCCTCGGAAATCAACTAAACCCACAGAAATTAATGGCATGCAATAATCTGGGGCACAAGGTGTCAGCTTAATAGAAGCCGCTTGAAATGGTGACTAGTCGTTGGAAGGTCACCTTTCGATAACAGCTCTGAAGCAGCTGGTCTAGGGGTGGGTCCAGAGGGGGCCGCGAGGCCATGCTTCCGCCCTTGGTCCCCGACGGCGCCCCATAGCCGGCCGAACAGATGCAGTTTTTCAACACAAAGCCTAAAAAACAGGCGTCTTTAGACTTCCAGGCGACGACGAACAGTCGCAGGCAAAAGTGGGGGACCCACGAGTAGAACAATGCTTCAAGGATTAAAAAGGTTGTCATTTGGGAATTTTAAGACTGACCACGCTGTCCAGGGGCTCTATGCTGTTTCTAGGGACCTATATGCTCACTCGTAGGGCCACTCCGATATTTGGAGAGCCGTCCACGTTACCCTTGATTTCTTTGTAGTTGTTCGGAGGGCCCTGCGCTGTTGCTGGGTCCTTCCTGTAGGCAGTTTGTCGAAGCGTAAGTACAATCTTACGCCAAGCATTACTGTGTACTTACGATTTTACAAACCAAATATTACGCCAGTTTCTGAAAGCCGTCACGTGACATTTGTCGTGGTTTGTACATTTGGCTTCGTGCGCCCCGTTGCCAGGACAACGACCACCATACTTAAGATAACTGACAGCCATGAACATGCGTCCTACATTTTGAGTGCATGTTACCATAATCCGAATTGTCATGCGGTGATAATCCCACGGTGCCAGCTGGAAAGCGATTACTTAAAAGTCACATCCCCTTCGCCACAACCGTCATCTTTTTCAGAGGATTGCCACATCGCCCCCCCCCCCCCCCCCCGTTTCCATGTCCTGCTGTACCATCGGACATACACCATCGCTATTCGGCTCTCCTGTAGCGAACACTCATCCAGCCGGATGCCAAACGCCGCGCGAACAGCTCATCGCTGCCTGCGACGTAGCGGTGCCGTGCCGCGGCAGCGGCCCGCTCCCCGACCGCGGAAGTCGCAGCCAGCCGCCGGGCCGAACTCGTCGCCCTCCCCCCCCCCCCCTCTCCCCCTCTCGTAGCCCGTGCTCGCGCCGGCTCCTCGTATTCGCGGCACGGCGCGGCGGCAGTTTAGAATGACCCTTGCCGCCGACAATGGGACCTAACGAGCGCAGGCCGTGCTCGGCCAATTGGCACCCAATCATTTGTATAAAACCGGCTGCACATTGGATGGCAGCGCCCCAGTGGACGTGCGAGGCGCGGCGCTGATGACCCGGCGGCTGCGTGCCGGCCGAGCGGGCGGGCGGCGAGAACGAGAGCTGCCACGCCGCCGCCCAAGGCAGCCTGTTATGCAAATCTGGAAAGGGTTAGAGACATCGGAAGTGGCAAAAGACGGTCATTAAGTGTGGCTGTTTCCGATGGGGCTGGAGAGAAGGGAATTGGGGGAGGGATGTGACCTACTCGGCTATCACGGTTAAACGGTTCTGGGTCTCCATCAGCTGATGAGCGCGTCGCTGATTTACGCCCATGGCAGCTGTTGGACGATGCACACACGCAGTCCGAGTACTTGACGATTAGGTTAACGCGTAGCAAAGGCTTCACACTTTGTTGAGGCCTATATATTTTGTGCTCGACTCGACACCATATGTGCTTCGACATTGATGTTACACTCACCACAACATAACAACCAAGACTGAGCGCCCACCAGAGCGAGTTCACGGACCACCATACAGGCCCGCCACTCGTTGGACGCGACGTTCACTGCTCCCTACTGACGGGAGTCCCGAAGCAAGTCCCTCTACAGGCTTCCGCGGCGACTCTCTGAACGCTGTCACAGACGGTCTCGACGCATCGTGGACGATGCCAACGATATTTCGCAACCCTTAGAACCCAACCTCTCACGAGCGGCTCTCACGAGGCCGTTATTGCCCGCGTAGCCTAGGTTCAGGGAGCGATTGCGAGTCGCCAAGAGTGAGGACATTGTTGGGTATCAAGTACACACGTCGGAAAGGCTGGATCCGAGCCATAAATAAATATGCTTTCGCAATCTACCAGATCGCTGTTCAACGTGACAACGATACTCGATGACCCCACAGACACTCGGGCAATCATAACATCCTGGCACCGTGCAATGCAGGGTCGGAGCAAGCCCTCAAGTCGGTTGAGCTGTAGATAAGTGGGAGAGAAGGGGGAAAGAGGAAGAGAAAAAGGAAATATGCATAGAGAGAGGGGCAGAGTACCGCCATAGTATAAAGTGTTTGGGTGCCACGACATGCAACGGCAACATTTGAACGCACTTAAACCTAATGCATTCTACATGAACTAAGAAGGGAAGTACGCGATAAAACAATCCAGTGTCAATGGAAACAAGTTAAAGAGCAGTCACCTCCAATATAATATCGCTCAGAGATCACTGATAAATATTGACGAACCGGTCGACGATGTCGGGTGGTTTCCAGCAGCGTGAATATCAAGAGCAACTATCATCGAGACTACATAGGAACGCAGTACCCTAATTTGGCTCTCATGCCAAATGATTCGTTATTCCTTCAGCCCATCAGCCAATGTAAAACCATCTCCCGTCGGTACCAATGCTCCGACAAGCGACAACAGCGGAACCACTTAACACAGCAGCGCTCTCTGGCCGTCGCTCGGCTCACTCGGGCTCGCTGGCGGAGGTGCCGCGCGTCGGCGCCGGCGCCGCGCCCGCTCCAGCGCCGGCCCCGGAGCCGGCGCCAGGCGCCGGCTCGTGCCGCGTCGCCAGGTGCCGACCGTCGTTCAGCAGGCTGCTGTAGACGTTGATGGCGGCGGCGGCGGGCAGCAGGTGGGGCCCCAGCGTGCCGTACAGGTTACGGGTAGTACAGGCTTGGGAAGCTGGGTAGCGACAGCGGCGGGAAGAGCATGGGCGGACGGCAGCGCGGCTCCGGCTCGTACACCAGCTGGTCGTCCCGCATCAGCACGCGCACTGCCACCTTGCGGGCCGCCTGGGAACTCATCTCCTGCTGGATCTGCTTGCGCTTGGTCTTGTAGCGGCGATTTTGGAACCATATCTTGATCTGCAACATCATAATGCAGCACTTAACAACTCGAGATGGATGACTTTAAAGCTGAATTATTTTGACTGGGTTGCCCCGTGAAAATTGAACGGTTCTTAACGTTTGTCACTTTTACCACCTAATTATTTCCAATGAAGCACTTAAACCGATACATTCTTAACCATGGGTCTTTTGCATTCCTCTGGAGTGAACCTCAAGTCCATAGTGAACCATAATAACGAAGACGCCACCAAGGATTACAGCAACGGCCACTTGTGCTACGGTTTTGCAAAGTCTGGTCATCTGCGCCTAACGAATTGCATGAGGTTTGTGACCGCAAGTTACTATGATGCTTATAAAAGGGAGCACGACACACGTCATCACGCTCCTTTCATGGAGCGCCAGCGACTGCTTTGGCCATGTGAACGCTCAGGGACCACGGCGCAACCGGAATCTGCACACAGGCCCCCACCGTAAATCCACGGAGCTAACCACTCGGCCGTACCCACCCCCCCCCCCCCCCCCCCCCCTCCCCGCCTCATGAGGCTGCTCGCTCTGCTGCTAGTTTGACACACCATGACGAGCGTAGTAAAGCTCCAGGAGTGCATTTGCTTTTCATAAAATGGATCAAGCCTTCAGTTCTTTGCAGGCAGCTTGAGCAAGTCCACTCCTAAGCCTAATCCAACGATGAGCGACACTGAAAGTTGTCGACCTGCTGTTGCTGCCGTTGGGGTTTCACGGCGCACTGCTTATGCTGATGCCGTATGGTGCCGTCTGCCACTAACCCTGACGTGAAGGACGGGCACCACGGGGAATCGAACCAGTTATCGATGTTCACTGCACCACGAGGCAACGTTCACGCGGTGTTATCAAGTGAGCATTGACTATATTGTCAACACGCGATGTTTCGAAGCCGCGCTCATGATCACCGGTAGTCATGAGCACAGTACGATCCCATGTGATCCTATGGACGATCTGGCCCCTCAATGGCGAGTTTGACTCCCAGCCTCCTGGAGCCCAATTACATGTGGGGGACATTACAAATAGGAGGTCGAAATTATATCAAACTTGAAGAAGACATTTACCAATTGTTTCACAGGTAAAAGGGCCAACGAAAATGACGACTGCGTCGTCATGTACGGTTGAGTGCACCTGACTGTCAGTCACACTTTTAAGGCTCCGCGATTGTACCGTGTTTATTCGAGTTTTGTTCTGTTAAACTTTCATGTGCTATGCTTTTAACCACACGTTGTATGTATCTCTTGTTGAGCCTGGCGTATTTGTGTGCTATTGTGGGAGTGTTTTGGTAGTATTCAGTAATGTTTCAATCACACAGGTCGCAGCAGGTTGTGTTATTTTGCCACGACGCCTTGTCGGAAGATCAAAACAAAGCGGCGGAATACTTACACCCAGGAACGTAATCAAGTTATCAGCCATCTACGTTCGGGGAACCCTTGGAACGTGTCGACCTTCACTTCGGCGTGAATATTTGATGAAACAATTGCAAAAACCTAACGACACAGGTGTTGATTTGTATTATTTTAAGTGAGCCACCGCCCCTCCCCCCCCCCCCCCAGGCTCAATTTGGCCTCCAACGGTGAGCTTGCCGCCCCAACCTTTTGGAAGCCCAGGCACAAACGGAATATCACAAGTAAGAGCTCAAAAATGACATGGATTTTAAAGTTTTCTAATGACTGTTTCACAAGTAAAAGAAAAAAAGAAAGTGCAAACTGCAATGTCAGTTTCAACAAAGTGCTGCTGACGGACCTCGTCGCGTTCGAACGCGTTCGTGCGGTGTGCACTGAAGTATTTTCTGTTTTACTGTTCTTGTTCTTGCCTGAGTCTTCTGACATGACTCAGCGGTGTTTCACGTTCTTTAGACTGTGACAAGCTGCGGCCAGTTCGAAGTTCTGCCACGACGCGTTATCGGAGAATTAACACGCGTTCGGGTAGGTTGAAGGTCAACGGTCGAGGTGACCTCCCAGATGCTTTTGCAGAATAAGTGCCGAACGGCCTGGCGTAACCGCACCAAACTTTACATGGCGGTTGGCAACTGAATACTGGATCGTTCGTAGAAAAAGAGGTCGTTCATAGCAGGTATGAAAATATATGTAACTTGCAAGGTCATTGGTCAATGGCAGTTCAAAGTAGGACCGTGGCTGTCAGCAGAGGCAATTTCTAGGGACTCGTTCAATCGGATGCAACAACGGAGTGTTAGACGAAACCATACACCTATGACATAGTTTCTTAGACAATAAGCCAACTCAATTTAGGATTATAACAAGCTTCATTGATTTGGACCGAGTAGGAAGATCAGACCGAGGTCAAAACCAATCTGCTTTTACTCGAGAGCTTGCTGTATTTATAAGTTTCTGATGCTTGTTTTAAAATTATAAATAGCAGGGACCGCAACAGACATATTTCATGGACCTCTTAAACGGAATGTCCCACGTTCAATATATTGAGGCCAGCATTAGGTATGATAAAAAAACTCACTTTTATAAACTATTGGTAGACTTTTCATTGAAAACTACTCCAGACAACACAATTTCTCTGATTAGTAAATAAGCCCTTCAATACGTCGTTGTTTGATTAGGGTTATCATTAATTACACAATTTTGATTGACAGCCAATTGGCGGCCGTTACATCGAAGTCGTTCTTACAAACGCCATATATGAACGATCGACAATTATATTTTCCTGGCCTTGATAACCACTTGGTTATCGGATGACAGGATTTGAATGACGTTCTTATGGCGTCGTGGGATGCATGGAGGATTTAGAAACAGCTTCCTCGAAGTACTACCGCACATCTTTGTGGCGTGTAGCTCGGAAAACAGAGCAGGTAAGTCTTAAGACAGGCAGGGCTGTGAGCTGAACCGAATGGTCTCCAAAACGGTTATTTCAGTTTAAAGCTCCATGCAAACGTGGACACCAAGAAGGTAAGTGATTTGAAATGACGCGCAAAAACAATTTGTTGTTAGAAGCATACTGGTAGTGTAATCCTTGATCCTTATTCCATTCAAAATCAAACAATCTTGCACAGTATTGGCCACCATAACCTTCGGAAGGTCAAACAATGTCACGGGCCTTATACAAGCATCAGTGACCTTTTGCTTAGAACAGTATTTAGGTTCACAGCGGTTGCGCCTTGAAGTCCACCCGGGCGCGTCTTAAAGCAAAATCGATCGAAAATCAGCACTCAAAAATGCGACGAATTTGCTAACTGCTACATTCGAAGAACTCTTGAAATGTGCCTCCTCCCACTTTGGACGTGAATATAAAGCGAACAGGCATGTCATGCTGACGATCGAAATCACCCGACTAAACCTTGGGCGGTATCGTCCGACGATGGTGGGCAAACTGCACTGGCGTTCGCTCGACGTCAGCGCTGCGTTACATCCTGAGGCCTGCCTTGTGGCTACCTGCTGGTTTCTCCGTGGCAAAGTAGTTAAAAAATTATAATCATGCCCGGTGACAACATCTTATCTACCAAGCCAGAGCGAAAAAATGTGTCTGAAAACTCCCTTTTCAGCGAGGTAAGACTCAAGCTAACAAACTGACCGAAAGGTATGTCAAAGCGGGGAAAATTTGTTTTTAGTGTGTCTTGGAGGGCTTAGCTGTTTTCTCTGGCCAACACCTCAAAGCTGTTCACTAACTGCACTCCTGTGGCGGACGCTTAATGGCCGTGATATGCGACGGATCCAGTGCCCCATTACTTCATAGTTTTAACCCACATCCAAAGCGAAAAGCGTCTGAGTCAATAACAGGTGGTTCAAAATCAGTGTAAGACGGTCGGCAGCTTACGCCGACCCCACACGGAGGCTCCAAAATATTGAAGAATATCGACCGCATCGAAGGCAACTTGAAAACTGAATTGCGCTCTCGCACTGCCCAATACACATAAACATGGTGCCGGATGGAAGAAATTGAGATATACGGAGCTGCTTGTCTCGGATTAGGAACCGTTATGTTCCTAAAATTTGCATGTGAAACCCGTACTTCTAGAGCAAAAACAATCCATAGTATATGGATGCCATGTTCAACATTGCAAAACACCAGAACATTCATCACTGAGACAAAAGAGATAAAAAATGTCAAACACACTAAAAGAAACTTTCTCCTCGCCCGGAAAAAGGTAATGGTCTCATCAGTATTTCAATAGCGAGAATCGAAAAGAGGTAGAAATGAAAAGGCCAACTCATGTGACCTAAGAACGTCAATCCTTCTCCAGAATCGAATATTGAGCCGCATTTGTATGGAAACGTTTTGAACCTATGCTTATAACCTTAGGAGCAGGAATATCGACGGGCCGAGGCTGCAGTCCCCTCCAAACCGGGCGACCTTGGTCGCTGCAGACATCAGACGGCGGGCAGCGGGCGCGCGAGCACGACCGTTGTGAAATAACCCATCCGAAAGTTTTTCGAAAGGATAACGGCTGAACTACTCAACGATACGAATTCTCGTATCGTTTAAAGATGGGACTGGGATGCATATTCCACCTCCATAATTTTGAGGTTGACCTCTGGACAGCTGAAAATTACAGCAACACAAAGATGGTAAACTTTACCTGTGCTTTTCCAGCTCCCGACCAGATTCCAGCACGATTTCGCGGTGTTGTGAATGCTCATTTTCTCTTATTTGCCATCTGAACAGCGTGGCAGGTGAAAGACTCGAACTAGCCGTCCTTCTAAACGTACTAATTGATGTTTCTAATGCGTTCAAAGGGACATCTTACGATGTCTTCCAGCTTTTATTTAAGTTAAAGTAGGTAAAAAAAATAATACAACGAAGAGGGAGACATCCGATGATTTTGCTTAGGGGGGGGGGGGCTTTTGGATGTTCCTTTGTTTTGCTTTGTTTTTGTTGTTGTTTTTTTGTGAAACCCTGTCTTCGACATAATCACTTTACTGACCTGTGTAGAAATGCATAGAGATTACAGTTACGCCATTATATCGTCATCTTATTACAAAGAACCTCATGCGTCAAACACTGCAATCACCAGTGCTGCCGAATGTGTTCTGCCGCATGACATCGGTAGGCCAAGCGGGTGCTGAGCATGGGTGTTTGAATTTTTCCGGCCAGAGTGATAGCGGACCTTCGAATGTACGACCATCGTCAGCGCCGCCCAAGGTGGCCAGGGTGGCTGGGCGTGGGTGAGCTTATTGAGCTCGTAGTATGCATGCGACATGCATACTACAAGCTCAACATGCACACTGTAACCCCATGATCACTTAAGAGCCAGCTCAAGAAATAACGCTGTTACTATAAGCTGGATACGCGTGGCATTGACATGACCGTCGTTTTGTTCGTCACACGCTTAAATTGTAGTGGGGCTCGGAAAGATCGTTTTCGGTTCAGACACATAACAGCTTGGAGCGGCGTATTCCAAGGAGTACAGCAGGCTCGCAATGCGCATGCACTGAAACGAGAGAGGGAAAAGGCATTCCAAACGGAGCGAAATTGCCTAAGCGCATTTACGGCATGGTTGGAGACCATTCTCTTCAATATTGCGTGGAGAGGTACTTACGTTTCGTTTTATATTCACTGAAATGCGTGCATTTTGCATTTTGCATATTCTGAACAGTCCTTTCTTGTCAATACATAGATCAATAATAAGTAACTTACTTAAGTACACAATGGGATATCACTGGCATATTTCACGTGCCAGTATGCAAAAGGAAAGTGCGACTGCATCCCTTTTGTTGCACAAAATTAGGGTGCTTCTACAAAGCTGATGCAAACTGAGGCTTTCATGTGTATTGTTGCTAATAAGTACATTCTAGCTTTCAAAACATGTAATACGCGTTGATATATATATATATATATATATATATATATATATTATATATATATATATATGTAGAAAACTGTCAGCATACAAACTCTGAATTCATAATGCTGAGAAAAAGGAGCTCAAGGCTTCCATTGCTTAACGCGCGTCCGGGCGGCCGGTTGGACATCCTTCGCTCCGACGGGGTGGGGTCGATTGAACCCCCCTCCCCTCCCCCAGCTGAGATCTCAAGAGCTAAGACGGCTAGTCAAACTCAATTCCCATGGTGTGTTTGCCTGTACGTGAACTCACTTAGGTCAAAGTTGAGCCTCCTAGGTCGAGTCAATCAGAGTCAAAAGTTACCTTCAGAGTGAGAGTCACCTTCGAGCCAAATAAGGTCAAACAAGGTCAAACTCCAATTTGGTCTCCAAATTGTCCTCTTAACCTTGATACCTGTTCTAAGCAAAAGGTCACAAGTTCATTCATGGTCAGTGATCTTGTTTGATCTTTCGAAGACCATGGTGACAAAAATCACGGAGGACTGTTTTGAGCTTTGCATTGGAATAAGCGTATAATAAGTGAAATAAGTGGAATAATAAGTGAAACAGGCATGTTGCGCAGACACACACAATCACTCGCCTGAGTGATGGGTACGAGATGTGTGGACATTTGGCTGCATGCACTCCCGACACAATTCATTGATCGCAAGTGCCTCCAAACGATGTGTTTGCTCGGCACAAATCACCGAAAATCAAACAAAGCCCGCAGAACGGCTCAGTGTGATGAGTTGCGTCGGGGCGTAAGCCTTTCGTTTACGACCTGCCGGGCACACTTCCGATACGGTGTGCGTGCAGTAAATCGATTTGTACTCGACTAAACAAGCAAACGAATGCGTTTGTTGTCAATAATACAGAGCTGGTGTCGCTTGTTCTGTCCTAGCGTGCGATGCCGGGGCAGTAAAGTGAAACAAACCAGGAAAAACAACCAACTTCTCATCTCTGCAGCTTTTCTGAACAGGAACACAAATCGGACAAGCAGCTGCATTTTTTTAAATAACGCAGATGCTTGGTGACTTCCAAGCCGCTTGTGACATTACAAAAGCAAAGGGGATGCTTTCGGTTTCCAATGTGCACATATTTTGTGGTTTTGGTCAAAGATCAAGGATCCCAAGACAGAAATTGAACCAAATGACTCCAAAGACATAAAGATATACACGCATGTATGCACAGAACTTATCTGATAAAGACAGTTCTTGTAAGTATCTGAACGTGCAAGGACAGGATGGAACCCATACTACCAACGTTTGGAACACGCATTGCGCCAGAATGCTGCAAAACCGTCGAGACTGAATGCTTAAATTCGCCCTCGAATAATCGTACCTTGTATATACATCATATATACACACATATATATATATATATATATATATATATATGCATATTACATATACACGTATATATATATGTATATATATATATATATATATATATATATATATATATATATATATGTGTGTGTATGTATACGCGTACCGCGATGTAATTTATCCTCACTTAACTATCTTGAAGTCGCTGAATTGAGCTGTGTGTGTAAATATATACGTTACATACTTCAGTTGGATATTACCGTCCTAGCACCTTCAAAACCACCCAGCAAGAATTATATCATGGATGGAACAACTGTTCGAACTACCTTGTGGTCTGATATGTTAGCATGTTCACATCGTTCGGTCCGTTAACTCTCGAAAGCAAAAAAGACCAAGGAGGCGGCACACACGGCGTTGGCCAACAACTTTATCAGTAAGTCAAGCGAAAGCATCAACACAATAAAGCAACTAACTCTGCGGAATGATCCCCAAATATCCAGGAGATGAATGACACCGACCTGTAATGCAGAAAGATGAAGGAGGCGGCACATTTATCCCGGTTATCTCAGAGCTATTCTTCCTGATTATCTCCGTCGGTAGAGCATGGGGCTCAAAATTAGAAGACCCTGGTTCGAATTCCAGTAGCTCCAGTGACAGACTTCGGGTTGTGATGCATATATGGCTGAAAGCCAATAATCATCGAACCCTTCTAAGGACTCAATAACACCTAACGATGGCCGGAGATTTAACTGGCTAAAACGTTGTGTAAATATTGGCACACCAGACGTGAACAATAGCCCAAACTTCTGTGATACAAGTACGATATTCAATGCGCAATACTAACAACTCATCCCAACTCTTTCGTGAAACTAGGAACTTACGTTATCGTGCGCGACATCGAGTCCATATTGTGCGGAATCCATGCTACGCTGACATACTAATTTCATACCTGGACCATCTTCGTCACGCAGAAATCTCGCGGTTTGAAGGAGGTCTACTAGCAGCTCTCTGACGTTTTATTTTCCGAGGAACAATCAGACAGTTATGAACCCAAGATAGCAGCCTGCCAGCCTGATCAACATCGAACAACGGAAAAATTGCTTCTTTGCAGCGCTACCTCCGGTCACAATTCTACAGCCGAAGAACCGTCATAATTATAAACGTTACATGTAACCTTCACCTACTTGGAGCTCATGCTAACACGCGGTTGGGTTAGGCGAGTTAATTTCATCCCCCGAAGATTTTTTCCGGGATGGTTTCCGAACAGCGCGGCGTAGCCGCTCCAAATTTGCATAGCTGTAAACAATGAATAGCAAATCGTAGACTATAACAAAAAATTAGATGCACCCTTGTCAGGTCGCTGACCTGCCGCAGGTCAAAGTCAGGCCATGTATTCAGCGAAGTCAATATCCAGGGAATCGTTCAATCTGAGGCAACAACGGAGTGTCGCAAAAGGTCAACCAAGGTCATTGACCTTTAATGAGCATGTGATCTTTTGCTTAGAACCGGTATCTAGGTTCTGGGGGCACTTTGAAAACCATCCTGGAGCCTGACCTTGTTTGATCTTATTTGACCCAAAGTTCACGACCTGGGAACCTCAAACTTTAACCTAAGTGAGTTCACAAACTGGCAACCCGGGTGCATGTTACAGCCAGACATTGTGCAGGAATGTCACAGCACGTAGAGCGGACGCCTACCAAAACCAAAACTACCATATGACTGAGGAGAACTTGGAGAAGCCTTGTGCTTCTTTCGTTGATAGCACTTCTTCGACTGACAAAATGCATTTCAATGACAGCAGAATTTCATGT
Organism: Pollicipes pollicipes; assembly: GCF_011947565.3. Classification (NCBI taxonomy): domain Eukaryota; kingdom Metazoa; phylum Arthropoda; class Thecostraca; order Pollicipedomorpha; family Pollicipedidae; genus Pollicipes; species Pollicipes pollicipes. The sequence goes on from NW_023597054.1 coordinate 29,837,741, forward strand.
CAGATGCACGTAGGCTTGTCGCCGGACGCACCGGCGCGCTCACGCTACCGAGTACCGGCCCGCTCACGCTACCGAGTGCCGGACCGCTCACGCTACCGAGCATGGGCCCGCTCACGCCACGCGAGTACCGGCCCTCCCCGCTGCCGACTACCGGCCCGCTCACGCTACCGAGTACCGGCCCTCCCACGCTACCGACTACCGGCTGCTCACGCTACCGAGTACCGGCCCTCCCACGCCACCGAGTACCGGCCCTCCCACGCTACCGAGCCCGCTCTGCAAAGTTTCATCAGCCGCAATCCTCGACCCTCCACGTTTGATATCGGAGTGCATTGATCTCGCAATAGCAGGGTTTCCATGGCACTGGTCCTAAGTTTCTGGCACAGTCATCAAGTCGGCGAGCCAGATCCCATTAATAACGACAATGGGCTATGCAAATGGTTTCGGTGGCACTAGATACGGCTGTTCCGGAACCTCATGTTTTTGTGTGCCGGTCAGCCGGTCAGTGTCGCGAACGTGTTATCTACAGTCCAGGGAACCTCCACTTCAGCTTAGCTTGCACCCTTTGCAGGTGCGTCCCGGGAAGCGCTCAGTGACTGCATATTCGATCACCTTCAGGACCAACGACCAATACCTTTTGGAACTGCGTTTGTGTCGGTGGACAGGTGGGCATGGCGGCGGCCATCTTGCATTTAACTCAGTACAAAGCAGTACAGTGCCAACGCATTCCATTCAAACATGCCGGTTCCGGCGGCTTTACATCCCTATCATGACAGTGCATACAACGGCAGATCCAGAACGCCATCTGGTGGTAGGTAATGCCGGCTTGTGGGTTGGGGTGGGGTGAGGGCGAAGTATAAAAAGGCGTTCTGATTTTAAAAAAAAAAATAATTGAGTTTTCCTCCCTTCACCTCAAGGCGTCTTCTAAAACAAACTTCTTGTCGCAAAATTTGCGCAAATCTTCACCTTAAAAAATGTGTGATTCTATGCCCGATTTGGCGACCGTCGAGGGACGGGCGGGCGTCGTCTCGTTGTCCCTTGGACTCACCCTTGAGTACAGGGAATTGAGGAATGACTCAAGGGAAATAATCATTGACATTATAATGTTGTGTTAACAAATAACGCTGTTCCATTCGTGAATTTTTGGAAGGCTGATCAAAGTGAGGTTGTTTACACAAATCACAGAAATGACGATGTTCCCTTTAATCAAAGACAATTTATTGCTGAAGCAAGACATGTGCCCGAGATGATTTAACTTGCAGAGAAGAACTGGATTGAAGTTCAAAGCAGACAACACCATTCCATAAGAATGTGACAAATTCCTGTCATCGGTAGGTACAATACTTTATGATCGCTGTCAAAGTCCTAAAACCCTAGCTATTTCAGTTGTGCTCTCGAAATGCAGACTGACTTCATAATATGGGGGCGAAATGGTTGGCGGTTACCGTGTATTTCTTAAGACACGGATGCTAAACAGCTTTGCGTGGTTGACCACCGTGTCTACACAATTTTGCAGCTGATGCCCTGTCAATTTTGATGCTCGCAAGTGGCTCCAAATCGCTGCTATCGTTCTAGTGGTATTGTATATCTATGATGGTTACTGAGAAAATAATTCAATGAAAATTGTGATTTTGGACGTACCAGGCCTCATAGATCTCTTTCATAGTTCCAAAAGAATATGTTTCGCTTACATTTTGTTCTGCCATATGTGAAAGTCATCTCAGTTCCTTTTAGGAAAATGTCATGCTGGGAACGTAACCCGTGATTTTTGTCACGCGCTAAGTGCATATGTATTCTAAACGCTTTTACTATCCTTTTTCCCATGCACTAAAGGAATAGATACTGCACTTACTTCTTTACTTTTACTTTTTATTGCACTTTATACACTTGTTACTTTTTACTTGTTCTGATATGCAGTTTTACCTGCATAGACAAAATACTTTGTAAAAACAACGTTCTTGTAAGAATGCAAACAACAAGCCTTTTTAAACGGGCATTGCGCTATCTCCGCACTCTGGTCCCCAGACCACATCGCACAGCCAAGTACAGATGTATGATGCCGCTCATGCGAAAAGGTGGCGCAGAAAATGTAGATATAACATCAGGGAATCGATTTCCAAACCTTTTTATGGCATGTCAGATACTCTGCTACCTAACTAATGAAGATCTTGAATACCAGCCCTTCACCCATGGCACAGATACATCCACAGAATGTGTGCATGATGAATGGTTGTATTTCTAGCCGAGGTATTTCGGAGATAATACAGCATTTGCTCAGGGTCACCGGCTAGAAATCAGCACATTCAGGACGCCTATTTGTTATCACGTACACGCTGACCAGGTAGCCTAAATTTCGGTTTGAGACCCGTTTGTGGTCGATTGTCTGCGCGCTGGGTGATTCCTGATGCTTTGGTTGCATTTACGTCACGATTTACTCCCACTTGCACTCTAGCACACGACGCCACCAGCTCGTACACAAGCAAACATGTGCTCTCGATCCAGCCTGATGCAGTTACTAATTTGTATGTAACTTAGTAAACACACTGTCTGTTTCCAGAGTGGCCCACTGACCTGCACCTAAGCAAGCTGTGACTCTCTCCCCATCCCCAAGCCTACTGCTCGAGTTAGCCGTGACCTAGTCTCGTCCCATTCCTACTCCAGTCGCCTGTGCCTGCGTCTGAGTGAGCCGTCCAGTAAAATCCCTAACCCAAACGGCTTTGTCCCGACCTGAGACCTACAGCCTGCAACCTGTGATGTGGTCATTCCATTCCACCCACACCCAGACCACGACCCCACCGACCCGTACCTGAGCAAACCGTGACCCCATTTCGTCCATCGAATGACATCCATTTCTAACCGCACTGACCTGAGTTTCGGTGAGCTTCAGCGCCTGCGCGGTCAGCCCGCTCGGGCCGGACAGGTACTTTTGGGCGAGAAGCGCAGCTCCAGCTCGTACACCTGGGCGTGGGAGAAGGCCGC
>NW_023597054.1:29841716-29859116 GCF_011947565.3 Pollicipes pollicipes
GCGAGGAACACTATTCACACAGATATGACAGCAGTAATAGCCTTATTACTTGGGGAAAAACCAGCAGAATGGAGATATATAGGGATTCATCTGTACCTCTACGCATAGATTATATGTGCAGATATTTATATATTTATATATAAACCAAATTATAACCCGTAGCCCAGAAACCAAGATCATCTATATCCCTATATAGCCCATCGATATCTCCATTCTCCTAGTTTTTCTCCGAGGACTATGGCTATTACTACTGTCTCATCGCGGCGTGCATTTCGGTGAATAAAAAACTGTTCATAATTGTTGTGTGAATTAGTCGTCACACAAATCACAAATTTAGTACGAATTTGTATGGTAATCTATGAGCTAGCCCACAAATTACCACACCCTGTATGCCAACTTAACGATAATTCTGGATTTATTAAAGTCGTTCAAACATCTCGGGGGCAGGGTCTAAAACACCGGTACATGTGACAGACGCGCTCGTTCTCCAAAATAGCTTGTCCGATCGCTTTGGCACCTTGATCAATTGATTCCGTGCAATGAGGTGAGTCATGGGGAAGCAAAATGGATGCCTGACCTGAGATCAACTAACTCGAAAACGCGAAGGGAAAATTTTACCTGCAAAAGCAGACAACTCAGATTTCAGAACCTACAGCACCGATCGGTGCGAAACCTCACCATTGAATGCAACATACCTGATTCCGCTGGAAGTTTAAAATTTGGTAGCCCTAGGGCACGTCAGAAGTCCTCAAATTTCACAAATTCCAAAATTCTTGCTTGCAGACGAACAAATCAGTTATCAGAACCTTTCGAACCGATCGCTACGAAACAGTTTTTCTGCGAAGAAGGTGGCTATGACTTTTGTCTTATGTATGTGAATAATGCTCCTCGCAAATGCACTTAACAACTTGTAAACTTGCGTAATTTTGAAATGAATAGTAGCCATCAGAAAGTGCTAGCCGAAACTCCCAGGAATCTAGAAAAAAAAACTAGGAAAAACTCGACAACGCATTGGGTTCTTAAATGCCTCCTGAAAGAAAAGCTTAGTCCCCCGGTTTATGGAAGACGCACTGAAGCCTGTGGCGTATGTTTTCTCCAGAAAGACTAAGGTATTAACTCGTTCTGCTAAGTTTGCTAAGGTTTTATTGAGCTAGGCAATCATAGAAACTTTTTGAAAGAAGGCCTTTTCAGAAAAACAACGCCCACGATTATTTGGATCTATCTGATCTGTCCTCGAGTACAAAAGGTACGCTCACATATATGCGACGTGTGGAAGAGTTTTTGCAATCAATGTTCGCGAAAGTAGAGCAGGACTAGTCAACGAGTTCACACAACTTCCAGCTGTGAGCAAGGTGAATCATTACCATAAAGAACTGGTTGACGGCCAAACAAGTCGAAAGAGGGTGAGTGATTTATCGTCCATAAAACTTAATACCGCAGGACTTCATCTTCTAGCCGAGGATTCGAACTTTGCGCAAACGCAGTCAACACCAAAGGACATTTTACCTCAAGTAGGAAATGGAGTTGAGCGTTTTGCCTACGGCAAACGGTGGAAAGACTACATTTCAAAATTGTGTGATGGCAGAAAGTGCTAGCCGAACACAGCTAGTGCTGCGACTGTACCAGGCCAAGATCGACCAGCCTCAATAGACGTAGCAGCACCATCAAGACCGGCGGACGCACCTGGTGGCCTCGGTGAGGCAGACGCAGCAGATCGCAACGAAGATCAGCCTCACCGAGGTGGCGTCCCGAATATGTCGTTTATATTTCCAGGCATCGGTATGAGCTTTCCAGAACCTTCCAGTATTGATGTAGAAGCCAGCCTACAGAAATTGAAGGATGACGTGCTGCGCATGTTCAAAAGCCATAAAGCAGGCAAGCTAAATGTCGCTGTAGATCACCGGAACTTTATCACAGCCCTTAGCAAAAATGATATCATGATTGACAGAGCGATAAGTGTAAGGACTATGTAATATCAGATAACCTAACTTATGTCAACAAGGCTGAAGCTGTACTTAACGGCAACGATAGCTATGAAATCTGAACAGGAACTCAGTCCCTCAGCAAGAGCTAGAACAAAAACAAAAAACGAAAAACAAAACACTTAACAGCACAGGTAGCAGAAAACTTTCGGACAAAACCATCAACGATCTTACATCTACACACGGAAGAGCGCCTGTGCTCTATGGGCTGCATAAGGATCACAAACCTGCAGTGCCGCTTACGCCTGTCATATCTGCGTGCGGTGGTTCAGCAGAAAAGAACTTCCGTGTCTTTTAGAGAACATACTAAACCAACTTTTGAGTTTTTGGTTGCTAACTCATCTTTCGGACACCACAGGGCTTTTTACAAAGGATTCTAATTATTCACAGGGTTTTTTCACAAAAGGGTTAGCAAAGGGGCAGCATTTCTTCAGTGTGGATGCTGTCAACTTATACTACGCAATATACCAGTCAACAAGGCTATCGCTCCCATGAAAGTTAAGGTAGACAAGTATTTCCATAAAATTGATGCCTTCGGTCTGGCACCGAAGGCATCCGAATTGCGGATGCGGTATTTACCGCATCCGCATCTGCGGTATTTACGAACGGTGTCTCCAGGTAATGTTTTCCCGTTCAAAGATGACCTATGCCAACAGAAATTGGGTAAAGCTATGGGAATCCCTGCGCTCCTCCGCTGACGGAAAATCTTCAGACCAGTTTAAACGAAGGCCCTGGCCGCCAGCCTACTAAAACCAACTTTCCGGGCTAGCTTTACGCCCCCCAGTGTTCACCACTCACATTCCCCATTAGGGTTGGCCAGCCCCATCTCCCCTCCCCCCCCCCCCCCCCCCCGACAATGCCCCTAAAGCTGTAGATGTGCATTCCAGCTTCTCAATGCGCGTCCAGGGTGATGCGACCCGGTGACGGTGACGGTGATTCTGGCCCGCCGTTTCTCAACTCTACCCTATGTTGTTGTCGTTGTATGTTGTACTCGTTTACAAAGACTGTTTCTAAGCACTTCCGGCTAGCGTTCTTAAAATAAATCACTCGTGAATGGGTTACCCCATCTCTCTGTTAGGGGACAGGCTGGAAACCAATTTCAGAAAAATTATGTAGCTCTGGTGTAAGCCAACGCCATTCCCCCTAGAAAAATGTTTCATTAAAATGCGCTAGATGAAAGGACGGCTTAAGGAAGTATTCATGTTCAAACCAGCCCGCAAAGGACAGCGGTTTTAACGCCGCCGAAGCGTTGGTGCCATGTGATTTGGTTCCATGATGACGTCACAGCATCGCCTGCCCAGAATGAAGTAACGCGGCGACTGGTAGCGCCCTCGAAATGACGTCAGCCTTGGCATTTTACTATTTACTGCGGAGAGGTGCCATCAGGTTTATGAACACGAAAGGCGGTGGGGAAGTAGGAATTAACGCCGAAATTACTTCGGCCAACCAGGACTAAACAGAAACTTCTCGTTATAAAAACTGGATGCGTCGTATGATACTGGCGCATTTGTCGGCGATGTGTCAGCAAGCCTCCGTTGACTGATCTAATGAGACGAGCTCTGGCCACTGTCTGAGGTAGCCGCTCGGCGCGGCTCGTGAGAGGCCCCGAGCAGACACCCGGCGGGCCGCGGGGGACCGGAGGCCGCAGGGCCGAGGGCCGGCCGGCCCGTCCAGCAGCACCAGGTGGGAGCTGTACGGAGGCGGGTTGTTTCACAGGTGGAGCACCCGGACAGAAGATGGATCGAAGTGCTGTGCGCGCGGCTCGTCACCGACAGCGACTCGAGTGGTTCAAAACGATGCGCCCAGCAACGCTAACAATGTGCCGCGGACAGATCTCGCCGATTAACCCTAGGTGGTAATGTTCTGTGGGAGACGACGAACGGTGCGGGTTTGGGCATGGCACTTCGGTGGGTGGGACGCCGCCGTAGAGTGCGAGTCGGTGAGACTTTGCACAGATGTGTTGAATGTCACCACGTCACAAAGAACACCGGTCGATGAAGCTGTAGCATTGATGACAGGTAACGCTACAAACCATCGCGCATCGCGCAATTTTGTTCTTTTATTATAAAATCGTAGCGAGTTTTGCCACCAGTGCCTGAAAATATTCCGCTTCCAATACTGCGCGAAAAGGTTGCTGCCATCCAATTGCAGGATGTGCTAAAAGAAAGAGTGAAAATAAGTGTGTTGAGGCTGATTTTGTGCCTGTTTTCTTCAAGGGCTTGTAAGCTAAACTCACTTTGGTAAGTTCAATCGATTGCCAAAGTCGCAAAATGAGAACTGACTGTTGCTACCATGGCGTAATGTGTCACAATGTGCACAGCTAAACTGTCATCCGGGCGATAGTTGGGCTCAAAACATGCCGTACACATCAGTGCGAATGTTCACACTGACTTGGTATATCCAAGGCCCGTCGGAATACATTGATCAACTGGCATTGACGGAAGATACATAACTATAGCCTGAAATAAAAGAAGACGTTGCTAAATCAGAATGTGAGCAAATGCCTGGCTGATGGGAACAGCAGAGATGTGAATAGCGCAAAAAACGGAAATGATGACGGTGGTTATCAAACGACACCCAAGCCCACTGTCCCTCCAGTGATCAAACAAGAGTGCACGACCGGCAAAACCGCGGGCACGAGGAGCACAGCTTCATGAAAGGGCTTCCATGCAATATCCGATGGTCGAGATCACAAATCTGAATGGAAAACTTCAGTGAAAATAGTGCCTTTACAAAGTGACCATCCGCAAAAATGCATTGGGAAGAAGACCTGTTTTGCGCCACGCCAGCAAATCATACTTTCATGGGTATGGAGCAAATTCAGATCAAGAGCGACTGCAACTGAAATATCTGAATTCCTCGTATTCCCTCTCTCTCCCTCTCTCTCTCTCCCCCCCTCTCTCTCCTCTCTCTCTCTCTCTCTCATATGGGACTGTCGACCCGAGAGGCACCGCTAAGTCATGCGCCGGACGGTTGGATACGCACGATCAGGCGAGGCGCCTGATGGTACCGGCACCGGCCTGCATGAACGTACTTAGGGCTTTCGAGGTCGTGTTCCAGCTAGTGATAGGCCGAGGCATGGACTCAACATTGGTATCGTCGACCGCCTCACGAAGCTGTTGCTGGAAAAATGCTCCGCGCTGAACAAGCTGATCGCTCGGAGACTGATGACGACGCGCATCCATCTGAGCTTCAGATGGCTTCATCAGGCTATGGATGAGCGGGCTGGCCAGGCGCGAAGCCAAACAGGTGCGACAGCACGTGGGCAAGGCAAAGTGACGTGGTTGTACCCTTGTTTTTTTGGTTTTGCATGCTTACGTGCCAGTCTGAGGCAGAGACGGTTTCTTAGCAGAGAAACGCTTGGCTGTTTTAGACGGGTTTATCATAGCGCATAACTCTAAATCTAAGCTAAGAAATATGAGAACATTTTTCCCGTCTCCCCCTTGTTTGTTTTTGTGTCCTCGTGAAGTGCACATGAAGGGTGTATGTGTGCCCAATGTCCGTTTTAAGTAAGATACGGTGAATTATGAGTCATACGTGTGTCGATGAATTGGCGGGATGGCGTGACGGATCAAATATTGATTAACGCATGCGTCACGATCTTCGGAGGCTTCGTAACATAGTTGACGCAATGCGAAATGCTGCAATGTCCACGATGCTCTATTTCTTTCCAGGCATGAGGCAGCACACCACCTCCATCGTCTAAAACTACTCAACGCGCACCAGTGCGACCCGGCGCGTCACCATCCACAGTGCTGAGGTTCAGCGCGACAATACAGATGATGATCGTGGTGTCGCTAAGCACCTACTTTGGCAGCGGCTCGGCCTTAGGCGGTTTCGCCTGGGAATGTGAGCAGCGCAGGCTGGCCAACTTCAATGCATCGCCCATAAACTCAACGCTTCGCACTCTCAGACAGTGAGGTGCCACTGCACACGACTGCTCCCGGTTCATACGCCTATGTTTGTGACGTCACCGTAATAGTGAGGGGCAGTGCCGAAAGTTCCGCTGGTGATCATACCTTAGTACACGGTATAGATTTTCGTGTATACTAACGTCTCAAACAAGCGCTATTCGTGCTTCTCCGGGTTTGTTCTGCTTCATTAGCGGCTACGCCATGGTGAGGTCGGAATCCTCGGATCGATGCGCATGCGCGGAAGACAGCCGTGGACACTGGACGGGAAGGCATCCAGCTGCGGGTCGTCATGTACAGTAGAGCCGTGTGCAGAGCCAGGAAGTGAGGCCGCACAAGTTATGCATGCCTGCGTCTGTTTTCTTGAAGTACGTATTCCTACTCAACTCATTTTAGGTAGCACGCATTCTAAAATCTCTACAAAGAAACCGTCTCTGCCTCAGACAGATTGATAGTACGCATAGTACGCATTCCACCAGAGCACTTCACGGATGGGATCAATCCGCGATGGCGGATGGATCTGTGGGTGAGTTCCACCGGATCAGAAAATTTGAGCGGCACAGGGGTGAGGTCCGGACCAGGTGTCAGGTGTTGACATTCCTGACAGGCTGGACGGATTAAAACTCAGTTTAATTCCAAAAGATCAATTGGGTTTGCAACTCACGCTGGAGCTAGGGGTGTCTATTTTTGGAAACAACCGGGAGGAGGACGAGACACCCTCGACATATCTCCTTTTTTCCTCAACAGATTTATACACCCTTATTTTGATGAAAGGCAACTTTGGCAACAACATGCATTTGGCCGGAAGAAAGAGCAGGTGAAGACAGGTGACCGAATGAGTCCCCATAATGGTCGTCTTGAGTAATACCGTGGCAAACGCTTTGGCATGCGATGGAAGTTAAGATTAAGAAGAAATGCCTTAAACATGGGTGACGTGGGCAGATGAGTTCGGCATTTTGGGACCTCACGGCCAGGTCCGCATTTTAAACGTGTATGATGCGGGGTGACGAGTTGTAATTTTCATGTTAGGATAATCAACCTTCAGTATGCTAGCAGGTAGTGTCTCAACGCCATTATGAAAAACAACGTTGGTTATATTGCTGAAACTCCACCCTCCGAAACCGTGTTGATGGTAAAACTTTTTCGCAAAAGTTTTTCAACACCACCTCAAGATTTCTTTCACTCTGGAACACGCCGCAAAAACGCGAACAAAACGTTAATACCATTCCTCGGCACCCTTCTTGTGGTGCATTCAGGTGGAAGACACACCACCAAACTGCAGTTTAGATCGCCGTCCACAATGCACTCAAGTGCGTCCCGGAAGCTCAGCTGGTAAGTGCGCCTAATTTCCGATTCGCAGACCTGTGGCAGGGTGGGTTCGGTCGCTTTAGGAGTTTGCTTTCCGTCCCGACGGAGTAGCCGGCGGCCGGCGGCAGCGGGCGCGGTGACGCTTGGGCAACGCCAGAGAGCGGTGTGAGCCCTGCCGAGCATCGCGGCACGCTAAAAGCTTTCGTCGCGATGTGCTGCCGGATTTTCCAACGTGAAAATTCGTTGACACGGTCTTTTTTCGATCGGAGCGGGCAGGACCGATCAAACAAGCATTGCTTGGCGTGGGCACTCATCCCAGAAAAAGAAGCAGGCAAAAGATTCAAACTAAAATTGGAAAAAAGCTCCTGTACCTTTCAATCATACTGCATTACAATGTCGCACTCAGATATATTTTCATCCCCAATCGTGTAAGCGTAGACGTGCTAGTTTATCTTCTTTTCCGTGAGAACAGCTGTATTAAGCACTGAGTGAGGTCTGTTGATGTGAGTTTCCAGTTTTAACAATATGTCAGATTCACAAAAAGAAGTCATTGAAAGTGGAAAAAACGGACTGCGTCGTCGTTAAACTACCATCCATGCAAAGGCGGTTTTGAAGATACCTCTCCGACATATTATGCAATAGAATCCAAACTTTTCGTTGCCAATGGGACATCCCTTACGCGTGTGGTGACACCAAAGACGCATTGCTGAACATTGGGTACCCTATATGATAAATGCATGCTCAACACATAAAATTTACGCCATTGTGCTCAGAACTACACAAGAAGCACGCCTAACCAAGTTTCGTGTATCCACAAGACATTAGCTCGTGGGTATGATATTCTGAACATTAAAGATGCGACTTTGGGAAAATTTGACTTTTAAACTGCTATAATGGGGTCAATTATAGACTTGACAACGTAAAAGCTCTTAATGATTGCAAGATCTCATGGAGACAAAGCTCTGGTGTTTTTGGTTTAAGCTCTACCTTCATAAGTTTGGGGAAACCAGGGAGTCACATTAACTCTCCTCCCACCAGCCCGCGTTTCGAGAAACGGCTAATCAGGGCGAGGGTTGATGTGAAGAACTGTGGCGCAGAACTACGGCCTGGGGCTTAATTGTCTACATTGCCAGTTACAAAACACAAGCGCATTTTCTAAAAATCCAGAAAGTGCGGCTGGATGATGCAAATGAAGACCACGAAAACCACATTAGCATGAAAAGCCTCTATTCGCCTGAATAATCCGGCCGGACTTCAAATCCGAAGCATCCGTCCGAAGCTCCGAGGAGAGTTATCCACTGGGGTATGGTCTCGGTAATGTAAATCTGGACGAAGTGACATTCTGGGAGCAAATGAAACATCTTTGTGCAACCATCACGGCAGGAAGGGGTCGTAACATGCCAGACCAGATCTTGAACGGAACCTCAGGCGTGCGCCTAACGCCATCTATAGCTGAGTCGGAGGCAAAGCGCCTGGCAGATGGCGTTAGTAGTGCATTCAGTAGGTTTCATCGTTTTCATGCTTTATAACTTGTATGCCCTTTTCTGTTCGCCAGACTGATCAACCACAGGGCCAGGTCATTTTTAGATAAAAAATTTTGGGTCACACAATCCGGCAAACGGCGACACCTTAGCGCAATGGCTTAAATGACGGGGATAACGCCTTTTAGACGGTAAATCATTTCCATATGCAACACATTGCAGCGCATTAATTTTGCCAGTGGTACATACAGGCTGGTACCGACACTGCCAGTACCAACTGTATTGCCTCCCGCGACTGGTCTCGAGGTCGAGCGATCTCTGGTGGCGTGACCCGGCCGTTGCCCCGTTCACCGGCGTCCCTCCGCATCGCATCCTTGCACCACCGTTTAGCGCACCTCGCTTCGACAGTTTGGGCAAAAGAAGAAATGCTCAGTAAGAGCACACATTAACAAGTGACGCCGAGCAGCACATAGCAGACACTACACAACGATGTAAGCAGCCCAATTAACTCCTCCCTCGATGCGGTCTAAAGCAAACTGAAACACACACGGTAACCAAGTCAGTCGCAAACAGCGGGCAGATCGCGCCGAGGCCTCATGCTGCACTAATGCCCAGAAGTAGCTGGTTAAGAGTTCTGGGTTCGCTGGGATTTACGCGGTCCATGGCGCATCTTAAGCCGCTCCTGCATTGCCTCGCGCTTCGGACATACCCCGGCGCAGTCTGACCCGGTCTTTTCGGCTGTCAGCGATTCGGCCCCGTCCAGTTTGATAGAGACCTCAACACAATGGCTTTACCGTCCCTGGGAGCCAGCATTTTCCGTCGGCCCTGCTGATCCTCTCAGCTACATACGGTTAGGTTAGGTTTGGTATACAGGTTACCGCAGCTACATACGAGTAGCTGGGGTAACCACAGTCAATGCTGCGCTGCGATTCCTTGATGGGTAAGACAACACCGTCGACAATAGACATGGTGGACATAACACAGCAATGACCGACCCATTGTCAAATAGCAATGGGTCGGAAATTGCTCGGATCGCTAGTGTCAACATTCGTTAGTAGCTCAATGCAATGGTGTAATGGCACGACTGTGGTGGACTTCCACTGACACAGCACATCATGGCTGGCAATCAAGCTGTTGATAGCTCGGAGGAGATGGAACCCCACAACTAGGAAAGCCACTCTCAGCGTGTCGATGGTGATACCATCTGAGCCGCCAGCCACTTTCAACATGATGATGATGATGCTGTCTGAGCCACCAGCGCGGGGTGGGCCGTCTGCTGCAGAGCCCTGACAGTGCCGGGGGCGTGGCCGCGTGCAGGGCGAGCGTCCCGCTGCAGGTGTGCCCGGCGTGACCGATGGCCTCCCAGGGTTTGATGTTGTCAGTGCACTCGTCATTTCGGAGCCGACGGACGCAAACAGCTGACTTAGCCTGTCGGCTCACTGTGGATCAAGGTAAGCTGAGCTGGTCGGCTTCGGCTCGGATTTCTTGGACGAGATCAGGCACTTATCTACGAATGTCCATCCATTTTGTTGCCCTGACGTTCTTAAAAGATGCTCGCAAGTACTCGAGCAGGCGCGGCTCAGAACGGTCTTAACGGCGATGCGGCAGAGTCGGTACTCTCTTTGATTGTCATCAGCTCGGTTGCGACCCTTTGCTGTGCGCGCCTGGTTTCGGGCTTCCATTGCATATTGTCCATGTTATGCACATTGCATATTTCATCTTGTAGCCACGGGTAGGGCGGGAGCCGTAGGCTTGCCCTTCACAGTGACGTGTGTTGATTTATCATCAAGCAGCTCAAGGGCTCACAGGGCGTTCCACTTTTCGGTGGTGGATTTTACCTTGTACACCGCAGCCCAAAGTGCCTACAGAAAGTCAAGGCACAAGGCGTTTCGGTCGAGGCGCCGCGTAGGCCGTAGATCGTATGCTATCTCCATTGGCGCTTGTCGAGTCCGTGCGACTATTACGGTCAGTGAGATGAGGTCGTAATCGCTTACATTGCAAGAGTCACTTCCGCATGAGATGTGAGTTCCGGTTTGTTGAAATGAGTGGTCGATAAGTGATGCACTAGATTCAGGGTGAGTCGATTCGGTGACGAGCTGGTTCAATGATAGGTCATTGAGCAGCTGCAGGCAGGATGGCATTCCTGGCTTGTTACGAGTTAGAACATCGATGTCTGTGTCACCTGAGATAAACGTTGGAGTGCCTAGTGTCACAATGCGTAAGGGATGGCTTTAAAGGGCGTCGATGACGGATGCCGTCGCGCCGCCAGAGGGCCGGTAACCGACGCCTACGATGTGTGACCCCCAGCTGGTCATAGTGACTCCAAGCCCGAGTCAGCAGCGCGAACATGCGGTGTCTCCATGATCAGCGTACCGCGGTAGATGATGGCAACACCTTCACCAGACCTTTCAAACGGCCGATCTCTCCGGCAGATGACGTAGCCCGGAAACCGAGGCACAAGGTTGTCTTTCACTTCGGTAAGCCATGCGTCCTCGACGCACGTAATATCGAGCAGGTGATAAAGCGCCAACAGTAGGTGATAAACATGATCGAGGTAGCTGAAGACGGCGTCGACATGGCTGATCTTTAGCTCGGTGGTGGGTGTGGAGTCGTCTCGCGTTTCTGCGTGCTGGGTGTGATGGATCGCCAGGCGTGGTGGTTGTGACAGGTGCCGAACTCTGCCTCCGATCGATGCCGATGGGATGATCGGGGAAAGCGGGCGTTCGAACTCACAGCGCTTCAGTGGAGTTTCGAGTACCGGCGTTTACCGTGCACCGCACCTGCCAGATACATTGCAGCTTTTTTTTAGCTGCATTGCTAGAATGCCAGATGCTGCCAGATTTCCTTGTGTGATGTTTATTCGTGGCAGAGATAAGAAAGCAAACTGCTTTGATGAATATCACCGTGCATTGCGCAACTGCATAGAACGACATGCGCGAAGTTCAAAGGTAATTTCTAGTTGAGTATAAACTCTAAATTTGAATTCGGTAGATAGGATTCGTTTTAATGTGTTGTGATCAGTGGGCTGTTGAATGTATCACAAACACATTATAAGATATGACATTTCTAATGATCGTATCCGGTCCATTCTTGGCCCAGGTGTCTGTCACCCGTGACCCGAGTTATTGGCGATCAATAACTTGTGGTGACGATATTTGACATTTCAATATTTTCTGTGTCAGTATTTCGTCGAGTCAGAATTTTGCGTGTCGATTTTTTATGGCGTCGCTGTTTTGTGTGGTCGATATTTTGATGTCAATATTTGCATACATCTCTTTCACGGGAAGCGACATTCCGCGGCTAAAGTGTGCCGATATTTTGTCCATACGCGACGTTTTGCGAAAAATTGGCTTTTCGTTGTTCTTACAGATAAATGGGTCGCTGCAGTAGCTCACAGCTCATGTTTATCGGGCTCAGGTGTGAACCACGTTGAGGCACGACTGCGCCGCAGTTGGAAAACGGCGATGAGCTTCATGTCTTGTCCGGGTTTTATTGCACTGTCATCATCGACTATCGCCTATCATCATCTATCATATCATCTATCATCCATCGACTGGCCCGAAATGCTCCCGTACTGAACTGTTGGAAACGCACAACGAAGGCGACTGTTCTTCATGCAGACGTCAACGAACTCAGAATAAACAAGGTCATTTCCAGATACGATCAAGGGGCTTGAGCTGGCTTAGATCAGGTGCCATGGCGACTTCACGTGCCTTTCAGCATAAGGTAACGGACCTTCCGCGGTGGCTGCCGCGCAGCTGTAGAGGCTGTGTAATCATTCGGGCAAATGGCCCCCGACGAGGACGAAAAGCTACGACAGTCGGCTGAATGTCGGATTTTCCATTCACAAATGCACCAACGACTGGCTTGACTTGGTAGCTACCGCAGCTGCGGCCAGCGACTGACGTCGCAACATTAGTGCGCTGTCAACGCATTTGCCGGGGCACATCTTCACCAGCGGCAACCGCCTGAGGCCGGATGGCAACGGCCGCCGGCGGCGATTTAAGGCCAGAGGTCACGTGGGGGCCGCGACCATCCAATCACGGCTCGACATTTCAACGCGACGGCTCCGCTGGCTACACAGGCCGGGACCACTTGTCACCGAACGAGGCAAGCCGCTGGCTGTTCAGGCCGAGGCACTCGTCACCGACCGAGGCACGTCGCTAGCTACACAGGCCGATACAGCTGTCACCGACCGATACAAGTCGCGAGCTGTTCCAGGCCGAGACCACTCGTCACCGACCGACACAAGTCGCGAGCTGTTCAGGCCGATACCGCTCGTCACCGACCGAGGCACGTCGCTAGCTACACAGGCCGATACCGCTCGTCACCGACCGAGACAAGCCGCTGGCGTTCAGGCCGAGACCACTCGTCACCGACCGAGGCACGTCGCTAGTTACGCAGGCCGATACCGCTCGTCACCGACCGATACAAGTCGCGAGCTGTTCAGGCCGAGACCACTCGTCACCGACCGAGGCACGTCGCTAGCTACACAGGCCGATACCGCTCGTCACCGCCGATACAAGTCGCGAGCTGTTCAGGCTGGACCACTCGTCACCGACCGAGGCACGTCGCTAGCTACACAGGCCGAGAACTCGTCACCGACCGAGACAAGTCGCGAGCTGTTCAGGGGGACCACTCGTCACCGACCGAGGCACGTCGCTAGCTACACAGGCCGATTCGCTCGTCAGACCGAGACAAGCCGCTGGCGTTCAGGCCGAGACCACTCGTCACCGACCGAGGACGTCGATAGGCTAACAGGCCGACACTCGTCACCGACCGATACAGTCGCGGGCTGTTAGGGCTGGGACCACTCGTCACCGACCGAGGCACGTCGCTAGCTACACAGGCCGAGACCACTCGTCACCGACCGATACAAGTCGCGAGCTGTTCAGGCTGGGACCACTCGTCACCGAACGAGGCAAGCCGCTAGTTACACAGGCTGAGGCCGCTCGTCACCGACCGAGCCTGTCTGCCGGGCCCGTACCGTTAGCGTGCATTCCAGCTACTGGTGGTGATCATTATCCACGCAGGTCTTCTTCCTGGAAGCTGAAGCATCCCTTACACGCCCAATTCTGGTGCTTGTAGCAGGAAGCCATTCACCACTTGCACTTCGATTTGTATGCGCATTACGCTAGCGAGAAACACCGGTCAGCCGGTCGGTCTGTCTTTGTGAGCCTGCCGGCTGCTGTGCGGCTGGCCACAGATTTCCGTCTTTCTGACCGAATAGCGTGCTGACTCATCACCAAGCTTTCGTTAATTAAACGGTCTCATGCTCCTCCGTCCCTGGCCTTTAGTGCATTGATGCTCTCAGCCGTCCATTCTGTCGTGTTTGCCCTTCCCTTTCTCATCACGGACACGTTGATATGGCTGTCTTACGCGGCATAGCATTGGAGCTGTTTTATATCACCTCCGTACCCGGGATGACAGTGCGCCACTGTTCGCCGGCGATACGAACCCGAGCATCTCCGGGGGCCCCGCGGGGTGTCACGTCATTATTGCTGCTGCAAAAACCTCTACCGACAGGAGTGTTAGTCGTGAGTTATACGCGACATTATTTCCACTGCAAAAACTTATACAGGCTTCAATTATACGCGACATTGCTTCTACTACGAGGTTTATGTATGCCATGAGTGCTATATGACAAAACTTAGGTTTCAAAAAATGTATACGAGTCATCACATCTACTGCAAAGACTTGCACAGTCTTTACTTATACGCGGCATTTTTTCTACTGTAAAAACTCATGCATGATATGAGTGCTACGCAAAAAACTACTGCGAGATCTTCTTCTCGTCATGACCTATGCAGCAAAGACATACCACACTTCACTCATACGCGATACTACTTTTGCTGCAAAAACCCATACACGACATAAGTGCTGTACCATGCAACTCGTACTACAAAAACATATACCATTTATTTCTTCTACAGTAAGAACTTGACCACAAGTTTTTGTTGGAGCACTGATGTTACATATAAGGCTTTACAGTAGAAGCAATGCTGTGTACAAGCAGTGTCTGTAGAGGTCTTTGCAGCAGAGGCAATGATAGGTATAAATTTCCGAGGCACAATTCCTATCGTGTAGCACTAATGTCGCGTATAGGTCTGCAGTAGAAGAAAAGTCGTATATATGTATAGGCTGTATGTGTTTTTGCGGCGTAAGTAATGACGGGTATAATTTTTTACAGTATAATCTTTATCCCCTGTCATTAATGTCATGTACAAGTATTGGCGGTAGAAGTAATTTCGCAGCACTCCTGTCGGTAAGAGTTTTTGTCGCAACGCTAATGCGGTGGGCGGGAGGCAGGTCAGACCGCTGCCAGGGAGAGCTGCTCTGTGGGGAGCGTGGCACGGCGTGGTGAGGAACGCGAATGTGTGCGACGCTGACATAGAGTTGACATGGGTATGAACTCAAGTGAAATGCAGTGAACGTTGCTGCACGTGGATTGACATTGACATTAGAGTCTCGTTGAGTGATTGTGCAGTCTACGACGGATCGTTGACGCCTTGAGTTTTTTCAGGCGGTGCTCAGGATTGGCAACGTTGAGCAAGTTGACAGAGAACCGGCTTTTTGTGACGGCTGCGACCAAGTGTCAAGCCTCACCCTGCAGCAATCTTAATATACATGCAGGCGTGGTAAAACCTGCTGACTTGGTGGATAAGGTCGGCGACAAAAAAATACATTATATATTCATGCGAAGATTGGTGTGAAAAATGTTTGTGACAGAAAATTTTGACGGCGGCCGCGGCAAAATAATACGGCACACTCTGCAAAACCTAGCATGAGGTCTCCATACATAGATGTGATGCCTCCATAGTCATAAATTTCGTCACACAACGCAAGCAAACAATACCGTCATGACTCTTTACCGCGCGCTGCGGCACCATGACACTTTTTGGGGTTTCATCCCAGCCCAGCGACAAGAACATCCTACGATAATCAGTTGGTCGCTCGCTTCGGTGACGGTCGGTGACAGATCAGTGTATCTCCTGTGGCCCGGCCGGTCGGCCGATTCGCTGTTTTACCAGCCGACTCTCAGTGTCCCGAACTAGACAGCATAAAATACTGAGAAAGATCTAGGTGTGGGGATTGATTTGGCCGCAGGAGCATGTTTCAACTGTTGCGATGCGACTGATTTGCGGTGAGCGGTGACTTTCAATGCACTGCAACTTTGCAAGCGATGTTCGCTTTACAGTGCCACGAATAGCTACTTGGGGTGTGATTTGTGCCGCGATTCAGCATTCTGTCCTCAGCGACGAGAGGCATTGACATTTCAGGGTAAGTCGGAGAGATGCTCCGATCAATGTACAAATTGGCCTGCAATTATCCAAACCGCCTTTTCAAGGCCCGAAAAGGCTGTTGACTCACTGTAGCAGTAAAAGCAGCCAGCCAGGTTCCCTTTGAAAAGAACCGTGCCTTGATGTTGAAGCCTGATGACACTCCTCTTGAAGAGGAGTGACAGGGGTGATAATGTTTGTGAAATGCCAATTTATACCATCTTTGATCTTGTCCTAATTGAGAATGGTTACCAGTCACATAGACCAACAACAATGGTTGTACCTAATTTTTTGTTCGGTTCAGGGCTCCAGCCCTCACCCCTAAAATGGTGAAGAAGTGTGCCAATCGGGGACACACCCACATTTAAGGTGTAGGTTGCGTAATTTTGCACTGCTCTTAAACCTACCTCCACAAAATAGGCCCCTGCTTGGAATGCAATAATATCATCAATGTTTTGATGGCATTCAAATAATTATTCACAGTTTAAGCTTTTGCTAACACATATCTGGGCTACTTGAAATGTATATGATAGCCAATTATGTGGGCCATGGAAAGGCAATTAAAATTTAGGAGTGAGGCAGAGTGTAGCAAATTTAGGCAATGAGATGGAGGGGAAGGTACAGCTTTCATTGTCATGTCCTCTTTACCAATCATTCTACTTCAAATAGCAGGAGGTTTGCGGGATTGCGGTTCATCTGTCCTATAAGTTCAGTGAAAGGTTGACATTTGGTTGTCTCTGAGGGCAATGTAGACTATTTGCCGATGACAGCACCCCCACCGTGATCCATTGTAAGTGATTCAGGTGTGTTAGGGAAGTATTTCATTTTGCAGTGCTCATTCTTTTGCATATTTTATTTGCGTTTGTGAGCATTGTATCGCATGGATGCAAATGTGGTATCTGTTATTAATGTTTTGCTGCCATTGAATGGAAAAATTGTCCTGATGAAACCCTTAGCATCACCACTGTATGCATTAAGTACAGGTTGTGAAGGCAGACAGACTACCTTATATGCTGCCTGCAGCGAGAGTAGAAATTATACATAGTTTGTGTAGTGGTGGCATAATGATCGGAGCGTCCATTTCTGTGCATGATTAGGGGAGGCGGCAACCCATGGGTCATCGTCAATGAAGCCGAGAAAAGTTTGTTGTGTGTTAGAGTTCGTCTTTTCTCGATCTTTTTGTAATCTTCCAGCTAAAAGTGTTAGGGTGGGGGGGGGGGGGGGGGGGGGAGGAATCAGCATTGACAGATCCAACCCAATATGGAAGTTGGGTAGGGCCCCAGAAACTAAACTGAATTGACACTCTTGCATTGCACATGACAACCATCACAGATAACCTTAGATTTTCATACTACTTGGCATACAAAGGGCAATTCTGGTTTGCTGTTGGAATTCATGCCAATGTTGGATGTTGGTTAACGGGCATGGTCTTTGCTGT
>NW_023597054.1:29860116-29920292 GCF_011947565.3 Pollicipes pollicipes
TAAGCGAACCTCGGTATTTCGGCGGCAATACCACTGACGTCAAAGCGTAGCGCGGTCTTTTCGGGGTTTCCCCATGTCCCACTGGGAACAAAGTTTGTTTGTTGTTGTTGCCTAGCATTTATAGATGTGTCCGCCCGGAAGTTTACTTTTTAAAGTGTCCTGGCAAGGCCTGTGAAATGTTTCTTAACGTGTAATGTAAACGCCACGTAGCGATGACGTAAACTGACTTGGTCGTAACACATGTGACAAATGACAAGAGTCGACAAATGCTCTCGACATAAGTGAACGTGTTTTAATCGTAAGCTAAGACGTAAGCGTTGACGGTTGGTGAACGCTAGCAGGCTACTTTATCGGGTGTTCGTTTTGTTTTCTTCTCGCCCCTTATGGGATGCTTTGAGAGAACAGCGTTGTTCATGCGGCAGTGCGGATGTTAGATCTAAACGCTTCCATTGTCTGCAATTATTAGCTCGAAGCACGTCGGCAAAAGTTTTACCTACATACCGCAATAGTCGACTTTCCGACCCAGGGAAGATGGCCCATTTGGATCCGCTGGCACCGGGTTTTAATCTCGGAAAAACGAATTGCTTTCCTGGTGATCTTCGGCTGGTGATCACAGAGTCAACCTGGCACGACGCGGCTGCCTCGTAGCCCCGCACGACACGAAAATTGTCCCTCCGATTGGTCTCGCGTAGATAAATGACCACATGCAAAATCCTCCGTTTCACTGTAATTAGACTGTTCAGCTGTCGGCTCAGGGCACAAGGAGCGAGCTATGGTTAACATATAGATAGTCCGAGATCAATGTCACCGATGCTAACCCTCTCGTTAAGTTTTTAAATCTGAATGGCACAGACAAAATGTGGCTGAACTGGATGGATTCCTGAGGTCTGAGCCGAAGCTAAGCAGTGCCTTGCTGTGCGAACCCTGGCCGACCGACCACACGACTTTAAAATTCCAGCTAAGCGTCAGAACTTTGTGGCAGAAGTCTAACATGTCGTAATGTTTAGCTCGGTCCACCCTGCTGACCTTGGGGAGGGGGGCTTCTGATCCTGACCGCAGGCCTTCCCAGTCAGGGGTCAGTTAGTTAAGTTTCCGAAATGTTGACCCTGCAATATTGACTTCCGCAAATTTTTGTCACAGAAATATGCTTTCTACACTAAGGAAAGCCAAATTAGCTTGGCTGCTATTCGAGTAGCATTGAGCATTTCTCAGAATTGAAGATGACGGCCGCCCCCATCTTGAATGCTATTTAATTTTCTTATTTTAATCTGGATGACATAGATAGTCATGTCATACCTGTTAATAAGGGTTATCATGGGTACCGAGTCCATTTTTGAACATCTTTTTGTGCTATGCCTCGTTATTCAACGCCAAACCAGAGGTAAAATATCAAACTCAGAGAAGACCTTTTAGCACACAGTGTCATGCCATCTAAAGATACCTTTAGCACAGTACTACCAGCTAGCACCTATTACATTCCTCTCCTACTTTTCATAGTTGTCATCAATGTAGTACACCTAGCTCTTCTTGGTGGTCTTCGATGTTCATCGGCTTGCTGGCGCAACGGCTATCACATGCGATTTCTCCCTAACACTCACAGTGGTCTGTGCGCCGAAGGTCCGTGCTGTGGCTGTTGCAGCTGCAGCGTGCAACGCTGCATGCTTCGTTTTCAGCGATGAAGCTGCAGGTCATTACATCCAGGAGCGCCTCGGGAGCAAATAATACTGTCGAGACGGCCGGTGTGATTGAGGCTTCGTCGCTCGAACCAAAGTTGGCAATATCTCTTGCTTTTCCTCTTCGGGGGAAGGGGGGCCACGGGGAAGCTTCTTCGGGGGGTGGCGCTGGGAGTGTAGTGGGCCAGTCGAGCCTCCAAACTTTGGGCCATGCCTTCCGCGGTCCAAGGAACAGGTCAGATGACGCGGTACAGCAGCTGACCGAAGTCAACCAAAATCTGATCTCCTGGCACTGTGGCGTGGCTGTCCGAGTGTCACCAGACGTGCACGCCCGCCAGTAGTATGAGGCTGATGAAGCATCCTCCCCTAGCACGCTGAGGAAGATGCTTCATCAGACTCACAGGTCACCTCAGTTAGATAACATAACTGACCTGCCGCGATGAACTACGGCAGCATTGCCTCGAGACAGTGCTGAAGCAGGAAGTTGTCATTCCGTCCTTCGCACAGGAGCATGAGCGCCAGAAGTGTAGGCTTGAAGAGGTCTTTCACTTATGTGTTTGTAGTCAGGTGCTCCTTTGGCTGGCTCCAGGTAGTCCCTCAGCTCCTGGTATGACGTGGCGTCTTTCGAGTACAACCTTTGCAGCAGAACGGCGATAGTGGGGTGTCCCCTTGGTGACTCACTCACCAGGCTATGCAGCGGTAGCGCTTCAAGGGCCTTCCAATCAAGGGACACCTTAGCCCCGACAGAAGCTCCGCCCGCTGAAAAGTCACGGATTCAGTCCGCTGCGGTCAAGCTCAGTCAGCAGTGAAACGTGGCATGACTGTCGGAAGTCCACAAGACTGAAAAGCCAGCCGGATGGACGGGCTGGATGCTCAGCCTAAGACCCGGACTGGTGGCGGGCCCTGCTCTGAAGTCTGAGACACCGGTGGTGTTCGGGCCGATGGTCGACTCGCCGCCCTGACAGTCAAACGCTCCTCTGTCTACGCTTGTGTGTTCAAAAGGACTCTCAGTATTCTCGGGGTGCAGCGCCACCATCTCACAGTCGATCTAGCTTTGCATCAGACTGCCGTTCCAAGGGGCTAATCTAATGAGCGTCAGCGCCGACCAACCTCAAGCTTGGCTCACACGAGCATGACGCACACTCATGATGCATCATGGCTCGCCCCACACGGGCATGGTGTACACTCATGATGCATCACGGGCTAGCCTCATAGGGCATGATGTACACTATGATGCATCACGGGCTCGCCTCACACGGGCCATGATGTACACTCATGATGCATCACGGGCTCGCCTCACACGGGTATGGTGTTTACACTCATGATGCATCACGGGGCTCGCCTCACACGGGCATTGATGTACACTCATGATGCATCACGGGTAGTCTCACACGGGCATGATGTACACTCATGATGCATCACGGGCTCGCCTCACACGGGCATGATGATACACTCATGATGCAATCACGGGCTCGCCTCACACGGGCATGGTGTTACACTCATGATGCATCACGGGCTCGCCCACACGGGCATGATGTACACTTATGATGCATCACGGGCTCGCCTCACACGGGCATGATGTAGACTGCCATGAGTGCCTGGACTGTGTCAGAGACTGGCTGGGCCGTCAGGGACATTGATAAGGGGATTGGTTGTGAGCGTAACTATGAACGCAGCGTTAAGGGGCGGCGATACGAGCAGGACGAACGGGAAGGCCTGGAACAAACCCCTGATGGCAAACCGCCTCATTATCGCCGTGCTTTTGCAAGTCTTCTCAATGGTGACAAGTCATACCACGAGCTGAGCGACTACCTGGGGTCAGCGCGAGAGCACTCGGGCGGGAGGATTGGAAGCAGGCTCCTCGGTGGAGGGGCGGTGCACGAGACCAGCACAGCAACAATTGTAACAAGGGGTATGGTATTGAGCGTCAGCAGAATGCAGATCAACCACCCCATTGACATGAGCGCTATCGCTCTAGCCCCAGAGATCTTCCAACTGTTACTTGAAAGTGATTTGAGTGTTTTTGTTCATGGCTTAACTTTGCTTGGCCTATGCACAGCCACGTGGGACAAACTATTTTTTGTCTCACGCTGATTTCTAGATAGCGGACAGTCTCGCTTCACATCAAAGCCACTAAACCAAATCTACACTAAGCTAAACAGGACCTCAACACGTTTGTGGGGAGCTGCGATACGAGTCTTCGAATGTGTTCTTGTTTCATTGTTTCTACTCCTCGTTATACAGCTACTGTAGCATTATTGGTGGGCTTACGTTCTGGCAGAGTTGCATCCACTCATTGCGTATCGCTTGGCTATGACCAGTTTCTGAACGGACACCTAAGTACATCTTCAGTGCATACATATATATGTATGCATATAAATGTAAATATATATAAAAACATGAATATATGTTTATGCATATACATATATGCCGCTTGTACATGTATGCTTAGTACATGTCTATGTAAGTATTATTATCTCCTTTAAGGCGTTCGTAGTGTATGCAACACACGTTTACATCATTACTGTTTATGATAAATATAGCTGCTGCTAGGTGTACTCTTGCTATGAGCACCAGAAGATAACGAATGGCATGTATCGATCAAAGTAGGTGATTATCGTTGTTCGTGAACATTTTTTACCTTGAAACCTCAATTTGACCTTAAATTTGACCCCATGTGTGAAAAATGAGTGCATAATGGGCTACCTTCCATGGAAAACCCCTCTTAAACGATGTCATACAACCTTTCAAGCCATCCAGAAATAGCGAAACTGGACCAAAATTCAAGATGGCAGCGGCGGCCATCTTGCATTGTGAGAAATGCTCTAAGTTGCACAAGTAGCAACTAAGCTAATTTAGATCTTCTAGCCCCATAGGACATCTTTCCTTGAAAAAGTTCGCGTGGCCATCGGCATAGCGGGGTCTCATATAGGAAGTATGAGGGTGGCAACTTGACTAAACAGCAACAACCGAAGCGACTTGAATCTTAAACCTAACCGCCCCGGCGCAGCTAATTTGATGATTAAACACTGTAACTCATTGAGATACAACTCATTCATTGAAATGGGGGCTCTTTGGTTTGGGGCCCTTTGTAAAGTCTCGCTCTGCCTTCCCAAATTCGAATACGTCTCATCTGGTAGAGACGCAACTTTTCTACCTACCATCTCGCCAACATCTGCCCTGCAAGAACCCACGAGCTCCTGCCCGGGATGCTGGCCAGACCGAGACCCGAAACTTGGACATATTTGGAACCAGAGCAAGGCAAAAAGCACTCTAGTGTCTCCTGAATTGCCTTTGCTTCTAAGCTTGCAAATTACACTGGCGAGAACATGCAGTCTTATTTCTGACGTGGCCACTCTCGGAACATTTTGGTGACCTTGAAGGTCGCCTGGTGACCTGAGACAAAAACTGATATCGTTAGGCAATGTAAACCACAAACAAAACGCGTTGCTTATTCCGATTATTTATGTGCCTCAGTTCATATTTAGCAAGGGGAGGACCTGTCCGCCCCCTCGTCAGGTGAGAATGTATAAATGCCTCCATCGGGCGAAAGTTAAACATCATGGATCAGTGACAATTTAACCATATGTCAAGAACCCCCTGTTTTTCTAAGCCCTAGTTATCTCAGTATTCGATCAATTTTCTTTTCAGGAGATTCGTGGTCATCTGGACGCCAAACGGCTTTTTCTGAGGCCCCTCGATGTCTTGACCGCTCGCATGCTCCCTTATTTTCGCCGGTCGGCTGGCTCAGTGAGCAATGATTGCCCATTGCCATTCTGGTGTATAAATGAGCTGGAGCCCAGCCGAAGGTGATTTTAAACAAGCCTTGAAAAGGTTGTCGGGTTGGACTGTTAAAAGACGTTGACTCCTTAGTAAATTGCATAGAACCTTCTGATGTCACATTTCGGTTAAAAGATGCAATTGCAATCATTAGAGTCCAAACCGACCTGGCGTGTTTTACTTAAATCTTGTATAGGCGCATACGATGAATCCGTCATCGTAAGCAGCACCAAAGTCCAGTCGTAACGCATCGCGACGCATTGCCTCAGACCTTTAAGCATCGCCTCTATGAAGCACATTTATGGTGAGGGCCTATGCCATACTTAAAGGGATTCGGTACATCTAAAGGTTCCTTGCGTATGGTGTGTGGGTGTGGGTGTGGGTGTGGGTGTGGGTGCGGGTGTGGGTGCGAGTGTATGTGAGTGAGTGGGTGTGGGTGTGATTATGTGCGTTGGGAACTTTTTGTTTTGAACGAACGAGCAATTGATTTCGATTTGTTCCAAAAAAGTATAATTTCTTGACTTTATACATCGCAAATAGAAGATACCAATGCAAACTGTTTTTCAACACAAAGAACCCACGAAATCCCCAAATCTTACGGCCTATTAATTGATTTTGCTTCCGCAACGTTGTGGACTAAAGCGATGTAAAATGAAACCACCGCCACGTGAAACTTGGCTATGTACGTGTTTTTTAACTTCTTGGAGGTTCTTGGATTCGCTTTTGAACTGCAAATCCTATTGGACTCCCATTAGATTTGCAATGAGACAAAATCTCAAGGGAATTATTGTCGCTCAAACAAAAAGAAAATTATAACAAAAAAAGACAAAGCCTGGGGGGGGGAGGGCGGTTGGCTTGGCAGTAACTTTCTATATGCTTTCTTATAAGCTTTCCATGCATATTTTATCCACTAAATGTTAAAACATCCCGGGTAGCTCATTTTCTACGGTTAAGGCGGTCCCTAGTTTCGGACTTTGTCTAGGGTTAAGGCTGTTGCATAAGGACGTCTGGAGGCATTTTGCATACAGTTCTGGAGTTTGGCTTTACTTGGCCCAAAGCTCAACACATATTTTGACCAAGTCTGTCTCAAAATTTCACACCCAAGTTAGCTAACACACTGGCCGTCTACCCTGCAGCTTTAGTGTTTCTGGTTTCCTTGCTTTTTACCTTTTGATCTCAGAAGTCCAACTGGACCATCTCCCCACCGAGTGCGTCGCATTCAACCGGCCACCCGTGCGCGTGTTAAATTACTGCGCGTCTGAGGCGCGGCCACATGTCCGTGAAATGTGTGCATGTCATATTTGATATGTATGACAGTGGATGGCATCTTAGTTTCGCGTCGGCTGTACCCCCCGTCGGCGTTACAAAGTAATAGCAGGCCAGCCTGCCAAATGAGTTTGGCTTAAATAAGTAGGCTTGCGCATCATTAAATGGTGACATTTCCTGCCGCACAGACCGATGCACTTCCTTGCTTGCGGTCTAAAAGTTTGATTTAAACCTGAATCAGTGAATTACCTGGAAATGGTGAAGCAACGAAGCCTAACATTTTAAAACACGATGTTCACGGGATTCCAGCTCAATCCAAGCTTTCCCGTGATTTTCCCCGAAAAATTTGTGGCAAGTGTGACTTTAAAAAATGTATGTAAGCATAACAAACGTTATTGTTAATAGTGGCATGCAATTATCCGTGTTAAACTTTGCATGGCTACTTTC
This sequence comes from Pollicipes pollicipes, assembly GCF_011947565.3. NCBI lineage: Eukaryota > Metazoa > Arthropoda > Thecostraca > Pollicipedomorpha > Pollicipedidae > Pollicipes > Pollicipes pollicipes. The sequence continues at coordinate 29,867,283 of NW_023597054.1, forward strand.
TAGGTCACAGGTGATATGTTGGGACAAAAATAGCCAGTGATGTGGCAGAGAAGAAATTTTGCCTTTCTACGAGCCCGTTCGATGCAAAGCGCAAAATGCTCGCAAAAACTGCATTGCCGAAAAGACACACCCATTATCGTTGCTGAACCCCAACTTCGGCGGAGCGTTAAAGCTACGCTGGCCACATTCGTGATGTAGCGAAACGCGTGGTTGAACGTTCGCCCTCAAGAACAAATGAATGTTCGTATATGGCTCGCCAAAGAGGCCCATTTGGTCGCTGGCTTGACCGCGTCAGCCTGGTTACAGGGTGGCCGAGAGTCATGCAATTGCACAGCGAGGTAAAGGTTCTTTCGTATTATTTTGTCAGGGGCCCGAAGCAGAATGGGTCCGTTGAACCATCATTACAATAATCGTATGGTGGTTTAGAGTGCCAGCAGTACGTTTTCAGCACGGATTCCGACTTAAAATCCGTCCCAGCAAAATTTTTGTTTTTTGTTTTAGTGTTGTATACCCCATTTCATAGCTAAACTTCCGCTGTGAAGGAACGATGTCGCACCAAAAATGATATTTTGCGCTCCGATTTCTTGCTCATGAGGCCAAACAACAAATAAGCTTGGGTTTCAAGTCAAACAATGCTAGGTTCGTGGAGTTCCATGCGTAGCAGACAAAGTGTCGTTGGGCATGATCTTTGCGAGACCAGCCAATCACTGGCGTCAATATCATGTTTAGGCTGCAGGAAAAAGCGTTTGTGGTTGTCTTTGACGGGAAAACACGTCATATATAAAATAGTTGAGCCCTCATTTCCTAGATACCGTTCATTTGAGAAAATGATTTTATGGTTGAGGGGAACAAGTAATCCCGCTGCATCCTTCATGGCGACGCTACTGCACAAAAAGGTCAAAGTAGATAGTCTTGTGATGTCGACCGGATGTGATGATCAGCTTTTGCTTGGGCTTTTATGGTATTCCAGCCAAGAACATTGGGGGAGGGGGTCGAAGCCAACATTGGGGGGGGGGGGGACTTAATATTGAAGGGGCCAGGTTCCTCACAAAAGAATGCAAATCGACACCCGTGGCTGTGACGCAAAAACTTTCATCGCCGAGACACCGCCTCTTTTATAGTTGCCTCCACGGGTTTTTCCTACCCGGGGTGCAGGGATTCGAAATTGACAATTTCTGTACATCACGTGATCCTCTGGTTGACGGACATATTTTTAAGATTTAACATTTTTCCAACCCACCATTGATTCACGCTCCATTTGAACGATTCAGATCTGATTCAAATCATGGTTTTGTTTGCCGTGAATCGATTTTTGTCGACTCAAGTCCCAGCCCGATTTAGATCTAAGTCCAATCATCTTTCCCTTGTGTAAATCGATATGGAATTGATGTTGCCCATGTGCAATGTTTGCATGCTCATTTTAATGTACGTTAATGGACAAATTATCTATTCACAGCCAATGTATGGTGATCTGGTACCGCCCGAAGTAATTTCAACTTTTCAAATTTAAACTCCTGGAATCACTGGAAGGAGGCCATAACGAATGCCTCATCCTGACATGTACCCATTCGTGTGTCGTAGGTGCTGTATAGCATGAAGCAGCGGCGGGATGAGGTGGTGCGCGGCCAATGCAGCAATGTTGCGGATGCGCTCTGCGCTGAAGGTTTTATCGTTCGAAAATATGCGAGACAAATTCTTAACACTCGCTCGAGCGTGGGGTCGACTTGCCTCCCGAACATTTTTCCAGGAATACTTCAAAAACGTCATGGCGTATCTGCGTGAAACTTTACATAGCTGTAGAAAATTAAATAGAAAACCTTTTGATGTAAATAAATAAGATGTATCTTGAAAGGTCGCTGACCTATGGCGGGCCAAAATCAGGTAATCTCTGTCAGGGAATGACGTTTCTACGGAATCGTTCAACGTGGTGCAACAACAGAGTGTTAGACGAAGTCATTCATATCTGAGATAGTTTCTTAGGCAATAAACCAATTGAATTTATAAGTGCAACAAATTTCCTTGACCTAGGGTCATGTATGCAAGTCAGAACGAGGTCAAAATTAACCTACTTTTCTACTCAAAGGCTTGGTTTTATGGGCTAGTTTCTGGTACCCATTTTGAATTTATTAATGACAGACATTGCAACAAAGGTGTTCCATGGACTTTTCAAGGGTCAGAATAGGTCACTGACCTAAAGTGAACAAAGTCGACATTGTGTTTTTAGGAACATACCGCTTAGCGCAATTCCTGACGCTTATTCAAATGGAAAAATAGGAGCAATGTCATAGACATTTGGTCACCATGACCTTATAAGGATCAAACAAGGTCACTGACCACATTGACCTTTTGCTTATAACAGGTATTTAACGTCACGGCGGTTGCATAAGGAGATTTGGGGCACTTCAAACACCAATCTGGAGTTGAACCTTTTTTAACCTATTTTGATCCCAAAGTCTTGACCGAGGAACATGATTTGCTGGCACGAGTGAGCTCAGGCACAGGCTACCCTACTCTGTATTTGGTGTCTCTAGTTATCCTAGTTTTTCAGAGCTCGAGGTAGGTCGGGGTAGGTCGGGGTAGGATCAAATTGCCCCCCACCCATTACCCGAGCATTGGTATTCAACCGGTCATCCGGGCGCGTGTTAAGTTTGAAGTAAGATCGAACAGCAGTTCTTGTGTTCGATTGCATGTCGCACAGAGATTGCAAACAATTGTTTGTGTTAGTCAAAGCCAGGGAAGTTCGATACCTTGCAGTAGTTGTGTTTGTCCTCCTATACTGGAATCCTGTCATATTCTACAATCCCTTTTGATTCTGCTTGTTCCTGTTCAAACGTAGATCAGTTAAATACGTCCATTCAGCGACAGAATCGGAATCAGAGATAAGTTTCTACGATCAGCGTTGAAATTAGCATGCCCTTTGAAATGTTGGTTTCGTAAAGTTCGGCGCCAAATTATTTGTGTCCAAAATGGGTTCGACTTGCGAAGGGCACAGTCTCGAACAAGCGTGTGTGGAACGCAAGCCCAAAACAAGGTGTTGAAGACCGAAACACAGACATCAAAGAAGGTGGTAAGCTAGGTCAGGTGTGTATTTGGGGGATTTGTAAACACAAAAACAGAACACGTGCCATTATTATTTCAGCTGATGGCGATGTCTTTGCTGAGAAACGAGCTTCCAAAACTTCATGTACCCATCATCGATAGAATTTCATGAGGATCAGATCAGGCTTGATTCCAACACTAACGTCTGCGATGCACATGCCTCACTGAGTCGAGCACAGCGGGGTCAGTAGCGGCTATGTCTGAGAACGCAGACAAGGGGGATTTTCTTCCTTTGTTTCCGACAAAAGGAAATGGCCCTCATGTCAGAAGAAGCGTCTGGAAATTATCAGCAAATGCGAACACTAGCCCGCTGATACGCCTGGAAGTGAGGAACAGTCTTGCATTGACGCGAAACTATAAACAAGCCGGTGAGCGAGTTTCTGACTGAGAGCCGAAGCACCTCCAGTATTTCTCGTGTTAACATCCTGCATATTTGTACACACGACCTACAAGATGGCGCGCACGCGACCCTCCCGGCGCGACAGGTCCAACGAGCCGGCGCACCGGCGGCGCGCGCCGGCGTCGGCGCCGGCGAGGACCACCCGCGCGCGTCGAGCCGACACCGGAGCCCGCGCCATAAACTGCCCGTCGAACCCGACGCCCAACTCAAGGCTTCCGGCCACTAGCACTCACGCGGCGACGGTTGTTGGCCAAATAAACACGGACGCTTACATCACTGATTTAATTGCGCTTCGTAGGAGGCGGAGTGACAACAAAGGGTCGGCGCGGCGGCGGCAGTCGGGCGGCACCGTAAACACAGCGCCGGCGGCCGGCGCCGGCGTCTGCTGCGCGCGCGCGCCGCCGGCGCCCGTTTATTTTCCCCGGAGATGGAAGCGGTGCCGCCGCCAGTCGGCCGCCGGCGACGACGGGCTGGCGCGACCGGCGAATTAATAAACCTCTGATGGCCGATCGGCTTTTAACGGTGAAAGAGGAGTTAAACAAGCGCCCAGCTGCCGGCGATTAGCGGAGAGGGGTGCCCCGGTCGCCGCACGCTCCGTCACGAGCGCCGCGGCGGCCCAACAGCGTACCGCGTCGCTCTAAACATCCGTCGACGGCCGCCAGTCAGCCACTTGGCCCCGGTTTAGAGGCCGACGGAGCCGGCGGCCGCTCCCTGCCCCGGCTCTGCCTGCGGCGTGCGGTCTGGCAGCTTCGCCTCGTCTCGCCTCGCACACCGCGGGGGTAGCGCTGAGCGCCGGCGTGCGGTCCGGCGGGTCTCGCCTCGTCCTCGCCTCGCACACCGCGGCCCGGTGGTATCGCTGACCGCCGGCGTGCGGTCCGGCGGGCTCACCCTGTACACCGCGCCGCGGGTGGCCGCGGGTGGCGTGCGCGCCGGCAGGACGCATTTCAATATCTGCCGGCCCTCGCGACTGTTCCAGGCTGGCGACGTTTGGCGGCAGCCGGCGACGCCCGCTAATGCCGCCTAATTCGACGGCGAGAGGCGGGCGGCGCGCGCCCCGGTCACGCGAGCGGCAGGGCCCCTCCCCCTAATCGTCCGATGGTCCAGTCCGCCGCTGCGCGCACATTCCACACGTTAGGCCCTGACCGGAAACGCTAAGCAGGCGTGAACTGGTAATGGGGTAGCCAGCGATGGGATAGGAGTAGCGACCGATTGGAAAGCACTGGCGCGGCTCTCGTGGGCATGGTGGCGGTGCTGGACCTCTGGCACTCTTCGGGAAGAACACTCTTTGGGAGGAGGCCTCGAGGACCCGTCCTGATTGGCAAAGAGTCCAGGACATGGCTGGGACCAAGTGATTGGGTGCGCCGTGCTCGGATGTATGGCTGGGCGGCAAAGATTACGAAGAGATTAGACACGCAGTGGAGAGACGGCAGCCGGAGTGGACACCTCCTGAGATTTAGCTTGTTGTAAACGTGCTAGCGTCAGCTAATTTGGACACCAGTCGGTTGAATTTATCGAAAACTTCCTCGTCTTGTGCTGGAGCCGAGGTAAGAATATTTTAATTTATATCGTGATAAAACGTAATGTATTAAAGCATAACGTATTGTCACGTATCACGTATTGCGTATTAGTTTTACGCAAAAGCATTACGACGCATTTAGCGCATTAAATAGCCCCAAATTATTCAGTCCTATGGTGATCTATGTAACCGTTACGATTTGCTCTAGGCTTTCCCACAATAACACGCATATCTCGTAATGCTATTTTATAGGTATGTAATGCAAGTTGCTATTTTTTGTGAGGAGCATTGTGCATATGAATAAGATAGTACTCATAGCTTCATTCCTCCGAGAACAACCAGGAGGATGGAGAGATAGATGTGTTGATATTTCGACTATATGTGTTTAACGAAACTGGACACTACGCTGTGCCGGGCCCAGCCCAAGCCAAACCTTGGGGCTAAAGATCTTGGGTAGGACCCAGCGTTAGGGGACGAGCCTCATCGGCAGCCGGACATCGCTATTTTTTCATGTTCTTGATGCATCGAGTCCTGCTTCTTTTGCTGCCTAATTCTACGTACATGCAACAAGTGAAAATTAGCTCCTTTTCAACGTTAAATGCTTTGCTGGGGTGGAGTTCAGACCCGCGGAGACCGTTCATTATTTTTTTCAACATAGTTCTCAGGAGCACAACAGGCCAAGAAGATACGTACCGGAGTTTCTGCTCATGCATAAAGTTTTTTATTTTCTTGTTATTGACATGTTGTTAACTTCTTGCCTCGTTTGATAATTCTTCAGTCACATACATATCATTGCTCCTTTACATATGTGGTCAACTTGTACGCCAGTTTAGCCTTATATCCTAACCCTTTTTTCTCGCACCAATATTTGTGTACAACTACATTGTGGTGCATATCTGCGCCGGTTTGTGATCATTATACTTTATATCATGCAGTCCCATTAAGGGGCTATCATCCTCAACGAGGAACTACGAAGTGGGGTTTGTGACAAGTTTCAAATTAACAGGCATGACAATTTTATGCTTCATTCGATTGTTCAAAATGCACAAATTTAAGCGTGCGCTCCAGCGTTTCTTACATTTTGCCGCACACCTCATATCAACGCATTATTGTATGCCATCAACAATTGTCAACTGTTCAATCCAGAGCGACGTTATTCGTTTCTGCAAGACGTTTTGGTCACGATTGCTGCTCCGCTTAACTTTGATGTGGCCGGTTTGATGGCACCGACCACGCGCCATCGTCGGTACCAACTGGTCGCGCCCAGCCGCCATCGGCACCAACCGGTCGCGGCCCGCTGCCGTCGGCACCAGCCAGCCGCGTGCTTCTGTCGGCACCAGCCGGTCGCGCCCCGCCGCCGTCGGCACCAACCGGTCGCGCTTCACCGACGGCACCAACCACGCGGTGGTGCGCGACCGGCAGCGCGCCGCCGCCGTTGGCACCAGCCAGTCGCACGCCATACATTACCCGTATTCGGCTATTTCTTGACCACGGTGCATTTGGGTGTCGTGACTTAACCCATGGCCAAGCATGGTTTTTGTGGTTACCTGCTTTCATGGTGGTATTTTCTGATGGGCCATTGACCATACATATAGCAAAATGAAAGATAAAATGGGAAAGGAATAGATGCAAACCAGCCGAAACATAATTAAAGCTAAAAGGTGACCTGTCATTAGGTCAATAGCTACCGGTATGATAAAATATCTTAAATAATCTATTTCTTCGTCGCAATATATTAAGTTGATATTTTACGCTCATCCTCGACACAAACATGTCTTTCCTAAACGCGACATGAGGTCAGCTTTTAAATGAATGACCTGCATTGTCCGGTCTGGGTTGGTAACCCGATCTACGGGGGTCGAAATTTTCACGCAAGAGGTCAACTGGGAAACTTTAAGACTAGTCAGAACTTGACAATGCTGCACAATATTGCTTCATCGCAATGCTCTGTAGAAGTCCGGACAGATTTCTCCCATGGCGATCAAATATAACGTTGCATATGTTGCAAGGGGTTGCAGTCAAAGCTCCAAATACTTTAAAGTGTCCGGTGTAAAGTCGTAACATGGACAAAGTTCGAGCACGAAGAGAAGCTGGGTGGCTTAAGTGCGTAAAGCTAGACGACAAAAGAAATGGGGGGATGCTCGTCGATGTTCGTCCGCTTGCAAGGATGAGTCACTTTTCAAATAAAACAGGCTGAACCGAATTTATTGAAAATGAATAGGTTTTGCATACTTTTACACTCACGATGATTCAAGGTATATGGCTCAAGGTGGACAAACTCTCTGACCTACTACATTTTATTGAAAATGTCAAGAATTTGACAGTTTGCCTCATTGAGAAAATGCATGTATAATTTGTGATTATCTAAGACCGAACCAAGTTTTGCCCCTAAGTCTATTCTGGTTAAAGGAAACACTTCTCCTGTGTTCCGGCTTAACTGTACATGGCGGATACTGCAATTCTAATCAATATAACACGTTGCAGGCCACAAAAAGGCGCAAGGTCCAGTTTGTGGAATTAGTTGACGATATTTGTCGGTATCTTAAAGCGACGCATGTATGAAAAATGCATATTTATCTATTGCAGTTGATGAAGAAGCAGATATGCGTCATTTGAGAGATTCATTAGCCCGAAAGCACGTGGGAAGAACGGCATGCTTGGGCCCCAGTGACGCGTCTGCGTGGATGGGCAGGTGCCGTCTTAGTGCGTAAGCAGGGCTGGGGGTCTTGCATCGCCACCGGTTTTTATACCAAACTGCCAAATGGGAATTAATTAATGCACAGCAAGGGAATTGTCCTCATCTGTTCACCTACAATAATGGCCTCATGGCATCACTTGTGTTGACAATAGTAAGCCAGGCAATGAGCCACGTTTTACACGCGCTGGGGTGGGGGTTCAAATTGACCCTGCCCCCGAAGGTTTTTCCAGAATGGTTTCCGAACGGTGCGGCGTAGCCGCGCCAAATGTTTCATAGCTGTTCACAATTAAATAGCGGATCGTTTGGTGTAAGAAATTTAGATGTACCTTGTAAGGTCACGGACTTATAGCAGGTCAAATTTAGGCTATGGTTTCAGCAAAGTCAATTTCTAGGGAATCGTTCAATCTGATGCAACAACGAAGTGTTTGACGAAGCTATACATCTTTGAGACGCTTTATTAGGCAACACAGGCATTGAATGAGCAAGTGAAATTGACCTAAGGTCAGGTATGAAGGTCAGACCAAGGACAAAACCGAACTGTTTTATTGCTCTAGGGCTTGCTGTATGGGGTATTTTCCGGTGCTCATTTTGAATTCATTGATAGCAGGAACCGCATCATGCATCTATAATTAACTCCTTAGAGGTCATAATAGGTTATTGACCTAAGATGAACCAGGTCGGCATTTTTTAAAGAACATACTGCCAAGCGTAATCTTTGTCCCTTATTAAAATGCAAAACTCAGGGCAGTCCTGTATGATTTTGGTCACCATGACCTTCAAAAGGTCAAGCAAGGTCACTGACCTTAAGTGAGCTTGTGACCTTTTGCCTAGAAACAATTATCTAGGTTCTGGGGTACTTTGGAGACCAACCTGAAATTTAACCTTATTTTACCTTATTTTACCCGAAGGTCATGACTTAGCGACCTCAAACTTTGACCTAAGTAATTTTACGTACAGGTCAACACACCCTGCAAATTTGGTGTCTCCAGCTTTCTTAGTCCCCGAGATCTTAGCGTGGGTCAAATTGACCCCCACCCGGGCGAAGGGTATTTAGCCGGCCACCCGTGTGCGTGTTAAATCTGCTTGAAGGCGAAATTGATCAAATGTCATCAATCTATTTACTTGATGGCCGTAAATGTGTCTATAGCGAGTGGTGTTCTGACGTCTTGCAGAAGCTTTTAAAACAAATATCAGCAAGAGTCCATTAGCCACTGACATGACGGGCTAATCACTTCTTAGGAACCTCGAAAACACTGCCAGCGACATCGCACCTCAGATTGGAAATCGCTGACTGAAACCGGAGCCGATGTTCACCAAATTGGCGGTGGTTAGTAGGAGCCCAAAGTTCAAAGTTGACCCTTTGTTCCTAAGCATGCTCCAATCTCGCAGCCAGATAATTACTGGTTCTGATACCAGCGATGGCGTGTTTCACACTTCAAATATTTGATGTGGTCTTGCGTGCCTGCGCCAGGCATTAACGAGCCTCGGAAATCAACTAAACCCACAGAAATTAATGGCATGCAATAATCTGGGGCACAAGGTGTCAGCTTAATAGAAGCCGCTTGAAATGGTGACTAGTCGTTGGAAGGTCACCTTTCGATAACAGCTCTGAAGCAGCTGGTCTAGGGGTGGGTCCAGAGGGGGCCGCGAGGCCATGCTCCCGCCCTTGGTCCCCGACGGCGCCCCATAGCCGGCCGAACGGATGCAGTTTTTCAACACAGCCTAAAAAACAGGCGTCTTTAGACTTCCAGGCGACGACGAACAGTCGCAGGCAAAAGTGGGGGACCCACGAGTAGAACAATTCTTCAAGGATTAAAAAGGCTGTCATTTGGGAATTTTAAGACTGACCACGCTGTCCAGGGGCTCTATGCTGTTTCCAGGGACCTATATGCTCACTCGTAGGGCCACTCCGATATTTGGAGAGCCGTCCACGTTACCCTTGATTTCTTTGTAGTTGTTCGGAGGGCCCTGCGCTGTTGCTGGGTCCTTCCTGTAGGCAGTTTGTCGAAGCGTAAGTACAATCTTACGCCAAGCATTACTGTGTACTTACGATTTTACAAACCAAATATTACGCCAGTTTCTGAAAGCCGTCACGTGACATTTGTCGTGGTTTGTACATTTGGCTTCGTGCGCCCCGTTGCCAGGACAACGACCACCATACTTAAGATAACTGACAGCCATGAACATGCGTCCTACATTTTGAGTGCATGTTACCATAATCCGAATTGTCATGCGGTGATAATCCCACGGTGCCAGCTGGAAAGCGATTACTTAAAAGTCACATCCCCTTCGCCACAACCGTCATCTTTTTCAGAGGATTGCCACATCGCCCCCCCCCCCCCCCCGTTTCCATGTCCTGCTGTACCATCGGACATACACCATCGCTATTCGGCTCTCCTGTAGCGAACACTCATCCAGCCGGATGCCAAACGCCGCGCGAACAGCTCATCGCTGCCTGCGACGTAGCGGTGCCGTGCCGCGGCAGCGGCCCGCTCCCCGACCGCGGAAGTCGCAGCCAGCCGCCGGGCCGCACTCGTCGCCCCCCCCCCCCCCTCTCCCCCTCTCGCAGCCCGTGCTCGCGCCGGCTCCTCGTATTCGCGGCACGGCGCGGCGGCAGTTTAGAATGACCCTTGCCGCCGACAATGGGACCTAACGAGCGCAGGCCGTGCTCGGCCAATTGGCACCCAATCATTTGTATAAAACCGGCTGCACATTGGATGGCAGCGCTCCAGTGGACGTGCGAGGCGCGGCGCTGATGACCCGGCGGCTGCGTGCCGGCCGAGCGGGCGGGCGGCGAGAACGAGAGCTGCCACGCCGCCGCCCAAGGCAGCCTGTTATGCAAATCTGGAAAGGGTTAGAGACATCGGAAGTGGCAAAAGACGGTCATTAAGTGTGGCTGTTTCCGATGGGGCTGGAGGGAAGGGAATTGGGGGAGGGATGTGACCTACTCGGCTATCACGGTTAAACGGTTCGGGGTCTCCATCAGCTGATGAGCGCGTTGCTGATTTACGCCCATGGCAGCTGTCGGACGATGCACACACGCAGTCCGAGTACTCGACGATTAGGTCAACGCGCAGCAAAGGCTTCACACTTTGTTGAGGCCTATATATTTTGTGCTCGACTCGACACCATATGTGCTTCGACATTGATGTTACACTCACCACAACATAACAACCAAGACTGAGCGCCCACCAGAGCGAGTTCACGGACCACCATACAGGCCCGCCACTCGTTGGACGCGACGTTCACTGCTCCCTACTGACGGGAGTCCCGAAGCAAGTCCCTCTACAGGCTTCCGCGGCGACTCTCTTAACGCTGTCACAGACGGTCTCGACGCATCGTGGACGATGCCAACGATATTTCGCAACCCTTAGAACCCAACCTCTCACGAGCGGCTCTCACGAGGCCGTTATTGCCCGCGTAGCCTAGGTTCAGGGAGCGACTGCGAGTCGCCAAGAGTGAGGACATTGTTGGGTATCAAGTACATACGTCGGAAAGGCTGGATCCGAGCCATAAATAAATATGCTTTCGCAATCTACCAGATCGCTGTTCAACGTGACAACGATACTCGATGACCCCACAGACACTCGGGCAATCATAACATCCTGGCACCGTGCAATGCAGGGTCGGAGCAAGCCCTCAAGTCGGTTGAGCTGTAGATAAGTGGGAGAGAAGGGGGAAAGAGGAAGAGAAAAAGGAAATGTGCATAGAGAGAGGGGCAGAGTACCGCCATAGTATAAAGTGTTTTGGGTGCCACGACATGCAACGGCAACATTTGAACGCACTTAAACCTAATGCATTCTACATGAACTAAGAAGGGAAGTACGCGATAAAACAATCCAGTGTCAATGGAAACAAGTTAAAGAGCAGTCACCTCCAATATAATATCGCTCAGAGATCACTGATAAATATTGACGAACCGGTCGACGATGTCGGGTGGTTTCCAACAGCGTGAATATCAAGAGCAATTATCATCGACTACATAGGAACGCAGTACCCCAATTTGGCTCTCATGCCAAATGATTCGTTATTCCTTCAGCCCATCAGCCAATGTAAAACCATCTCCCGTCGGTACCAATGCTCCGACAAGCGACAACAGCGGAACCACTTAACACAGCAGCGCTCTCTGGCCGTCGCTCGGCTCACTCGGGCTCGCTGGCGGAGGTGCCGCGCGTCGGCGCCGGCGCCGCGCCCGCTCCAGCGCCGGCCCCGGAGCCGGCGCCAGGCGCCGGCTCGTGCCGCGTCGCCAGGTGCCGACCGTCGTTCAGCAGGCTGCTGTAGACGTTGATGGCGGCGGCGGCGGGCAGCAGGTGCGGCCCCAGCGTGCCGTACAGGTACGGGTAGTACAGGCTTGGGAAGCTGGGTAGCGACAGCGGCGGGAAGAGCATGGGCGGACGGCAGCGCGGCTCCGGCTCGTACACCAGCTGGTCGTCCCGCATCAGCACGCGCACTGCCACCTTGCGGGCTGCCTGGGAACTCATCTCCTGCTGGATCTGCTTGCGCTTGGTCTTGTAGCGGCGATTTTGGAACCATATCTTGATCTGCAACATCACAATGCAGCACTTAACAACTCAAGATGGATGACTTTAAAGCTGAATTATTTTGACTGGGTTGCCCCGTGAAAATTGAACGGTTCTTAACGTTTGTCACTTTTACCACCTAATTATTTCCAATGAAGCACTTAAACCGATACATTCTTAACCATGGGTCTTTTGCATTCCTCTGGAGTGAACCTCAAGTCCATAGTGAACCATAATAACGAAGACGCCACCAAGGATTCCAGCAACGGCCACTTGTGCTATGGTTTTGCAAAGTCTGGTCATCTGCACCTAACGAATTGCATGAGGTTTGTGACCGCAAGTTACTAGGATGCCTATAAAAGGGAGCACGACACACGTCATCACACTCCTTTCATGGAGCGCCAGCGACTGCTTTGGCCATGTGAGCGCTCAGGGACCACGGCGCAACCGGAATCTGCACACAGGCCCCCACCGTAAATCCACGGAGCTAACCACTCGGCCGTCCCCCCCCCCCCTCCCCGCCTCATGAGGCTGCTCGCTCTGCTGCTAGTTTGACACACCATGACGAGCGTAGTAAAGCTCCAGGAGTGCATTTGCTTTTCATAAAATGGATCAAGCCTTCAGTTCTTTGCAGGCAGCTTGAGCAAGTCCACTCCTAAGCCTAATCCAACAATGAGCGACACTGGAAGTTGTCGACCTGCTGTTGCTGCCGTTGGGGTTTCACGGCGCACTGCTTATGCTGATGCCGTATGGTGCCGTCTGCCACTAACCCTGACGTGAAGGACGGGCACCACGGGGAATCGAACCAGTTATCGATGTTCACTGCACCACGAGGCAACGTTCACGCGATGTTATCAAGTGAGCATTGACTATATTGTCAACACGCGATGTTTCGAAGCCGCGCTCATGATCACCGGTAGTCATGAGCACAGTACGATCCCATGTGATCCTATGGACTGGCCCCTCAATGGCGAGTTTGACTCCCAACCTCCTGGAGCCCAATTACATGTGGGGGACATTACAAATAGGAGGTCGAAATTATATCAAACTTAAAGAAGACATTTACCAATTGTTTCACAGGTAAAAGGGCCAACGAAAATGACAACTGCGTCGTCATGTACGGTTGAGTGCACCTGACTGTCAGTCACACTTTTAAGGCTCCGCGATTGTACCGTGTTTATTCGAGTTTTGTTCTGTTAAACTTTCATGTGCTATGCTTTTAACCACACGTTGTATGTATCTCTTGTTGAGCCTGGCGTATTTGTGTGCTATTGTGGGAGTGTTTTGGTAGTATTCAGTAATGTTTCAATCACACAGGTCGCAGCAAAATGTGTTATTTTGCCACGACGCCTTATCGGAAGATCAAAACAAAGCGGCGGAATACTTGCACCCAGGAACGTAATCAAGTTATCAGCCATCTACGTTCGGGGAACCCTTGGAACGTGTCGACCTTCACTTCGGCGTGAATATTTGATGAAACAATTGCAAAAACCTAACGACACAGGTGTTGATTTGTATTATTTTAAGTGAGCCACCGCCCCTCCCCCCCCCCCCCCCCAGGCTCAATTTGGCCTCCAACGGTGAGCTTGCCGCCCAACCTTTTGGAGCCCAGGCACAAGCGGAATATCACAAGTAAGAGCTCAAAATGACATGGGTTTTAAAGTTTTCTAATGACTGTTTCACAAGTAAAAGAAAAAAAGAAAGTGCAAACTGCAATGTCAGTTTCAACAAAGTGCTGCTGACGGACCTCGTCGCGTTCGAACGCGTTCGTGCGGTGTGCACTGAAGTATTTTCTGTTTTACTGTTCTTGTTCTTGCCTGAGTCTTCTGACATGACTCAGCGGTGTTTCACGTTCTTTAGACTGTGACAAGCTGCGGCCAGTTCGAAGTTCTGCCACGACGCGTTATCGGAGAATTAACACGCGTTCGGGTAGGTTGAAGGTCAACGGTCAAGGTGACCTCCCAGATGCTTTTGCAGAATAAGTGCCGAACGGCCTGGCGTAACCGCACCAAACTTTACATAGCGGTTGGCAACTGAATACTGGATCGTTCGTAGAAAAAGAGGTCGTTCATAGCAGGTATGAAAATATATGTAACTTGCAAGGTCATTGGTCAATGGCAGTTCAAAGTAGGACCGTGGCTGTCAGCAAAGACAATTTCTAGGGACTCGTTCAATCTGATGCAACAACGGAGTGTTAGACGAAGCCATACACCTATGACATAGTTTCTTAGACAATAAGTCAACTCAATTTAGGATTATAACAAGTTTCATTGATTTGGACCGAGTAGGAAGATCAGACCGAGGTCAAAACCAATCTGCTTTTACTCGAGAGCTTGCTGTATTTATAAGTTTCTGATGCTTGTTTTAAAATTATAAATAGCAGGGACCGCAACAGACATATTTCATGGACCTCTTAAACGGAATGTCCCACGTTCAGATATATTGAGGCCAGCATTAGGTATGATAAAAAAACTCACTTTTATAACTATTGGTAGACTTTTCGTTGAAAAACTACTCCAGACAACACAATTTCTCTGATTAGTAAATAAGCCCTTCAATACGTCGTTGTTTGATTAGGTTATCATTAATTACACAATGTTGATTGACAGCCAATTGGCGGCCGTTACATCGAAGTCGTTCTTACAAACGCCATATATGAACGATTCGACAATTATATTTTCCTGGCCTTGATCGCCACTTGGTTATCGGAATGACAGGATTTGAATGACGTTCTTATGGCGTCGTGGGATGCATGGATGATTTAGAAACAGCTTCCTCGAAGTACTCTGCACATCTTTGTGGGCGCGTAGCTCAGAAAACAGAGCAGGTAAGTCTTAAGACAGGCAGGGCTGTGAGCTGAACCGAATGGTCTCCAAAACGGTTATTTCAGTTTAAAACCCCATACAAACGTGGACACACAAGAAGGTAAGTGATTTGAAATGACGCGCAAAACAATTTGTTGTTAGAAGCATACTGGTAGTGTAATCCTTGATCCTTATTCCAATGCAAAAATCAAAACAATCTTGCACAGTATTGGCCACCATAACCTTCGGAAGGTCAAACAATGTCACGGGCCTTATACAAGCATCAGTGACCTTTTGCTTAGAACAGGTATTTAGGTTCACAGCGGTTGCGCCTTGAAGTCCACCCGGGCGCGTCTTAAAGCAAAATCGATCGAAAATCAGCACTCAAAAATGCGACGAATTTGCTAACTGCTACATTCGGAAGAACTCTTGAAATGTGCCTCCTCCCACTTTGACGTGAATATAAAGCGAAACAGGCATGTCATGCTGACGATCAAAATCACCTGACTAAACCTTAGGCGGTAATCGTCCGACGATGGTGAGCAAACTGCACTGGGCGTTCGCTCGACGTCAGCGCTGCGTTACAGCCTGAAGCCTGCCTTGTGGCTACCTGCTGGTTTCTCCGTGGCAAAGTAGTTAAAAAATTATGATCATGCCCGGTGACAACATCTTACACCAAGCCAGAGCGAGAAAATGTGTCTGAAAAACTCCCTTTTCAGCGAGGTAAGACTCAAGCTATCAAACTTTGACCGAAAGGTATGTCAAATCGGGGAAAATTTGTTTTTAGTGTGTCTTGGAGGGCTTAGCTGTTTTCTCCGGCCAACACCTCAAAGCTGTTTCACTAACTGCACTCCTGTGGCGGACGCTTAATGGCCGTGATATGCGACGGATCCAGTACCCCATTACTTCATAGTTTTAACCCACATCCAAAGCAAAAAGCGTCTGAGCCAATAAACAGGTGGTTCAAAATCAGTGTAAGGCGGTCGGCAGCTTACGCCGACCCCACACGGAGGCTCCAAAATATTGAAGAATATCGACCGCATCGAAGGCAACTTGAAAACTGAATTGCGTTCTCGCACTGCCCAATACACATAAACATGGTGCCGGATGGAAGAAATTGAGATATACGGAGCTGCTGTCTCGGATTAGGAACCGTTATGTTCCTAAAATTTGCATGTGAAACCCGTACTTCTAGAGCGAAAACAATCCATAGTATATGGATGCCATGTTCAACATTGCAAAACACCAGAACATTCATCACTGAGACAAAAGAGATAAAAAATGTCAAACACACTAAAAGAAACTTTCTCCTCGCCCGGAAAAAGGTAATGGTCTCATCAGTATTCAATAGCGAGAATCGAAAAGAGGTAAGAAATGAAAAGGCCAACTCATGTGACCTGAGAACGTCAATCCTTCTCCAGAATCGAATATTGAGCCGCATTGTATGAAACGTTTCGAACCTATGCTTATAACCTTAGAAGCAGGAATATCGACGGGCCGAGGCTGCGGTCCCCTCCAAACCGGGCGACCTTGGTCGCTGCAGACATCAGACGGCGGGCAGCGGGCGCGCGAGCACGACCGTTGTGAAATAACCCATCCGAAAGTTTTTCGAAAGGATAACGGCTGAACTACTCAACGATACGAATTCTCGTATCGTTTAAAGATGGGACTGGGATGCATATTCCACCTCCATAATTTTGAGGTTGACCTCTGAACAGCTGAAAGTTTACAGCAACACAAAGATGGTAACTTTACCTGTGCTTTTCCAGCTCCCCACCAGATTCCAGCACGATTTCGCGGTGTTGTGAATGCTTATTTTCTCTTATTTGCAATCTGAATATCGTGCAGGTGAAGAACTCGACTAGCCGTCCTTCTAAACGTACTAATTGATGTTCTAATGCGTTCAAAGGGACATCTTCCGATGTCTTCCAGCTTTTATTTAAGTTAAAGTAGGTAAAAAAAATAATACAACGAAGAGGGAGACATCCGATGATTTTGCTTAGGGGGGGGGGGGGGGCTTTTGGATGTTCCTTTGTTTTGTTTTGCTTTTGTTGTCGTTTTTTGTGAAACCCTGTCTTCGACATAATCACTTTATTGACCTGTGTAGAAATGCATAGAGATTACAGTTATGCCATTATATCGTCATCTTATTACAAAGAACCTCATGCGTCAAACACTGCAATCACCAGTGCTGCCGAATGTGTTCTGCTGCATGACATCGGTAGGCCAAGCGGGTGCTGAGCATGGGTGTTTGAATTTTTCCGGCCAGAGTGATAGCGAACCTTCGAATGTACGACCATCGTCAGCGCCGCCCAGAGGTGGCCAGGGTGGCTGGGCGTGGGTGAGCTTATTGAGCTCGTAGTATGCACGCGACATGCATACTACGAGCTCAACATGCACACTGTAACCCCATGATCACTTAAGAGCCAGCTCAAGAAATAACGCTGTTACTATAAAGCTGGATTACGCGTGGCATTGACATGACCGTCGTTTTGTTCGTCACACGCTTAAATTGTAGTGGGCTTGGAAAGATCGTTTTCGGTTCAGACACGTAACAGCTTGGAGCGGCGTATTCCAAGGAGTACAGCAGGCTCGCAATGCGCATGCACTGAAACGAGAGAGGAAAAGGCATTCCAAACAGGAGCGAAATTGCCTAAGCGCATTTACGGCATGGTTGGAGACCATTCTCTTCAATATTGCGTGGAGAGGTACTTACGTTTCGTTTTATATTCACTGAAATGCGTGCATTTTGTATTTTGCATATTCTGAACAGTCCTTTCTTGTCAATACATAGATCAATAATAAGTAACTTACTGAAGTACACAATGGGATATCACTCGCATATTTCACGTGCCAGTATGCAAAAGGAAAGTGCGACTGCAACCCTTTTGTTGCACAAAATTAGGGTGCTTCTACAAAGCTGATGCAAACTGAGGCTTCCATGTGTATTGTTGCTAATAAGTACATTCTAGCTTTCAAAACATGTAATACGCGTTTATATATATATATATATATTATATATAATATATATATATATATATATATATATAATATATTTATATATATATACACACACACACACACATATATATATATATATATATATATATATATATATATATGTAGAAAACTGTCAGCATGCAAACTCTGAATTCATAATGCTGAGAAGAAGGAGCTCAAGGCTTCCATTGCTTAACGCGCGTCCGGGCGGCCGGTTGGACATCCTTCGTTCCGGCGGGGTGGGGTCAATTGAACCCCCCCCCCCCCCCCCCCAGCTGAGATCTCAAGAGCTAAGACGGCTAGATTAACTCAATTCCTATGGTGTGTTGGCCTGCACGTGAACTCACTTAGGTCAAAGTTTGAGCCTCCTAGGTCGAGTCAGTTAGGGTCAAAAGTCACCTTCAGAGTGAGAGTCACCTTCGAGCCAAATAAGGTCAAACAAGGTCAAACTCCAATTTGGTCTCCAAATTGTCCTCTCAACCTTGATACCTGTTCTAAGAAAAAGGTCACAAGTTCATTCATGGTCAGTGATCTTGTTTGATCTTTCGAAGACCATGGTGACAAAAATCACGGAGGACTGTTTTGAGCTTTGCATTGGAATAAGCGTATAATAAGTGAAATAAGTGGAATAATAAGTGAAACAGGCATGCTGCGCAGACACACACAATCACTCGCCTGAGTGATGGGTACGAGATGTGTGGACATTTGGCTGCATGCACTCCCGACACAATTCATTGATCGCAAGTGCCTCCAAACGATGTGTTTGCTCGGCACAAATCACCGAAAATCAAACAAAGCCCGCAGAACGGCTCAGTGTGATGAGTTGCGTCGGGGCGTAAGCCTTTCGTTTACGACCTGCCGGGCGCACTTCCCATACGGTGTGCGCGCAGTAAATCGATTTGTACTCGACTAAACAAGCAAACGAATGCGTTTGTTGTCAATAATACAGAGCTGGTGTCGCTTGTTCTGTCCTAGCGTGCGATGCCGGGGCAGTAAAGTGAAACAAACCAGGAAAAACAACCAGCTTCTCATCTCTGCAGCCTTTCTGAACAGGAACACAAATCGGACAAGCAGCTGCATTTTTTTAAATCACGCAGATGTTTGGTGACTTCCAAGCCGCTTGTGACATTACAAAAGTAAAGGGGATGCTTTCGGTTCCCAATGTGCACATATTTTGTGGTTTTGGTCAAAGATCAAGGATCCCAAGACAGAAATTGAACCAAATAACTCCAAAGACATAAAGATATACACGCATGTATGCACAGAACTTATCTGATAAAGGCAGTTCTTGTAAGTATCTAAACGTGCAAGGACAGGATGGAACCCATACTACCAACGTTTGGAACACGCATTGCGCCAGAATGCTGCAAAACCGTCGAGACTGAATGCTTAAATTCGCCCTCGAATAATCGTACCTTGTATATATACATATATATATATATATATGCATATATACATATACACGCATATATATACATATATATATAAATATATATATATATATATATATATATATATATATCTATATATATGTATGTATACGCGTACCGCGATGTAATTTATCCTCACTTAACTACCTTGAAGTCGCTGAATTGAGTTGTGTGTGTAAATATATACGTTACATACTTCAGTTGGATATATTACCCTCCTAGCACCTTCAAAACCACCCAGCAAGAAATTATATCATGGATGGAATAACTGTTCGAACTACCTTGTGGTCTGATATGTTAGCATGTTCACATCGTTTCGGTCCGTTAACTCTCGAAAGCAAAAAAGACCAAGGAGGCGGCACACACGGCGTTGGCCAACAACTTTATCAGTAAGCCAAGCGAAAGCATCAACACAATAAAGCAACTAACTCTGCGGAATGATCCCCAAATATCCAGGAGATGAATGACACCGACCTGTAATGCAGAAAGATGAAGGAGGCGGCACATTTATCCCGGTTATCTCAGAGCTATTCTTCCTGATTATCTCCGTCGGTAGAGCATGGGACTCAAAATTAGAAGACCCTGGTTCGAATTCCAGTAGCTCCAGTGACAGACTTCGGGTTGTGATGCATATATGGCTGAAAGCCAATCATCATCGAACCCTTCTGAGGACTCAATAACACCTAACGATGTCCGGAGATTTAACTGGCTAAAACGTTGTGTAAATATTGGCACACCAGACGTGGACAATAGTCCAAACTTCTGTGATACAAGTACGATATTCAATTCGCAATACTAACAACTCATCCCAACTCTTTCGTGAAACTAGGAACTTACGTTATCGTGCGTGACATCGAGTCCATATTGTGCGGAATCCATGCTACGCTGACATACTAATTTCATACCTGGACCATCTTCGTCACGCAGAAATCTCGCGGTTTGAAGGAGGTCTACTAGCAGCTCTCTGACGTTTTATTTTCCGAGGAACAATCAGACAGTTATGAACCCAAGATAGCAGCCTGCCAGCCTGATCAAACATCGAACAACGGAAAAATTGCTTCTTTGCAGCGCTTCCTCCGGTCACAATTCTACAGCCGAAGAACCGTCATAATTATAAACGTTACATGTAACCTTCACCTACTTGGAGCTCATGCTAACACGCGGTTGGGTTAGGCGAGTTAATTTCATCCCCCGAAGATTTTTTCCGGGATGGTTTCCGAACAGCGCGGCGTAGCCGCTCCAAATTTGCATAGCTGTAAACAATGAATAGCAAATCGTAGACTATAACAAAAAATTAGATGCACCCTTGTCAAGTCGCTAACCTGCCGCAGGTCAAAGTCAGGCCATGTATTCAGCGAAGTCAATATCCAGGGAATCGTTCAATCTGAGGCAACAACGGAGTGTCGCAAAAGGTCAACCAAGGTCATTGACCTTTAATGAGCATGTGATCTTTTGCTTAGAACCGGTATCTAGGTTCTGGGGGCACTTTGAAAACCATCCTGGAGCCTGACCTTGTTTGATCTTATTTGACCCAAAGTTCACGACCTGGGAACCTCAAACTATAACCTAAGTGAGTTCACAAACTGGCAACCCGGGTGCATGTTACAGCCAGACATTGTGCAGGAATGTCACAGCACGTAGAGCGGACGCCTACCAAAACCAAAACTACCATATGACTGAGGAGAACTTGGAGAAGCCTTGTGCTTCTTTCGTTGATAGCACTTCTTCGACTGACAAAATGCATTTCAATGACAGCAGAATTTCATGTAAGATACACGTAGGCTTGTCGCCGGACGCACCGGCGCGCTCACGCTACCGAGTACCGGCCCTCCCACGCTACCGAGTACCGGCTCTCCCACGCAACCGAGTACCGACCCTCCCACGCTACCGAGTACCGGCCCGCTCACGCTACCGAGTACCGGCCCGCTCACGCTACCGAGTGCCGGACCGCTCACGCTACCGAGCATGAGCCCGCTCACGCCACCGAGTACCGGCCCTCCCACGCTGCCGACTACCGGCCCGCTCACGCTACCGAGTACCGGCCCGCTCACGCTACCAAGTGCCGGTCCGTTCACGCTACCGAGTGCCGGCCCGCTCACGCTACCGAGTACCGGCCCTCCCACGCTACCGACTACCGGCCCGCTCACGCTACCAAGTACCGGCCTGCTCACGCTACCGAGTACCGGCCCTCCCACGCCACCGAGTACCGGCCCTCCCACGCTACCGAGCCCGCTCTGCAAAGTTTCATCAGCCGCAATCCTCGACCCTCCACGTTTGATATCGGAGTGCATTGATCTCGCAATAGCAGGGTTTCCATGGCACTGGTCCTAAGTTTCTGGCACAGTCACCAAGTCGGCGAGCCAGATCCCATTAATAACGACAATGGGCTATGCAAATGGTTTCGGTGGCACTAGATACGGCTGTCCCGGAACCTCATGTTTTTGTGTGCCGGTCAGCCGGTCAGTGTCGCGAACGTGTTATCTACAGTCCAGGGAACCTCCACTTCAGCTTAGCTTGCACCCTTTGCAGGTGCGCCCCGGGAAGCGCTCAGTGACTGCATATTCGATCACCTTCAGGACCAACGACCATTACCTTTTGGAACTACGTTTGTGTCGGTGGACAGGTGGGCATGGCGGCGGCCATCTTGCATTTAACTCAGTACAAAGCAGTACAGTGCCAACGCATTCCATTCAAGCATGCCGGTTCCGGCGGCTTTACATCCCTATCATGACAGTGCATACAACGGCAGATCCAGAACGCCATCTGGTGGTAGGTAATGCCGGCTTGTGGGTTGGGGTGGGGTGAGGGCGAAGCATAAAAAGGCGTTCTGATTTTTTAAAAAATAAGTGAGTTTTCCTCCCTTCACCTCAAGGCGTCTTCTAAAACAAACTTCTTGTCGCAAAATTTGCGCAAATCTTCACCTTAAAAAATGTGTGATTCTATGCCCGATTTTGGCGACCGTCGAGGGACGGGCGGGCGCCGTCTCGTTGTCCCACGGACTCACCCTTGAGTACAGGGAATTGAGGAATGACTCAAGGGAAATAATCATTGACATTATAATGTTGTGTTAACAAATAATGCTGTTCCATTCGTGAATTTTTGGAAGGCTGATCAAAGTGAGGTTGTTTACACAAATCACAGAAATGACGATGTTCCCTTTAATCAAAGACAACTTATTGCTGAAGCAAGACATGTGCCCGAGATGATTTAACTTGCAGAGAAGAACTGGATTGAGGTTCAAAGCAGACAACACCATTCCATAAGAATGTGACAAATTCCTGTCATCGGTAGGTACAATACTTTATGATCGCTGTCAAAGTCCTAAAACCCTAGCTATTTCAGTTGTGCTCTCGAAATGCAGACTGACTTCATAATATGGGGGTGAAATGGTTGGCGGTTACCGTGTATTTCTAAAGACACGGATGCTAAACAGCTTTGCGTGGTTGACCACCGTGTCTACACAATTTTGCAGCTGATGCCCCTGTCAATTTTTGATGCTCGCAAGTGGCTCCAAATCGCTGCTATCGTTCTAGTGGTATTGTATATCTATGATGGTTACTGAGAAAATAATTCAATGAAAATTGTGATTTTGGACGTACCAGGCCTCATAGATCTCTTTCATAGTTCCAAAAGAATATGTTTCGCTTACATTTTGTTCTGCCATATGTGAAAGTTCATCTCAGTTCCTTTTAGGAAAATGTCATGCTGGGAACGTAACCCAGTGATTTTTGTCACGCGCTAAGTGCATATGTATTCTAAACGCTTTTACTATCCTTTTTCCCATGCACTAAAGGCATAGATACTGCACTTACTTCTTTACTTTTACTTTTTATTGCACTTTATACACTTGTTACTTTTTTACTTGTTCTGATATGCAGTTTTACCTGTATAGACAAAATACTTTGTAAAAACAACGTTCTTGTAAAAATGCAAACAACAAGCCTTTTTAAACGGGCATTGCGCTATCTCCGCACTCCGGTCCCCAGACCACATCGCACAGCCAAGTACAGATGTATGATGCCGCTCATGCGAAAAGGTGGCGCAGAAAATGTAGATATAACATCAGGGAATCGATTTCCAAACCTTTTTATGGCATGCCAGATACTCTGCTACCTAACTAATGAAGATCTTGAATACCAGCCCTTCACTTATGGCACAGATACATCTAGAATGTGTGCATGATGAATGGTTGTATTTCTAGCCGAGATATTTCGGAGATAATACAGCATTTACTCAGGCTCACCGGCTAGAAATCAGCACATTCAGGACGCCTATTCGTTATCACGTACACGCTGACCAGGTAGCCTAAATTTCAGTTTGAGACCCGTTTGTGGTCGATTGCCTGCGCGCTGGGTGATTCCTGATGCTTTGGTTGCATTTACGTCACGATTAACTCCCACTTGCACTCTAGCACACGACGCCACCAGCTCGTACACAAGCAAACATGTGCTCTCGATCCAGCCTGATACAGTTACTAATTTGTACGTAACTTAGTAAACACACTGTCTGTTTGTTTCCAGACTGGCCCACTGACCTGCACCTAACCAAGCTGTGACTCTCTCCCTCCCAACCCCAAACCTATTGCTCGAGTTAGCCGTGACCCAGTCTCGTCCCATTCCTACTCCAGTCGCCTGTGCCTGCGTCTGAGTGAGCCGTCCAGTAAAATCCCTAACCCAAACGACTTTTGTCCCGTCCTGAGACCTACAGCCTGCAACCTGTGATGTGGTCATTCCATTCCACCCACACCTAGACCACGACCCCACCGACCCGTACCTGAGCAAATCGTGACCCCATTTCGTCCATCGAATGACATCCATTTCTAACCACACTGACCTGAGTTTCGGTGAGCTTCAGCGCCTGCGCCAGGTCAGCCCGCTCCGGGCCGGACAGGTACTTTTGGTGCGAGAAGCGCCGCTCCAGCTCGTACACCTGGGCGTGGGAGAAGGCCGCTCGCGAGCGCTTCTTGCGCGGGCGGTCCCCAGCCTCCTCCTCCCTGCAGTCGTCGGCTACCTCCCCAGTCAGCGAACCGGGTGTTCCACCTGCCGAACAAGGTCGCTGAGGGTCACGGAGGGTCAGGGGTCATCGGCCGGCCTGCGGCCAGCGAGCGAATTGGCACATGCATGTACGTGCATCATATCCAAGTAAATATATGTTGACAAGCAGAAAATCCAGAACGGGGCGTTTTGATTGTTCAACCAAGGGTCTTGCTTTCCTTAAACAGGGCCTACTTTTCCAGACAGGGGCCTGCTGGTGCATAGGAAGGCTCTTTTATCCAGAAAGGGATGCTTGCAACTCGCGAAGGGGCCTCCAAATCTGGCCAAGAGGCCTTGCTATCCCAAAGCAGGCCATCCCAATCTGGAAACGCGGCCATCTGATGCAGGAAAGGGGCCCCTTGTTCCAGAAAAGGGCCTTCTGAACATTGATAGTGCCTTCTAACCCAGAATAAGGCCTTCTAGTTCGTAACGGGCACCCCCGAGCCAGCAAAGGGGCCTCCCTTTTTAGGGAGGCCCTTTACTGTTTGCTGTGAAGAGGCTTCTTTGTGTCTTTTTGGGGTCCTTTTTGTGGAGTATTCCACCTTTATTGTATTTTTCGCTCCTTGTTAGATCAGACGCATTCGATTTGTTCAGTAGGTAATGCCAGTTTTCTCGACGTCCTACTGCATAGCTCAGATTTGTGATTTGAAGTAGCCGACCCTTCGGGAGAAATCTCATTTTACTCCCTGCTCATCACCATGAAGGTAATGCCCTCCACTTGCCTGACATTTTCAACGGGTGTTTCTGTGGTGTGTGCAACACATCACAGAAACACTTGTAAAGGATGTGATGTGATGTGATGTGTACCAAAATGTTCGTGTAACACATGCTACGAAAGCTTAAAACACTCTGGTTATTCAAAAAGACATGCGAACATGACGCTTTTATCTCCGGATTTCACGAAACGTTATACGATGGCCTTGATTTCTAACCCTTTGTCGTTTACACGGTGGCCCTTTTCGGGGTGCACTCTGGCTTTGGGAATGGGAGCATGACATGATCCATGTGACGCACTAGTTCAAACTTGAACCAATCAGCTTCTCTGTAACAGGCCCTTGCACGATGGGCAAACCAGAAACATCCCTTCATTCACACCAGTAGAGGCGCGCGCGGTTGTTGTCATGACGACGGTGGTCGCGACTGCAGGGAAGAAATGTAGTGCTTGTACAAAACGTTGACAGCGTAATTTGGACCCGAAAGCCATCAAAGTCCATATTCTTGTTATGTCTTGGTGGTGGTGCAGTGGCACCACCCAGTGCTATTATTTAACATAACTAGTCCTGAGGTTTCACTAGAGTATGTTCTTGAAACATGCCACAAAGATAGGACACCTTTTAACACATTGTTGGGTTTTCTGAATCAAGGACCCCTTGATCCGAATTTTGGCAATCTACGGGTAGCTGCAATGCCTTTAGTTTGGGAAAAGAAGGACCACCACTCCCAAAATGTGGGAGTGAAAAATTCAAGAAAGATTTTCAAAATAAAACTCAAAAGCTAAATATTACTATTTAACCACCATTTTCACAGATTTGTGGTCCAATGAGTTGATTAAATATTTCTTACGAAAACCTTAACTCTTTGAGCTTATTTACCTACTTTTGTTCTTCCTGGTTTCATACAGGTGTGGTACACACTCATTTTCCCTTCATGTTTGATAAGCTTGTAAGATAACATCTATGGGCTAGAAGGTTAACCAATTTTTCTGCAGAATTTTCCAACTGCAAACTTACACATATTTCGCACATATATTGGATGAATTCGCCAGCCGCCCAAACATGTTTGATACGCACCCAAGAGTAAACAATTCATAGGAGATGAAGAAAATGATGTGAAGGAAGACAATTATTTTTACTGCCATTTTTACCTGATTAAATCTCTAGTAAGCCGGTTTTCTGTTCATGGTGTGGGTTAACACTGACAAATTAAGCCATTCCAGTTTCACCACCTCATCACGTTAAATTATCCTGCTGGACGTAGCTTTGGGACAGACTTAGTGCAACTAATACGGAAGTGTTTGGCATAGGAATTCTGCCCCTCAAAACTCACATTCTAATCTTGTAGGTTAGTGGGTATGATTAATATTTATATGCTGTGGGTGGGTCGAATGGCCGTCTGTCAACAAACCATGCGAAAGATATTGATTTTTTGTTTGCGGAAGCAGAAAAATGCCTGCCCTTAAACATCCAGTAATTTTATTCTGTGGCGCACCGAACTGCTAACCTTGCCTGCTTCCAAAATATGTTTTATAACGAGATTTGGCCATTTTCTGTTTTACATCCATCGAATTTTGTTCACCACCCTCTAAAACGACATTGTACAGGGATGCAATTTGGTCGACCTTTGGCATCAGGTTTTTCGAGCGTATTTTTTCATTTCAGTGCATCTCTCGCAAATGAAGGTGAGTTGCAGATATCTGACTTCAGCTAAATGTTGCAAGTGCACAGTTGCAGGATGTGATGCAGCATTCTCTTCCCGGGTGCCGAACGCATGACAACTTGTTGGCAGCTGCTGCCTCCCGGACCCACGTTCTTAGTAAGTACCGAAACAGCGAGAAAAAGGGAGAGCAACGGGGTATGGAGTGGCCATTCCCGATAAGACTGAAAAGGCAGGCGTATTAGCTCCCTAATCATGTTTTTAGGGCGGGGAAAATGGCGATGTGGCTTATCATTGGTCCAGAACGGACAAAAGAGGTATCCTGGGACAGGGTACCCATGAAAAATGTACGTCAGGGAGCGCTGACAGATGGCTTGGGGTTTGACGCCTCAGCAGATGTTCAGCAAGCACCGGATGCAAAGTGGTCTTTTGTGATCCGTTTGCGGTTCATTGTGACTCACATTTTGTGTGCGCGACAGGACGCCGAGTCGCTACCCAGCGCTAGCCTCCCTCGTCCCTGTACGTCTTCCACTCGTTCCAAAAAAAAAATAACCAGTCCCGCTCTACCTAGCAGTCTGTATGATTGCGACAAACCTTATAAATCCCTCATGATGCCCTGCAGTGCAAGGCAATTAACTTTAGCCAAGTGAATCGTCCACACATCGTCAGCGCTATGCCCCGCCATCGTCCATACATCGGCAGTGGTGCGCCCCTCCACTGTTCATACATCGGCAGTGGTGCGCCCCTCCACCGCTGTGGCACACGGCGATCGGCGCGCGTTGGCTGCAGCCGAAGGCCGGGCCCGCCGACAGTGGCGCCGTACCCAGCGCCAGCGCTCCTCCCGTGTGACCGCGCCGCTGGCTCAGCACGCGCCCGACCAGCGGCCGGGTACCCGGCGACCCGGCCGAGCGCGGCGGCCACTTAGCGCCGGCCGCTGCCCGCTCAGGTGACCGGAGACTGCCGCCGACGGCGCGCCTCCGTCTGCGGTAAACTGCTGAGCAGGGCGCTGGCAGCCCGACGTCGGCGGCCGTCGTGTCAGGCAGTCACTGTGGCCTGTTGGTCAACACCGCGAGCTGCAGCCAGGTCCCGCCCAGCCAAGCACCTCGCCGTGCGGGCGTCCGGTGACGGCCTCTGAGTGTTCGTGTGGCGATGCACACAATGAATGTGTTCAAGTGCAGATGCAATCCAATGAACTGGGCCGAGATAAGGTGATTTAGCGTTGGTATCGTTCGAACGCCTTACAGCGCATTCCCACTCTCTGCTCTGAGTGGTCGTATTGTGCCATGTGCCTGGTATTTCGGTTGTTACGGTACGACAGTATGGCGTCATGCGCTCCGAGATGAGGGGTCCTAAGCACGAGGTAAACGGCGTACGGGATGAGTGGGTATAAAAGTAGTGATGAATGGTCATTCTTTGTCACTTTTCGGATCATTCGTTGTCTTTTTTCCAGCAGTGGTTGTTTTGGACGGAGCCGCTCCCCATCTCGGCAAATACTGGCCCTCACGGGTCGTGTGACCTGTCCCCCCACCCCCCTACCACCACTCCAGTGAATGCTCAGCGTCGTAACCTCCATGGGTGTAGCCAAGAGAGCGGGGTTATGTCCCTCCCTTCCTCCCCTTAGGTTCGTATTTATCACTTAGCACCATATACTGCTACTAATATAAGCCTATTCATGGAATGGAATAATGTGAGACGGGGGTGGTTCCCGCCCCTTCCTTCTCCTTCATCACGACACTTTTCAAACGTTCGTACTCCAAAATGGTGTCTGGTCGCTGCAGTAATCAATCATACGCAAGGAATTTATCGCGCGAGTAAGAGTGAAATGTGAATAAGAAGTCACTTGAACGAGCCCGAGGACTGATAAAGAGTAAGCGCTAATTTTACTCCCTGAAAGTACGAGCCTGTAAAGATTTCATCCCGTTCGATCAAAACAAGGCATCATTTACGCAACAAGCGCGAGGTTGGTCCCAACTGGGTCACACACTTACGTGATGTTCGCAAGCTATACTGTGCCCCTATGTTATGTCTGATTACCGCAGCGGTCCATAATGCGCCGAATATGTATGGTATGATCTGGAGTAAAAGGTCGCTTAACATTTAGTCAAACGTGTTTGGAAAGTAACGAAAAGAGCTCGTTTGCGACAAAAACAATTTATACCCCAAGGAAATGAAAGCCTGAAAACATTTGCTCCCGCTCCTCATAAACAGGGCACCATCGGGGCAACAATTATTGTGATTGGCCTTCGTAGGCCCGATCGGGGTGCCAAGCCAAACCGCGTTAGCAAAGCAATACAAGCGCGGGAAAAAGCGCAAGGCGATACGCCTTTGGGGATCAGGTTTACTTCTATCCGCTAGCTGTCTGAATTAAACACGGCACTCAGCCAAGCCCTGATGCCAGGAGCCACGCAATCGAAAAGATGAAAGCGCCAGCTATGTAGGCGTGTACTGGCTGTGGAGCTGACACATCTGGGGTGCAAACATAACTTTTCCGCACCTCCGCTCACAGAACTCAGAAGCGGATTTTTTACGGAAGACACAGTGCGTGTCTTATCTTTCGAGCATTCAGAGGAGGGATTGTTTGGGATTACGCTCTTAGCTAACTTGACTCAAGGAAGGATGGTGAATTGTGAACTTTGTACCCCCCATACTGGATTATTGCGCGTGAATCACTCGATCTACTGCCCAGTCCCGGGTCTATCTAAACAGCTGAAATGAGACCTTGTCCTCATCACATCGGAGCACTCTGTGCGCACGTACAGCTCGCTCTTCCGTGCAGTCGGTCCGTCTAAACGTCCCGCTCGTAGGCAGTGGACTGCTGTTGGATCGCAGGGCCGCCCGCGCCCACTCACCTATCTCGGCGTCCTCAGTGTCGACGTCGATGGGCTCCTCGTCGGCCGGCGTTCGGCCGGGACTGCGGCGGTCCGGCGAACGCCGGCGCTCCTGGCGCTCACGCTCCGTCTCCCCGGCCGCCAGGTTCAGTGGCTGCGCGGCGCCCGAGCAGCCCGACCGCTGCGCCAGGATACTGGCCATCGAGAACGGCGACGGTAGCGCCGGCAGCGCCTCGCTCTCCGTGACGGCCAGCATGTCGCTCCGTGTGGGACGCTCCTCCGCGCCAGCCCCGCGCCCCAGCCCGCCGTGTCCGTGCTACTGTGCCCTCCGGCCGCGCCGCCGGCCGCCGGCCCCGCGACCCTCGGCCCTCTCAGCGGCCGCTTTGTCATCCGGGAGCCGGCCGGGGGCGGAGCTTGCCTCGAGTGCGGCCAATCAGCGCGCCCGTCGCTCCGACAAATGCTGGCGGATTAGGAGGCGCCGGCATGTTTGCAGGCGGCTTGTGTGTTTAACGCAGGGCTTAATGGCCAATTTGTCACCGACAGCCGGCAAGCGATTTATCTGGCAACGTTTGCGGCGCGCGGTGTAATGGTTGCTGCGACCGGTCTTGGTGCGATGGCCGTATCGGCTGTCAACGGCGCTGTTCTGGCGCGCCCCTCAAGCCGCGCCGCGCCGTCGACGTCCCGGGGCGGCAGGTACACACGCGTTGCCTAACGGTGCCGTTCGCTGAGCGATGTTTCTTGTCCTGCCGGTGAGTGACGTAGCAAGTATCCGTTGCATTGATATCGTCTGTGACAAATGCGGCATTGTAGGGAAGGCAACGGTTGGGTACCATTTACTGGAACTAGTTGTTTATTTTTCAGTTCAAGAGCGCCGTACAGAACATCATTTGTCTAAGAAGCTGTTAGACTCACATTTAAACGTGAACATTTCGGTGGAAACAGGCTGAAATTGATTGCTTCCAAAATAGCCTACTGCACTCACAAAATCACCTTCATGATACCTGGTCTCTTTTAACACATGTGGTGCTGAATTTCCGCTGAAAAGGTTTCGTTGAAATAACAGCACCATCGAGCCCTCCCAAACACCATCTGCTGTCCTTTGGTTTGGAATCAGCCTCGGATTTGTCCGCCGAAGGCGAGCTACCTAGCGCCTCACGTGCATGTGGACCCGCCAACCACTCAGATACGTTACGTTGAAAACCTCGTCGTTTGTGTGACAATAGCTCGTACGTGCCGGATCAGAGTGAGGATCGATCATGGCAATGGTTGGGCCAAGCCTCTTTTAACGTCACTGCTTTACATGCACCAGTATCGGGTTAACGCTGAACTTTCACGTGACGTGCGTGGGCTGGGGAGATCTCCCACTCTTGTCATACGTTTGAAAGGAGTGTGCCTGGTCGAACTGGGAGTTTGTATTGTGCACGTAGGCTTGCAGAGACCTTCCATTTACAATCGATTGGTGTCTTTCGTCCCTGTAAATGCACTTCCATTGACCAAACATTTCAAGTGTTCCAAGTTGTTGCTGGCAGACAAAGTTTTCGGGTGACCCCAAAACATTATTCACCACTTATTCTCTGCCTCTATCTCGAGCGTATCGTTGGTGTCTGCAAATGGTCTTCCAATAAGGGAGCTCGTTATCACTGACAGCAAGTTTGGAACACCCTGACTGCGGCCATTGTGCAAACACGCATTTGTTTACAAAGTTGAGGCAAGATTGAGAAAAGGCATCACTATCACGGATATAATATCTCTTCCGAGTATCGTCCTTGTCTAGTGTATTTGTTTGTTTAATCTAACACACCAGATGAGGGAAATAGTTTGAACAATTATTCCATCCGGAACGCATTTGCTCACACCGAGTATAAAATGCCCGCGACGCTCGGCTGGCAGCTGATCATGGAGCTAATGCAACTAATCAATTATCCAGAGTGTTTGATTTTCCGGAATGTCATTTGGCACTACGAACACGGATGATTATCGCAGATAATTTTCCAGGCCGATGGCAAATTTTGGATAATTTTAAGCGCTTGATCAAGACAGAGAACCTTGCCTTCGCCATGCGTAGCTATGGCCGTTTACTATGAATGGCGCGCCCGCAAGAAACTAGTGAATAATCTCAAAACGCACCGAACTTGAATGAAAAAACTACGTAGATGATATCCGAGGTATGTCTATTTTTTTATAACTTTATCCCGGCTGAATGCGCCCCTCCTAGATTGTTTTTGCTTTAGGGGGTCGTGTTAGAGTGTTGAATCTCTTTCTATATATTTACGAGCTATATGCTATTGGCCAGTCAAGTATACCCACTTCTCGAAGCTCTTGCCGCATTTCGCCGTTCTTCAAAACATGCTTGACCTAGCATATATGTGAAAGCTGTGTTTGCACTGTCTAAGTGTTAGCCTTCTAGGAATTTCAACATCATTTCCAAGTTACTTGTTAGGTAGATAGCCATTACTGGTCACTGGCAAGGAACTAACTGCAGAACTCAGTTTGTTCCACTTGGTTCGTGAAGCATAGTTGGCATGCATGCTCACTATTACTTGTAGAAATATTGGTAACTCAACCTAATTTTGCAACGCGCCATGCCACATGTGAACCAATGCATTACATTTGTTTATTTCTATATGGCCTTGGCTTACCTGTCTGGCCGCTGTCACAGCAACGCATGAAAAAACTGCTCATGCCCGGCAGACCCCCAGTTTACGTCAAGCGACGTCGTTTTGTGCGTCAGCACTTTTTGTGACGCTGATGAAGGCCATTTTGAGGATAACATTTTTGCCTTTTTTTGCCTTTTTGCCCTCAATTCTTGATCATACTGATTAATAATTGATTGCAATGCCAACTGAGTACACTTTTTAGAAAATGAATCAGGGACACTTGACAGCCACATGAGCATTTAGAATTAATTGGAATTGCATTCATTCCAGTTCTCTTCCAGATTCTTTCCAAGGTTTTCAGACAAAATGAATTACGTAAGAATGCCAAACTGTGGCAGTTACCATGCAACTGCCTATCTTCCAAGGCAATTAAGACAATCTTGATTGGTTGTCAATGACAGCGTGGCCAGTTATTCTACCGTTGGCAGTAGGCTGCTTACCTATTTCCAGAGGTTTAGAAACAAACCTTCTTAGCTTTATTTCCAAAACGTCTCTGTGGCAATGCTCACGCAGGCTCATCATGTGCACGATATTGCAACATTTTGCACCATCCACAACTATCAGTGCTGGAGCCTCATGTTTCCTGAAAATTTGCATGCCATGCGACCTGTGATGAAAATAAGTACACAAATCTCAATGTGGTGATAGTAACACCTCATGTGATGTTTTCTTGTATAATGACTGATGTTCTCATCTGTTTTTGCCGAAATATAATTATCGTGTGTCAATGTTTCAAACCTCTAGCATCACTTCTGCTGCATCTGAATGTGAGTTGAGCATTCATAGTTCTTTACCTGCATGGGTGACAAAAAAGGCAGGAATTGAGGACCAAATATGTTATTATCACCAATATGTACATCACAAAGGCTCTGCCATTCCCGCTGATTTCTGCATCATGCATACAATTTCATTGATGATTGTTTGATGCCGTTTGTAGCCAAGATCTGAATGAGGTGCAAGGCGTATGAGTTGGTGGGACTGCATCCAATAATGGTCGTCGGAATAACGAGATGCGCTCTTTATGTCGAACAGGCCCTGATTCTTATATTGAATGAGAGCACGGCTGCAGCGTAATCTTATTTGAAAGTTGACAAATGCACAGCATACATTCATTGTTCCATAAGTTTCCAGTACCAGCCTTCACCTCTTTAGCTCTGATTTACAACATATAGGTTCACTGACGATCATTCACTGCCAGCTTTAGCCATTATTGCATGACGTGGAAGGGTCACAGGCTGTCTAGAGTTGATAGCGAGGAAGATGTCAGATAAGTATGGTTATATAGGCATCTATGCATATAAGGCGAAACCAAGGTACACTTAAGTGCAAACGTACAACTTTCATTAAAACAATAACCTCCTAAATCATTTCCAATCGTGGCGCTATACTAGACTCGTGACATCAATCTGCAAAATTCTTAGGATAATGGAAATTTGCCCAACGGCGAGGCAATACAACATTTATTGAGTTAAAGAAAACAGGCATGTAACATACGAAGCTTATTAAGAAATTTAGGGAAACGCTTTGCATTTTGGAAACGCAAAAGTTTCTTTGGATAACTTTTTAATGCCAGTGGTGGCCAGTATTCGATTCTGTACCGGCTCATAACTGGGCTAAAGCCCACAATACTTGGCTGTGGTGTGAAGCAGCACTTCATGTAGTCAAGTCCAAGTAGGGGTGCATTTATGCGTATGAGCTGGCATTAATGTGAATTATATCTTGAAGCTTGACGCCTGGAGCGTAACTTTCACAACATTTTATTGTGTCAGTTGCACATTCTTCTAGTTTTTATCCAGAAAAAATGAATAAAAGCGGATATAACTGAGCACTGACATTTTATGAACTGAATACGCCCACTCATTCAAAGAGAATTGTATCCCTTCATTATTTCTGTGTTATCAGCCTCTCACTGGTACATGTCTTGTTCTCACGAAGGTTCATCACACAATGGTCCAATTCCAGCTGCAGTTTACAGCACTGACACTGAAAAGGCCTCACGATTGGCATGTAATTGTCCAAGTCAAAACAAATACGATAACACAGCACTTGCTAAGACTACGGTAATGTT
The DNA here is from genome assembly GCF_011947565.3 of Pollicipes pollicipes. Classification (NCBI taxonomy): domain Eukaryota; kingdom Metazoa; phylum Arthropoda; class Thecostraca; order Pollicipedomorpha; family Pollicipedidae; genus Pollicipes; species Pollicipes pollicipes. Next base: position 29,901,709 of record NW_023597054.1, read on the forward strand.
CGTCCGTGCTGTTTCAAGATTTCAGTATTGATTGACTTCCAGCGTGTTTTGAGCCTTCGACCACGGAGCTCAATGCATTTGTTGCTCATAACGAAGGCGAATTTTCCGCAATCGCCTCTTGTTTCCGCAAGCGCCTCTAAAATAACGAGGACACGTATCGTTATTTTTTCGGTCATTGTGATGATAAGTGATGTTATTTGCTACCGGTGAAATGTAGAGACTTGGCACCAAAGCAACGGCCTATGCCTATGATAAGCAAATTATTGAAACATGATTTTTCGTGTTATTTTGGGTTGTCTCAGATGCGCCATTACTTGTCACACGTGCTGGTCGTTTCCGTCCCGTTGATTGGAGCAATTCTTTCCCTAAAAGAGCTACGCTCGCACCCATACGGCGCATACCGCCACGCATGACAAAAGCGACTTCACTGAATTATCACCGCTAGAAGCGTTAAGTGGACTTTCCAATGACATTTCAATCTTTCATGCCATCGAAAAAGGTCAAGGTACAGCTTTAACATGTTCATTGTGGTCAAAGGTAGTGAGGTTCGTGTTGCTGGAAGATGTCTGCAGCATCTCCATCATGTTAAGGTAATTCATCTACCTGGAAACATGAATGTTTGTATGATAACACTTTTTCAGCTTTCCAGCTTTCATGAGCTAGAATTGCCTGGCCGCCTTGTTGTTTGACAATATTGTTTGCCAGATAGTGAGGAAAATTTGGTTCCGCCTACTGGTCTCGAATCTCGAAAACGCAGGTCCAGCATTTGTACCATTACACGGTACAAATCACAACATTTTTGTATTAACTTTTATGTTGTTAAAAATATGTAGAACTGGAGAGAGAGAGAGAGAGAGAGAGAGAGAGAGAGAGAGGAGAGAGAGAGAGAGAGAGAGAGAGAGAGAGAGAGAGAGAGAGAGAGAGAGAGAGAGAGAGAGAGAGAGAGGAGAGAGAGAGAGAGAGAGAGAGAGAGAGAGAGAGAGAGAGAGAGAGAGAGAGAGAGAGAGAGAGAGAGAGAGAGAGAGAGAGAGAGAGAGAGAGAGAGAGAGAGAGAGAGAGAGAGAGAGAGAGAGAGAGAGAGAGAGAGAGAGAGAGAGAGAGAGAGAGAGAGAGAGAGAGAGAGAGAGAGAGAGAGAGAGAGAGAGAGAGAGAGAGAGAGAGAGAGAGAGAGAGAGAGAGAGAGAGAGAGAGAGAGAGAGAGAGAGAGAGAGAGAGAGAGAGAGAGAGAGAGAGAGAGAGAGAGAGAGAGAGAGAGAGAGAGAGAGAGAGAGAGAGAGAGAGAGAGAGAGAGAGAGAGAGAGAGAGAGAGAGAGAGAGAGAGAGAGAGAGAGGAGAGAGAGAGAAGAGAGAGAGAGAGAGAGAGAGAGAGAGAGAGAGAGAGAGAGAGAGAGAGAGAGAGAGAGAGAGAGAGAGAGAGAGAGAGAGAGAGAGAGAGAGAGAGAGAGAGAGAGAGAGAGAGAGAGAGAGAGAGAGAGAGAGAGAGAGAGAGAGAGAAGAGAGAGAGAGAGAGAGAGAGAGAGAGAGAGAGAGAGAGAGAGAGAGAGAGAGAGAGAGAGAGAGAGAGAGAGAGAGAGAGAGAGAGAGAGAGAGAGAGAGAGAGAGAGAGAGAGAGAGAGAGAGAGAGAGAGAGAGAGAGAGAGAGAGAGAGAGAGAGAGAGAGAGAGAGAGAGAGAGAGAGAGAGAGAGGAGAGAGAGAGAGGAGGAGAGAGAGAGAGGAGAGAGAGAGAAGAGAGAGAGAGAGAGAGAGAGAGAGAGAGAAGAGAGAGAGAGAGAGAGAGAGAGAGAGAGAGAGAGAGAGAGAGAGAGAGAGAGAGAGAGAGAGAGAGAGAGAGAGAGAGAGAGAAAGAGAGAGAGAGAGAGAGAGAGAGAGAGAGAGAGAGAGAGAGAGAGAGAGAGAGAGAGAGAAGAGAGAGAGAGAGAGAGAGAGAGAGAGAGGGGGGGGGGGGGATTATGAGAGACGGTTTATTAAGAAAAAAGCGAGGGATCAGGTATGAATTCAAACTTCACTTGTGCACCATATCCCTCGACCATAATTCGGCATGGGTATATGCAGAGCAAAGCTGTAAATATTCTCGCGCTTACAAGATCCTCCGAAATAGCAAGCTATCAAGCTGGTAAAATGCAGATGTTAATGAAAGTGCTTGTTTGCTTGTTTTCTTAGTCGTGCACCACAGCAAAACGTTTGCAGTGTGCGTGCACTCCACGTATTTCTGCCGGAGATCGTTACTCGTTGCTTCGAAAGCAGATATTTGTGCATGAAAGACGCTTCCATTTGTTTTCAGGGCCTGACTCAGAGGTTTTTTTCCTTCTGTCGGCGACGGTTGCCATTCTTGAGCGTTGCAAAATGTGTGAACTTTCCTGATAAAAAAAAACACAATGAAAATGCCATAAATGGCATATCAATATATTCGAGGGGACCTTGTGCACCGTCTTAATAAGTTGAGCCTCGGTGGCAGTGAGTCTGGCATGAAAACAACCGGTGCATAATGTTCAAACAATGGTCGAATATGCGCGACTTAAACCTGAGCAAGCTTCTCCTGCGGTGGATGGGACTTGGTTTTAATGTTGGGACTTGATTATCGTGTTTAGCATGTAGAGAGATCTCGATCCCTTGGTTGCGATACCATCCACATGTGCTTGCCATGACATGTCCATTGCTATTGTCATATCTTAGAGCTTAGGCTTGGTGGCAGTTCGTAGGCTTTCCCACGAATCATGGTTGTCTTGTTTTACAAAAGGTTTCTTGGCTATAAAAACATGGCATTGCACTTGCCTCGTTTGAAATCATGTTCTTTGCTGTCACCCATTCGCGTATTTTGTCAGCGCGTTCTTGCGGGTGGCAGTGCTGATCTACTCGGTTCGCTGGACACGCCTGGTATATGGCAAGATCATCCACGCACACAATAGAGCCGGCTCTCAATTTCCGCAGCGGGGTCGTTAACCACCACCAGGAAAGCAGCCGGGTCAACCAGAGGGCCTTGTGGAGTGCCGCATGTTAATGTTCTCCACCGACTCGTGGTTCCATCTGGCATTTTGACTCGCTGCTGTCGGTCCTGTAAGAATGAACACTGTCATTTCGCATGCCCGGGGCGAAGTCCAATTGTAAGAATATTCTGGAAAACCGTTTCTTGGTCCACGAGATGGAATCCATTCTTAAAATGGTACATAACTGTAGGCAAGTTCGTTTGATTTTTCTAACTCTATCAGCAAACTATGCAATAACCTAATTAGATAGTGTAAGGTTAAGTAAGACACCTCCAATGTTTCCATATTAGCGTTTGCCTATGCTTGATTTTACGTTCGCCAGGATGGGCGGAACATTAATTTTCTACAGAAGTTTGCTAAAGGTCTCCCAGCGATTTCGGTGATATTTTCTCCAGGACAGAGGCGACAGCAGCTCCTTCCATACCGATGGAATGCAATATTCTTTCAATGGCTGACTAAGATGATTAGAAAGTGACGCTACCAGCTCTACAAAAAAATTCCTTTAGGAGCTCAGCATGCTCAGATGCCATAGCTGATAGGACACTTGCCGCGGCTACCTCAAACAAAATGGCATTGGTAGGCAGATAACGGGGAAGCACTTCTGTGTGTAGCGACCCGTACGCGGTGCGCGTTGCTGAAAACCTGATCCACTACTTCCGCTCTTGATTTGTGTCCTTGGCTTGCGCAACATCTAGGCTCTATAGTTTTTATCTTCGTTTGGTCAAGCTGGCTTCTTGCCTGTGCCATTATCCTTCTCGGTTGAAAACAACTCCCTGCATTCGTCTCCCGCACCACGCCGCTTTTGCAGCAATAATTTGGAGCCCTGATTTGCCTCCTCCTTGCTACCCCTAGTCAAGTGACACTCATGCGCATGTGACTCGAGCTAGCGGACGCTGCAGGAGCTGGGGTCGTTCTTCGTCGTCAAAGTCTGTCCGTGGTGATCAGGGTCACTGACAGCCGCTCCGGGCAGGCCGGTGCCGGGGCCAGGTGTGTAGTCAGCTTGATTCAGGCTCTCAGTGGGGCACACCGGGCTTTGTCACTATCAGGACAGCGCCGTGGGAGCAGGTCAAGCCCCCCTCAGGCTCCCCATGCGATCATGCATATAGAGGCCCTAGACCAGGCCCGGAGGGAGCCTCCTCCGAGCTAACGAGGGTGGTCCAGCTCGACCTATTCTCTTCCCCATCCTCTGAGTGTGGTACTGCCCCCGGAAAAGTTTCTTTTTATTGCTTGCACCGGTAAGCAAACCAAAGAGACGAGAGCTGAGGCCTCATCTCACCCGCTAGCCCAGACCGCTCCCGGCCGCCATGTTATGCGAAACAACACCGGCTCGAGCCGAGTTATCGCGTGTTTGGGGAAGAGCGCATTCGTCACCCTGCGCTGACAGACGGCCAGAACATGGCACCGGCTGCGCTGTACCCGCACGTGCCTGAAACGATGATGAGCTTTGCATGTCGTCACCGCAACAAGGACGCTTTTCGGACGGAGGCGGGGAGATAAACGACCATGCTGGCGTCGGAGCATCGTTCCCAAAATCTATTAGCGTTGAGTGATGGGTGCGCTAGCTCGGTCTGCTGCACGAGTTGCCGCTTATTCTTTGACTGTGGCTTCAGTAGACAACAGGAAACGCTTGCCGGATACACAGACACATTATTCATTGAGTTTTCTCCAGCGTTACGTAAAAGCCATGCATGCGTGCACGCACCGTAGCAGGGCTGACAGCTTCAGCAAGGCATGCTCCAGCGTTGAATTCTATTATCTCAAAGCATAACACACATACGAAAAATTTCTGTAAAGATGTTAGCATGATATGTCATCTTTGCGGCAGAGCAGTGTATACTGCGTGGTACGTGTTGCGATGGGATTCCAAAAGCGCTACAAGAACCCCAAGTGTCAGAACGTGAGTGTGAGCCAAAGTGACATTTTTCTAGCTGAAGAGTCAATTTTGACTCACTGTCTCGATGCTTCGAAAAGATGATGATGATTGGTGTTATAGAGCGCGTCGGCTAGTGAGGCCGTCTTGCGCTCTCCTCACATCTTAATTAAACGGCGATTTCAGAGTGCTATTGAGGCGTGAGTTCCAATAGCGGTCAAGAACAGTACCGCATCACTTAGGTCTATCTTAGGACATTCACCCACAAGTGAAGTCAGGGCAAATTTACGTCCAAAGAAGTGTCGTCTGACAGCAACAAGAAGTACACATTCTACCAGTGCATCCCTGACAGAGAGAATCTCGTCCCACCTATCGCACGAAGGGGCGTCTGCTGCGTTGCTCAGTCGGGGTGAGTGCGTGCTATAACCATGGCCAATACGTAGGCGAGTCAATATGGCTTCTTCTTTCCTTGACCTTACGAAATGAGGACGGCCAGTATACTCCCCTAGGTTTAATGGACTTGAGCTTGCCCTTGCTGCTCTTCTGACCCCACCTTGTCTGCCATTCTGTTGTAACGTAGAGTTTTATTGACGCGTACAGGTCGCTCGCAGGACTCGTACGGCACCGTTGGGCGGCAGCAGGGTGGTTGCCTTCACAGCCTGGTCAGCTGATCCGTTTCCGGCCAGACCGACGTGGCTGGGAATTAAACCAGCTCTACCAGCTGGCCCCTCCGCCGCAGGGCTGGAGAGTTTACTTACGGTTTAGCTGCGCTAGATCTGTGTCTGCCGTCGATATGTTTTGGATAACCAAAACCGAGCTCAGCGAGTCAGTAAGCACTGTGTACGATGGTAGGTTAACTTGTACAATGCAGTCAAGAAAGACAACTCAGGATGGCGAGAACTTCGGCAGTAAAAACGGACGCCGATGTCGGTGACGCAATCCGTTCAGAGGCTCGCGACGACACGAATGCGCATCCGGCACCCAGGTTCGTTCTGGATCCATTCGTGCGGAAGTGTCGACCGTCTGTACGTTGTGCACATGAACTTTTGAGATCCATCTTCCAGCTCAGCAGCTCGCGTCAATCCCTTGCAGATTCTGGTGAGTGATGTGTCACATGTTGGAGGTAAGGCTAGCCATGGTTCTGCAATGAAAAAAAAATAAAAAAACAAAAACAAAACACGAGGCTGCATTTGTTGTACATCTACTCCAGCGGTGCCGAGCCATTCACTTACACGTACTCAGAGGTGTTGCATCTTTCCTACCCTTCCCTGAGAAAAGAAACCTACCAGATCTGCCGAGAACATCGTGTCGTGCGCTGGTTGCGTGTGAAACTGGTATATGCTGATAGCGCGCCGCATAGCTAACTAGCGGCGCCCCAGGTCCAGTGGTGACTCGTTGTCGTCTACGAGCAGGCTTGTCGTAGGTGACGTGCGGAACGCGCTGGTATCAATACGTATCCCTTGATAATGAATAATGTCCAGCACCTTCCTGCTGGATTCGCGAGCCGAGTCGTAGACTGCGCATGCGTAGTCGAATTTGAACCTGATCATTGAGCGATACAGCATGATCAAAGCTTTGCGGTCTACTCCATACAACACAAACCACCTTAAGGGTGTCTAGGGACTTAAAACACCTAGTGCGGAGATTCTTGAAATGGTCTGTATAGGAAAGACGGCGATCCAAACCAGACCCAAAAATTTGAAGCTATCGGCCATCGGGATAGTGCTGCCATGCAGGTCCAAGTCTGGGTCGCTGCGATGTTTCCTCTTGTGGCAGAAGTGCATGCACACTGTCTTTGTCGTTGATAGTGTAAAACCGCTGGTGGAGCTCCATTTGGTGACTTTGTCCACTCAGAGCTGGAGTTGACGCGCTGCCGATGCCGTAGTGGATGCCACAACCCAAATGACAAAATCTTCCACAACTAACGACCGTCCGACGTGCGCGGGCAGGGTGTCTTCGATATTGTTCACCGTGAGCGCAAGCGACACCACGCCCAATATTCCTGCGAAACACCGTGTGGTAGCGGTGCCTCGAAAAGAAGCAGACTTAGACTTTGTGCGCACGCCTGGAAAAAATGCACATTATGACATAGATGACGTCACACGATGTGGTCTGTTGGGGGACGCCCTCTTAACATAACAGACAGGCTCGCACAGTGCGGCCCGCATAGTGCGGCTCAAGCGGGACCAATGTGCGGGACCAAGTAAAACCTGACTGCGGCTATGGAACTACACCCGAAACGTTGTATACATATCAACATGCAACGAGGACGGCAGTCGAAAGCATCTTTCATCCGTAATGCCAACACCTCGCCTCAACCGCTCTGAAAAATTCTAAACAGATTTTGCGATCTCGCATAGCTTTTGCGGACACGCTCGACCCCGTGCAGTTTTAACAGACACGTTCGATCCTGCACAGTTTTAACAGACACATTCGATCCCGTGCAGTTTTAACAGAAACGACAATGGTTCGGTTTTCGCAAATAATGTTGTGGACTGGCTTGAACTTCGGTTTCGACCTACCATTCTGAACTGATGGGCTTGAATTTGGCTTGGTGTTACGTGGTTTACAACCCATTGATTTTGGCTTCCATTTGGTGCGTACAAAACTCGAACCCCTGGCTTCGGTGTCAGTCTCACGTTTATGAAATATGGTTAAGTTGCGCAAAGAGCAAACTCTGCACAAAGGACATTGAGAGGAGATAAGCTGGTAGATATTTCTGGGGAAATGGAGAAGCTATCGAATGCAGAGCATCTTTCAATTGTGATTTATGTTCCTAAGACTTTGGCCACTGGCCTAACAGTTCTCGGTGTCCTGAAGAACGAACTATTTGGGAAAGTCTTGATGACGTTCAGAAAATTGATTTTCTTACCCCATTTCGTCCTCCTCTATATCTTTGAACTTGCATCGGGGAAGTGTTTCCAAAAATGAGGAAGTTAGATGTACGCGAGCAGTGCTCACAGAGAGTGCTCGCCGAGCACTCTCTGTATGATGGTGGAGAGCAGCACTCCTACTTACCCAACATTCTCCATACCCCCCTCCCATTGGCGGAATCGTCGGTTGCTGGCCGCCGTCCACGGCGGCCGCGTGGATTGCCGTGCAGCCTTCCTGAAAAGATTTGCTACGCAGGGAACAGAAAGCTAGACAGGCACGTCTTCGATGCAAAAGTGCGCAATGAATGTCCTCGTGGATGCTCAAGACTTGCGCGATTACACGACATGCCTGAGCAGTGTCGGCGTATCCGAGCGGTGGGGGGAGCAGCGGGGGCAAACTGCCCCTCATCTTTTGAGGCGGTGGCAAAAGTATCTTTTTGACTTCCCCCTCATAATTTCAGATGGTCCAGCAGAAACCCACGGGCATGTGGTATTGTTTGCCGCGTCACTAAAGCAAACGAAGAAGGCCCATGTCTGGTCCGGAAAGGAAAGGCCCATGTCTGGTCCGGTCCTCCAAGGGCCCATGTTAGGCTGGGAATGGTCCATTTCAAGACGGGGAAAACCTCATATCACTTCCAGGCATGGTGCAGGCCCATTTCTGGTCTGGAAGAGCTCATTGTAAGATCAAAAAGGCCCATCTCAGGTCGGGGAAAATGGCCAGTCGTAGGTTCAGAGAGGCCCCTTTCAAGTCTAGAAAGGGTTTATCAGAAACTCAGAAGCCGCACGCCTCAAGTCATGTAGGGACCCAGAAAAAGTTGAGAAAAGGGAGCTTCAGGGTCGGAACGGAACGGGGAACTTAAGGTCTATCTCACTTTTTGAGCCTGAGAAGCGCCCATCTCTGTTCTGGGGTGGGTCCATGGCAGACTCAGAAAGCCAGTGGCGTAGTACCCGCGAGGCGAACTGTCCCCCATGTGACAGGAAAACGCCAAAACTATCTTCCCCCCCCCCCCACATGTCAGGTGGCCAAAATGGGGCCGCTGGCGGAATTGTGGAAAAAATTCGTTTGTTGCTTGTCATCCAAGTAAGCGTAGAGAGCCCATCTCAGGCCTCGAAAGCATCAATTTCAAGGCAGGAAAGCCCTATAACAGCTTCAGGCATTGACAAGTCCTTCCCGATAGCTCAGCTGGTTACAGCGCCCATCCGACCCACCCATCCGTGGCTGGATAGGTTCGAGTTGCTTCAGCCCCTCGCTGTTTGTCCTTAACAGATATGGCCTGCTGCCCTTGACAGTGGCCGCGCCAAATGCCAGAAGACGTCAGAGGGCAGGAGGGACCTTGCCGGCACACGGCACGGCGCGCATTGCGACACCAGAAGCTTCCGCCACTAGGTTCTTCCGTTGGCCTGAAATTGCATGAATCAGATAGTACAGATTAGTGCTCACACAACAAACATTGCTTAGCATAAGCTCTGATCCCAGGAAATCCATCCATTTAAAAGAATCGGATGGAACCTGTAAAAGTTAGCTAATAATTTAAAAAACAACGCCTGGATCAATAGTATGCATGCCGTTTGCAGTACTACAGCACACACGAGCAGCCCTATGAAAGTTGCACACTAGTGCATTAAAAGTTGTTTCAAGGTCTACACCCACAACGAGGTGTGTTCTATGAAGGCAACACCGGGCTCGAAGCATTCGCACATATTCGTAGCCGGCCCGCCCCGCAAATATAACCTGCTGGACAGCCTCGTCTTGATCGAGGCGTGAGAGCGGGCGCGCGCGGCCACAACAAGCCTCTTGCTGCTGACGGTACTGTGCTGGCTCACGTAGTTAGGTGATTTTGTGGCCTGCTGGCTTTGGCTTGTTTCGCCGCTATTTTCCGCGTTATTAGCTCTTATGAAAGCCTGTTGGGATAAGAGCAATCAGAGGAGGATTCGCGACCGCCTTCCGGTCGACTGGCCGGCAATCGCCGATGGAAATGGGGCCGGGCCGCGCGACGCATGCCGATCTCGGGCCGCAGGTGGGCCGTACGAGACGGGGCCGGACGGCGGCTCAGCTGCCCCCCCCCCCCCCCCCCTCCCTCCCTCCCTCCCTTCTGCCCCGGGCCCCCGCACCGTGCGGACCGACAGCCCAGCCCCTCTCTAATCTGGAAACCGCCGCAGGAGACGTTCTCAAACACGACGACTTATGAACATTATTTACAGCTGACGCCGCCGACCACTCATTTTCTTTTGACTGTATTCAGCACTCTGCCGTATTTCTGGCAAAGGACTGGTCACGTGGTAGCAACGCCCATCGCAATCCGTTTTATTGTGGTTAGACGTGTATTTTAACCGATATGCCACTGTAACTGTTAACCTATTCATGCGTGAAACTTGACTGTTAGTAGAGAATGTAGGTGCATCCCCCACACTTCACAAGCTTACCCGTAGCTAACCTTGTGAAGTTTTGGGGCCGTAGATCGCCGACCCTAAAGCTCAGCGGTATTGTGAGGAAAGGCGGAAAATATATCATTTGTGTCCACAGCAATGCTGCTATCCAATAACTTTGTATCGCTCAGTGACTCGGCCGCCGCGTGAGTTGCGGCCAGACTTTGTCACTGGTGACGAGTGGGGGGGGGGGGGAGGGGGGGTCTTTCTGATGCGCAGGCGCTACGTCCGCCACGCCCCGTTAGAATAGGATGTTTGCAAAGCGTGCAATCGAAATACGGTGTCATGAACTCCCACACAGTTAAAAGTAGTGCCCCAGATTTAAATGTGGTTTTGAAGTGAAAAAGCCATTTTGAAGACCCATCAGTGTTCTTCATTATTCTACTCTTTACAATCCAAAACCTAAGCTCCTCTAGTCTCTCAGCTACACATCCGCGAAAATGGGGAAAACGTATATCGGGAGGGTATTTCAGGGTCATCTTGACATTCATGACGTTATAGTGACGTCATTCGAATCCCGTCATTCCATAAGCCATGCGACGTGTTGAAGCCCAAGAGAAACATAATTGTTGAGGCGTTCATATCTAGCGCTTGTGAGCGCCATTTCCAGATATATCGGCCGTCGATTGGCTCTCAATCAACGTTGTTCGGGGTGTGAGGATATAATTAAACCATGACGCATTGCGGAGATATTTACTAAACAAAAAATTGTACTGTCTAGAGCAGTCCTACACTTAAAAAGTATACAAATCATTATAAGTGAGCTGTTTCATCATGTCTGATGCTTGCCTCAATGTTCTAAAATGCAAAACATTCCCTGCAATGTAAAAACAGCTATGATAATTTATTCTTGTGACGAATTCATAGGCTATTACGCTTACATAAGCAGACGTCCATTGACATTATGATCATTTGCGGAGACGTTAACGATCATTCGTAAGCACGTCTTCCACTTCCACGATGGCCTACGCGTATTCAACAGGCGGGACCACTGTTTGAGATGACCTTCTCAAACCCCTCGAGCTGTGGTGTTCTGGCCAGCTTCCGCCAGCCGATCAACGCCTGGCCAGCCCGAGAAAAGCCACGTTCAATTCGCGGCTGTTGGTGTGGCACAGGCGCATAGGGATGGGCCGCACTCTAGAGTCGTTATATCTATACCAGTTTCCAAAAACTGCTGTCTCTTCATCTGGCAGGTCCGCTCTGTTCTGTTCGTTGTGCGTGGCCACAAACGCTTCCGTGACGTTCGACCCAGGTCGGGGCCTGAGCCCGCCGATCCCGTGCAAGACGGAACAGGTACGATTACATGCCTGCTGTGACCTTTTCCCAAAGAAGAAGTGCTTGACGGAGATATGAAAAGCCAGTGGATCCCATGTGCCAAAAGCGTCGGAAGAGCTAAAAAAATCCCGATTCAAACGACTTGGTCACAAAGTCGACGCAACTGACGCGTGACCGCAGGGTGAGAAGACCCGTTGTGGATCTGGTCGAACCGGGCATTTTTTTTTTTTGGTGGTTTCTAAGCAGTTCGAACGAGGACCTTTTGCAAGAAAAATGACTTAGGTGCAAAATTGAACTAAATAGCTTAATTGTTAGTCATGAAATCAATCAAAAGGGATAATTTCGAAACAGCAGCTTTGTGCTCCAAATCAGGCACGCTGAATTGGTTATGAGCACATACAGTTAAATTACTAAGGAGAGGTTGACGGTGGCCCTTTAACCCAAAAGTCGATATTGCGGCGATGTGACGACGAGCAGCCTGACAGCAGCGGCACGCCACGGGCGACCACCCGCGACAACCCCGCGCAACCAGCGACCGCACTGTTGGCCGACACGGCAACCCGCCCGCACAGCCAGCGACTACACTGTTGGCCCGACGCGGCGACCGCCCGCACAGCCAGCGACCGCACTGTTTGGCCCGACACGGCAACCGCCCCGCACAGCCAGCGACTACAACTGTTGGCCCGACACGGCAACCGCCCCGCACAGCCAGCGGCCCGCGCTGTTGGCCCGACGCGGCAACCGCCCGCACAGCGACCGCACTGTTGGCTCGGGAGCTAGTCTTTTGCCAACTGTTGCAAAACTGCAAGCAAAACAGCACCCATGCCAGAACAAACAGTGGCCCTAAGTGGTTTACCGCAGCTGGACGGTGACGCTCATAGTTTACGGGAGGCGCTGCGCATGGTCCGAACACAACGCGGATGGACCTCAGGCTGAAACGGCGTCTGACGGGCGCGCGGCTGATCGTCTCCCCTCAGCCTCGGCCCAGGCTGGAGAGGCGGCAGGGATGAGGTCCGCTGGGTCGACAGGCATATCTCGTTTCTGATCGTACGGCTGTGCACGAGCTAACTTCTGGTCAAATATTTGCAGAGTCATTTGCTGCGGCTGACATATATCCTGGGTGTTGGCAAAACCATTAACAAACACTCGGACCTCTATGTCAACATGCTGATGACCCATTACTAAGAGCGATGTCCATTGGCCGCTAACGCGATGGCCAGCCGCAGATCGGTGGGGTGTGTCGAGGTGGGAGAGAGGGGGTCAAAGGCACGGACAATAAACAGCGTCATCCAGCACGGGCCGGCTCGCAGCACGCTCGCGCTGATGATCCTCGCCGATTGGACATGCTCGACCATCCACGTCTCCCCACAGCTCTTCGCACTAAGATTAATGATAATATGCGTCGATGCTGTGGTTGCTGCTCTAGTTTGACGTTGTCCTGTGCCGGCAGCATAGGCGCCGATGCTCAGGGCTGCTTGGGACGGGTGTGGGAAAGGAATGGATGACACTCATCTACTATGCGTAGAGAACGGACAACGGTTTGCATATACGATCAAAACCGGAGATACTGCACGGTAAGCTTCTCTCTACACTCAGTTTTCCCCCGTGCCGCTGTGTGGGCGTGAGGTGTGTTTAACGCGTGCCTCGTGGAAAGTTGCCCGCGTGATACGAGGGTGGCATTGGCCCGCCACGTGCGCTGACCGCCTCCTGCCCGAGGGTACGTCCGTCTCGGTGACACGCAACACTGGGAACGGGCCGCCGTCAGCGTTCCCACGATCACTGGAAGCCGATCGATCTAATAAAGAGGCACGTGGAATGTGATCGAAGGGACCACCGGGCTCAATTGAAGGGTACGCCTCTGAATTTGAGAGGGAGGTAGCAATTATTTACGGGGCTGGATACAACTTCCCGACCGGGTTATATGAACCAGGCGGCTTAGCCTAGCTTGCTTAAAAAGGCAAATATATTCAAAGTGCCTTTTAGCTTCTCACTGGCACTCTTCCAAATACTGGAAAAGGTCGAGGTCTGTAACTGGCGTGGAGTGGCCGTGCTCCCCCCCCCCCCCCCCCCCCCCCCCCCCAGGACCCCGCACACTCCCGGATGGCGATGACGTGCCAGTGCGCATACCACTCATTGCGCGGCAGCCACCGACCGCTGACGACCTGAGCCGATCAGCGGCGAACGTCTGCCGGACGCCGCAGCCATTTGCCACTCAGTGACAGCGAGGCCAACAAGCACGTCAACAGGAGGCTACCTGCCCCGCTAATCCCGGATGTGTCGCGTGCCGGCGGCGGCGCTCTCTAATGGAGTCGGTCGAGCGGCGGCGGCGCAGGGGCGGGAGCCGGGCCGAGCCAAATCGGCGGCTAATCCCCCGGTCGCCTGACGGACGGCGGCCGTACCATGACAACTCTTGCCGAGCCTAATGGCCGAGTGGAGCGACTTGGTGCGGCGGTCCTGCGCGCCCGTCACGGACGCCACGACCGATTGGGTCGGATGGGGAGCGGGGCTGGCACGCGGCCGCCGCCGCCCGCTCGATTGAGGGCTCAGGCACGCACAGTGGCGCCCCAGGAAGGGAGAGTGGGAGACTGCGGCCTGCGGTATTTTCAGCTGAATTCATTATGAACATGACAGTGCATCGATTATATCGATGCATCCCGGACCGTCATCGGGAGAGTGTCACTTTTCAGCTCGCAGGCCTGCATCTTAACGGTGGTAAGAAAAGCTCGCGAGGCTTCGAGCAGGAGAAGATTGCAAGCCCGAGGGATTTGGCGGCTTTCCATTCTAGATTGACAAATTGTGCATACCCTTTTTCTTGAAACGTTGTATTTTGTTCTAATTTTGCGTGCCGAGCTCATCAAACGAACGGTGTAAATTAAACTGCATAGCGTAAACCTGCAGTTTTCTCTCACATGTAGTTTCGTATCAGCAGTTTGGCATGAGGCCAGCAATAACCGTTCACTGCTGATTCAGATGGCGTGCTCCCTTTGAATTCGATGCCTTCCACGAGCGATCAGAGGACACAGCGACATGTTGAATTATCAGACAGCAGGGAAAACCGAATGCGTACGTATACACATGCATGCATGCACATGTATTAATGTCCATATATGCAACGTAACTATTTTTGTGTGTGTATGATGTGTAATAGCATGTGTGTGTAATACAAAACGACAAGAATAACACAGATTCACCACATCCTTTGGTGAATGATCAGGTTATTTGCAGTCAACGTGTTCTGGGGATTTTAGCCCACATAGCCCCCGTAGTGTGTGTCAGTGGTGCTTTACAAGTCATTAATTTGCACCTACCAAATGGCTAACTGGACGCTTAAATCGGCTCAGCGCCCTGCGCTAATTAGACCAGACATTGAGATCCAACACCCTGAAATGGTGGACTTTAGGTGATATATTCTGAAAGGCTGCTAGGGGAGCTGAGGTCGCTAAGGCTATTCAAATTCACAAAATGCCTCTTTAATGGTATCTCCTCTCTAGGAATCTTTGCACGCTCTTTTGATCTGTTCACTTTTGACTTTCATGCGCTGTTGAGGTGTATATTCCTTATCTGTCATATTCTAAGTCCTTTTCGGTACCATTTCTCGCAATTTTGCAAGTTTTTCAAACTTTGCCAGGTTATTTCCCGAAAGCTACAACGTTTCAGTCATGGTTGACGATGAATATCGGTTTCACGATGCTCACAGAAATGACCACGGTCAAAGCAAGCTGCCCGGTCAAAGCAAGCTGCCAATCATCCACCTACCTGGCGACAGCGCAGGTAGCAGAACGATAGTTTACATTTTTTAATGCGACTGTCATTTCGATGCGTATGCATTTGAACGCGTCGGTTTCAGGCCATACGTGTATCATGTTTTTAACGATGCAGGTTGCAATATCGGCCCAATGTCCTTTATGTGATGTCTTCGTCCAGCGGTTCGGCTCAGCTCGGTCAGAGAGAGACGTACGTGTAGCGACGCGGCGATCCGTATTGCACCGAGTCCAGTGGCGTCCTGCCCCTGCTATCTCAGACAGGCACGACATAACATTTAGTTCGGGTGAACTACCACTCCTAAGTCAGGTTGCATACACGCACCTATCCCGCGTCCCGTGTGGTCCCCCACGGGACGGCGGTCAGCGCCCGCGGCGATAGGTCGCACTCCACCGCGAGGCCGAGGCCGCACCGCGACATGGCAGGGACGGCATGCTGCGCCGCCGGGCCGGCTGGGCGCGCTAAACACGTTATGGCCGCATGTTGTGTCAATTCTCTCGCCTCGTGTGTACCCATCAGATGTTTCAGGAATATATGGGACAATCTGAGTCTTGGTGTGCATGTTCATCCGAAAATGGGGTATTGGCTTACCTTGCGCACTATATTTCAGGTATCGTAGTACTATAGTATTATATGTCAGGTATCAATCAGTGGCGCAGCCAAGGGGCTACAGGGGGCACGCTCTTTCCCTCTCCCACTCTTAAAGCCCCCGAGGACTCCGGGCCAGGAGTGTCACTGCCTAAAATCGGTTGAAGGGAGGTTCATCCGGAAAGGTTTCTCTAACCCTCCCCCAAACTCTGATTCTGCCCGGATTTCGGCGACTTGAACTTGCCTTCTTGATGTTAAAATAGAAACTTTTCAGATGTGTGTAGCCTCAAAAATGTTTTACTCCCGGGCAATGACTTCCTATTTTAAGTGAATGTGATTTTTATGAAAAGCTTAGAATGGGGCATAAGTCACATAAATAAACATATTTGCAAATCTTAGTAAAGGATCATTAATGTTCGCGCTTGTCGCTGATTGTGTCGTATAACCACCACAGCCGCGACGATCACACGAAAACACACTTGCCACTGTTGGTAAAAACATTCCTTAGCTTTTATCTGGGTCACCACATACTTTTAAAGGCAGCCGCATATTGAAGGTAATTGTTCTTTATCCCACTCCAAGCAACGCCAGTTCAAAAAATCTATCAAACATCTTCAGATGGGCTTAATATGTGAAGGGGCTAGCGTGACAAAAAATGAGATGCCTACAGGATACTTCTTTGGCACAGAACTAATAATACTAATAGTAATGTGTTTAGATAACCAATGACCCAGCATCCCCTTTTTGCTAGTATGCATTGAGAGGGCTTAGAGGAGCATTGGATGGGGGTAGTGGCCCCCGAAAGTGTATTAAGTAACGGCTCTGTCCCCCCCCCCTCGGGGCCGACGATTAAGGGCGCGATTTGTGGGCCCTAACAGCCCGAAAGGCTAGCTAGAAGTCGCATGAAGGGCCCCGGCCCACAGGGGCTGGCTCTGAAATGTCAGTCAGTAAATGCTATTTTCCGCGCCTATCACCGACCTAAAAATAACGCAGGTGAATTATGTGTCCGGACTTTATTCTAAGTTTCTGAATCGATGTCTCGAAGCGTTCAAAGGCCCTTTTTCAGATGCCTCGTCATTTTTGGCCGCCGGTTGCCGCGTGCTTAGCATTAGTCACAGGGCCAACGACCCGCGGCCTACAGAGACTGCTGCACCGAGCGTCGGGGATTCGTTTGTATACCTTGCGAGCGCGTGTGTTCAGAACTATGCTCCACAGCATTTTCACGTATATATTCTGACTAAGGGCTGAACATTCTCAGACAAAAATGGGCTCCGTAATGTTTATACAACTCTTTTGACACCATTTGTACAACAAAATCTACATGCACCAGGTCTTCAGGAGAGCGCTTCACAGATTGGATCAATCCGCGGAATCTGGATCAATCCGTGGACCCGAAAGGACTGATCAGAGGTTTCCGCCAACATGTCGATTAGAAACGGGCCCGACTTTCAAATTTACCACCGCACACAGATCGAACGGAATGAAAATCAGTCTAATAAAACTTACCACTTAAAATCCCCTCTGATGTCCAATGGGGACATCAACTCAGGAAATAACCTCTAAACAAATACAATATAGTACTTTCAATTCCAAGCAGTGCACAAAACTGTTACATAGAACCTGACTCAGCCACATACTCTACAAACATTTTTTTCTGATGAATAGATCACATTGACAGACTGATATGAGTGATGCTCCTATATGATGCCATGGGAAACTGGGGCTCCCATTCATTTCAAGTAGTTGAAATGTCTAGCATTCTAAAACCCTACCTTATCTTAACATAGCCCCCATTCCTCCTGATCTTGCCAGCAATCCCATTTAACCCCAGGTGACCGTGCACTTCAGAGTTGAAAAATATGATAGAAACATTTGTGTTGGAAATGCAAGCTCCTGTCTGAAAAAAATTGAAAGTTAGCTCCATCAAAACTGCAAGTTCTATCTACCTAATCAGTCAGCCAACTTTATGAGTTTAGAATACCTTAACTTCAGTACTCTGCTTCAACCGATCAATTTCCATGTATGCCTGAAAACCATTGTCGCATCCTCACAATTATTTTATTATCCACTTTCGTAACTCAAAAGAAGATTTGGTAAGATTTGCATTAGTTTGTACGATCACCAGAGCCCTTGGCAAGTGTCTAGTATAGTTGTGACATGTGAAAACGCCAGCGGTTATTGCAGATGTCGGATGATGGGTGATAAGTACCTAACTTCCGCACTACGTTTTGTGAACATGGGGTATTCTATATTTATGTCTTAAGTATTCTCGGCGGATGAGAAACGTTACGCACTTTGAATAAACCGCCGCGCCACCCAATAAAGTATTTATGCAAGCTTTTTTAACGTGCTGACAACAAAACAGCGTGTACAGAGCTTCGTATTATTGCCAGTATGCATGTACAAACTTGTGTTGTACTGCGTAAATGTCAGGCGTCGTGATCTGTTCGATGCACGATTGCAGTTAGAAATAGCTTTCGTATTTTTTCCAGCATGAGCAAAAAAGGAAACTTGCATTGGCATTTTAGCTGGCATTTTAGCGATAGGATTGAAACTTGACGCAGCTGTTTCAATCCCCTCAATAAAAGAGATGTACCGCAGGCGGTGGACAGTTGCACGCATGGATTGCTGTGCTAATGCAGCCGGTAACCTAGCAGGAAATAAGGGTTGAAGTTGAGGTTATTACATTCGTCGGTGTGTCCGAGAATGGATATACGCACATGGAATATCATGTATCAGGTGAGATGGCCGTTCTAGCAATTTGAGACTGTCCAGATGAGCGTCATCCGTTCTTGCAAACTGGG
>NW_023597054.1:29920392-29990194 GCF_011947565.3 Pollicipes pollicipes
GCGTCCGGGCGGCCGGTTGGACATCCTCGCTCCGCGGCGGGTGGGTCAATTGAACCCCCCTCCCCTCCCCAGCTGAGATCTCAAGAGCTAAGACGGCTAGATAAACTCATTCCTATGGTGTGTTTTGCCTGTACGGAACTCACTTAGGTCAAAGTTGAGCCTCCTAGGTCGAGTCAAGGTCAAAAGTCACCTTCAGAGTGAGAGTCACCTTCGAGCCAAATAAGGTCAAACAAGGTCAAACTCCAATTTGGTCTCCAAATTGTCCTCTTATCCTTGATACCTGTTCTAAGAAAAAGGTCACAAGTTCATTCATGGTCAGTGATCTTGTTTGATCTTTCGAAGACCATGGTGACAAAAATCACGGAGGACTGTTTTGAGCTTTGCATTGGAAAAGCGTATAATAAGTGAAATAAGTGGAATAATAAGTGAAACAGGCATGTTGCGCAGACACACCACAATCACTCGCCTGAGTGATGGGTACCAGATGTGTGGACATTTGGCTGCATGCACTCCCGACACAATTCATTGATCGCAAGTGCCTCCAAACGATGTGTTTGCTCGGCACAAATCACCGAAATCAACAAAGCCGCAGAACGGCTCAGTGTGATGAGTTGCGTCGGGGCGTAAGCCTTTCGTTTACGACCTGACGGGCGCACTTCCGATACGGTGTGCGTGCAGTAAATCGATTTGTACTCGACTAAACAAGCAAACGAATGCGTTTGTTGTCAATAATACAGAGCTGGTGTCGCTTGTTCTGTCCTACGTGCGATGCCGGGGCAGTAAAGTGAAACAAACCAGGAAAAACAACCAGCTTCTCATCTCTGCAGCTTTTCTGAACAGGAACACAAATCGGACAAGCAGCTGCATTTTTTTAAATAACGCAGATGCTTTGACTTCCAAGCCGCTTGTGACATTACAAAAGCAAAGGGGATGCTTTCGGTTTCCAATGTGCACATATTTTGTGGTTTTGGTCAAAGATCAAGGATCCCAAGACAGAATTGAACCAAATAACTCCAAAGACATGAAGATATACACGCATGTATGCACAGAACTTATCTGATAAAGGCAGTTCTTGTAAGTATCTAAACGTGCAAGGACAGGATGGAACCCATACTACCAACGTTTGGAACACGCATTGCGCCAGAATGCTGCAAAACCGTCGAGACTAAATGCTTAAATTCGCCCTCGAATAATCGTACCTTGTATATATATTATATATATATATATATATATATAATATATCTATATATATATTTATATATATATATATACATATATATATATATGTATGTATACGCGTACCGCGATGTAATTTATCCTCACTTAACTATCTTGAAGTCGCTGAATTGAGCTGTGTGTGTAAATATATACGTTACATACTTCAGTTGGATATATTACCGTCCTAGCACCTTCAAAACCACCCAGCAAGAAATTATATCATGGATGGAATAACTGTTCGAACTATCTTGTGGTCTGATATGTTAGCATGTTCACATCGCTTCGGTCCGTTAACTCTCGAAAGCAAAAAGACCAAGGAGGCGGCACACACGGCGTTGGCCAACAACTTTATCAGTAAGCCAAGCGAAAGCATCAACACAATAACAACTAACTCTGCGGAATGATCCCCAAATATCCAGGAGATGAATGGCACCGACCTGTAATGCGGAAAGATGAAGGAGGCGGCACATTTATCCCGGTTATCTCAGAGCTATTCTTCCTGATTATCTCCGTCGGTAGAGCATGGGGCTCAAAATTAGAAGACCCTGGTTCGAATTCCAGTAGCTCCAGTGACAGACTTCGGGTTGTGATGCATATATGGCTGAAAGCCAATCATCATCGAACCCTTCTGAGGACTCAATAACACCTAACGATGGCCGGAGATTTAACTGGCTAAAACGTTGTGTAAATATTGGCACACCAGACGTGGACAGTAGTCCAAACTTCTGTGATACAAGTACGATATTCAATTCGCAATACTAACAACTCATCCCAACTCTTTCGTGAAACTAGGAACTTACGTTATCGTGCGCGACATCGAGCCCATATTGTGCGGAATCCATGCTACGCTGACATACTATTTTCATACCTGGACCATCTTCGTCACGCAGAAAATCTTGCGGTTTGAGGGAGGTCTACTAGCAGCTCTCTGACGTTTTATTTTCCGAGGAACAATCAGACAGTTATGAACCCAAGATAGCCTGCCAGCCTGATCAAACATCGAACAACGGAAAAATTGCTTCTTTGCAGCGCTACCTCCGGTCACAATTCTACAGCCGAAGAACCGTCATAATTATAAACGTCACATGTAACCTTCACCTACTTGGAGCTCATGCTAACGCGGTTGGGTTAGGCGAGTTAATTTCATCCCCGAAGATTTTTTCCGGGATGGTTTCCGAACAGCGCGGCGTAGCCGCTCCAAATTTGCATAGCTGTAAACAATGAATAGCAAATCGTAGACTATAACAAAAAATTAGATGCACCCTTGTCAGGTCGCTGACCTGCCGCAGGTCAAAGTCAGGCCATGTATTCAGCGAAGTCAATATCCAGGGAATCGTTCAATCTGAGGCAACAACGGAGTGTCGCAAAAGGTCAACCAAGGTCATTGACCTTTAATGAGCATGTGATCTTTTGCTTAGAACCGGTATCTAGGTTCTGGGGCACTTTGAAAACCATCCTGGAGCCTGACCTTTTTTGATCTTATTTGACCCAAAGTTCACGACCTGGGAACCTCAAACTTTAACCTAAGTGAGTTCACAAACTGGCAACCCGGGTGCATGTTACAGCCAGACATTGTGCAGGAATGTCACAGCACGCAGAGCGGACGCCTACCAAAACCAAAACTACCATGACTGAGGAGAACTTGGAGAAGCCTTGTGCTTCTTTCGTTGATAGCACTTCTTCGACTGACAAAATGCATTTCAATGACAGCAGAATTTCATGTAAGATGCACGTAGGCTTGTCGCCGGACGCACCGGCGCGCTCACGCTACCGTGTACCGGCCCTCCCACGCTACCGAGTACCGGCCCTCCCACGCAAACCGAGTACCGGCCCTCCCACGCTACCGAGTACCGGCCCGCTCACGCTGCCGACTACCGGCCCTCACGCTACCGAGTACCGGCCCGCTCACGCTACCGAGTGCCGGTCCGCTCACGCTACCGAGTGCCGGCCCGCTCACGCTACCGAGAACCGGCCCTCCCACGCTACCGACTACCGGCCCGCTCACGCTACCAGTACCGGCCTGCTCACGCTACCGAGTACCGGCCCTCCCACGCCACCGAGTACCGGCCCTCCCACGCTACCGAGCCCGCTCTGCAAAGTTTCATCAGCCGCAATCCTCGACCCTCCACGTTTGATATCGGAGTGCATTGATCTCGCAATAGCAGGGTTTCCATGGCACTGGTCCTAAGTTTCTGGCACAGTCCCAAGTCGGCGAGCCAGATCCCATTAATAACGACAATGGGCTATGCAAATGGTTTCGGTGGCACTAGATACGGCTGTCCCGGAACCTCATGTTTTTGTGTGCCGGTCAGCCGGTCAGTGTCGCGAACGTGTTATCTACAGTCCAGGGAACCTCCACTTCAGCTTAGCTTGCACCCTTTGCAGGTGCGCCCCGGGAAGCGCTCAGTGACTGCATATTCGATCACCTTCAGGACCAACGACCAATACCTTTTGGAACTGCGTTTGTGTCGGTGGACAGGTGGGCATGGCGGCGGCCATCTTGCATTTAACTCAGTACAAAGCAGTACAGTGCCAACGCATTCCATTCAAACATGCCGGTTCCGGCGCTTTACATCCCTATCATGACAGTGCATACAACGGCAGATCCAGAACGCCATCTGGTGGTAGGTAATGCCGGCTTGTGGGTTGGGGTGGGGTGAGGGCGAAGTATAAAAAGGCGTTCTGATTTTAAAAAAAAAATAATTGAGTTTTCCTCCCTTCACCTCAAGGCGTCTTCTAAAACAAACTTCTTGTCGCAAAATTTGCGCAAATCTTCACCTTAAAAAATGTGTGATTCTATGCCCGATTTTGGCGACCGTCGAGGGACGGGCGGGCGCCGTCTCGTTGTCCCTTGGACTCACCCTTGAGTACAGGGAATTGAGGAATGACTCAAGGGAAATAATCATTGACATTATAATGTTGTGTTAACAAATAATGCTGTTCCATTCGTGAATTTTTGGAAGGCTGATCAAAGTGAGGTTGTTTACACAAATCACAGAAATGACGATGTTCCCTTTAATCAAAGACAATTATTGCTGAAGCAATGTGCCCGAGATGATTTAACTTGCAGAGAAGAACTGGATTGAAGTTCAAAGCAGACAACACCATTCCATAAGAATGTGACAAATTCCTGTCATCGGTAGGTACAATACTTTATGATCGCTGTCAAAGTCCTAAAACCCTAGCTATTTCAGTTGTGCTCTCGAAATGCAGACTGACTTCATAATATGGGGGTGAAATGGTTGGCGGTTACCGTGTATTTCTAAAGACACGGATGCTAACAGCTTTGCGTGGTTGACCACCGTGTCTACACAATTTTGCAGCTGATGCCCCTGTCAATTTTTGATGCTCGCAAGTGGCTCCAAATCGCTGCTATCGTTCTAGTGGTATTGTATATCTATGATGGTTACTGAGAAAATAATTCAATGAAAATTGTGATTTTGGACGTACCAGGCCTCATAGATCTCTTTCATAGTTCCAAAAGAATATGTTTCGCTTACATTTTGTTCTGCCATATGTGAAAGTTCATCTCAGTTCCTTTTAGGAAAATGTCATGCTGGGAACGTAACCCAGTGATTTTGTCACGCGCTAAGTGCATATGTATTCTAAACGCTTTTACTATCCTTTTTCCCATGCACTAAAGGAATAGATACTGCACTTACTTCTTACTTTTACTTTTTATTGCACTTTATACACTTGTTACTTTTTACTTGTTCTGATATGCAGTTTTACCTGTATAGACAAAATACTTTGTAAAAACAACGTTCTTGTAAGAATGCAAACAACAAGCCTTTTTAAACGGGCATTGCGCTATCTCCGCACTCTGGTCCCCAGACCACATCGCACAGCCAAGTACAGATGTATGATGCCGCTCATGCGAAAAGGTGGCGCAGAAAATGTAGATATAACATCAGGGAATCGATTTCCAAACCTTTTTATGGCATGTCAGATACTCTGCTACCTAACTAATGAAGATCTTGAATACCAGCCCTTCACCCATGGCACAGATACATCCACAGAATGTGTGCATGATGAATGGTTGTATTTCTAGCCGAGGTATTTCGGAGATAATACAGCATTTGCTCAGGCTCACCGGCTAGAAATCAGCACATTCAGGACGCCTATTTGTTATCACGTACACGCTGACCAGGTAGCCTAAATTTCGGTTTGAGACCCGTTTGTGGTCGATTGTTCTGCGCGCTGGGTGATTCCTGATGCTTTGGGTTGCATTTACGTCACGATTTACTCCCACTTGCACTCTAGCACAACGACGCCACCAGCTCGTACACAAGCAAAACATGTGCTCTCGATCCAGCCTGATGCGTTACTAATTTTTACGTAACTTAGTAAACACACTGTCTGTTTGTTTCCAGACTGGCCCACTGACCTGCACCTAACCAAGCTGTGACTCTCTCCCTCCCAAACCCAAACCTACTGCTCGAGTTAGCCGTGACCCTAGTCTCTTCGTCCCATTCCTACTCCAGTCGCCTGTGCCTGCGTCTGAGTGAGCCGTCCAGTAAAATCCCTAACCCAAACGACTTTTGTCCCGACCTGAGACCTACAAGCCTGCAACCTGTGATGTGGTCATTCCATTCCACCCACACCCAGACCACGACCCACCGACCCGTACCTGAGCAAGCCGTGACCCCCATTTCGTCCATCGAATGACATCCATTTCTAACCGCACTGACCTGAGTTTCGGGTGAGCTTCAGCGCCTGCGCCAGGTCAGCCCGCTCCGGGCCGGACCAGGTACTTTTGGTGCGAGAAGCGCCGCCCAGCTCGTACACCTGGGCGTGGGAGAAGGGCCGCTCTTGAGCGCTTCTTGCGCGGGGGCGGGTCCCCAGCCTCCTCCTCCCTGCAGTCGTCGGCTACCTCCCCAGTCAGCGAACCGGGTGTTCCACCTGCCGAACAAGGTCGCTGAGGGTCACGGAGGGTCAGGGGTCATCGGCCGGCCTGCGGCCAGCCGATGACACCCCCAGAGCGAATTGGCACATGCATATACATGCATCATAATCCAAGTAAATAGATGTTGACAAGCAGAAAATCCAGAACGGGGCGTTCTGATTGTTCAACCAAGGGTCTTGCTTTCCTTAAACAGAGCCTCCTTTTCCAGACGGGGGCCTGCTGGTGCATAGGAGGCTCTCTTATCCAAAAGGGATGCTTGCAAAACTCGCGAAGGGGCCTCCAAATCTGGCCAAGAGGCCTTGCGATCCAGAGCAGGGCCATCCCAATCTGGAAACGCGGGCCATCTGATGCAGGAAAGGGGGCCCCCTGTTCCAGAAAAGGGCCTCCTGAACATTGATGTGCCTTCTACCCAGAACAAAGGTCTTCTAGTTCGTAACGAGCACCCCGATCGCCAGCAAAGTGGCCTCCTTTTTTAGGGAGGCCCTTTACTGTTTGCTGTAAAGGCTTCTTTGTGGCTTTTTGGGGTCCTTTTGTTGGAGTATTCCACCTTTATTGTATTTTTCGCTCCTTGTTACATCAGACGCATTAGATTTGTTCAGTAGGTAATGCCAGTTTTCTCGACGTCCTACTGCAATAGCTCAGATTTGTGATTTGAAGAGTAGCCGACCCTTCGGGAGAAATCTCATTTACCTCCCTGCTCATCACCATGAAGGTAATGCCCTCCATTTGCCTGGCATTTTCGACGGGTGTTTCTGTGGTGGTGTGCAAACACATCACAGAAACACTTGTAAACGATGTGATGTGATGTGATGTGATGTGTACCAAAATGTTCGTGTAACATATGCTACGAAAGCTTAAAACAACTCTGGTTATTCAAAAAGACATGCGAATATGGCGCTTTTATCTCCGGATTTCACGAAACGTTACACGTGGGCCTTGATTCTATCCCTTTGGTCGTTTACACGGTGGCCCTTTTCGAGGTGCACTCTGGCTTTGGGAATGGGAGCATGACATGGTCCATGTGACGCACTAGTTCAACCTGGAACCAATCAACTTCTCTGTAACAGGCCCTTGCACGATGGGCAAACCAGAAACATTCCTTCATTCGCACCAGTAGAGGCGCGCGCGGTTGTTGTCATGACGACGGTGGTCGCGACTGCAGGGAAGAAATGTAGTGCTTGTACAAAACGTTGACAGCGTAATTTGGACCCGAAAGCCATCAAAGTCCATATTCTTGTTATGTCTTGGTGGTGGTGCAGTGGCACCACCCAGCGCTATTATTAGACATAACTAGTCCTGAGGTTTCAATAGAGTATGTTCTTGAAACATGCCACAAAGATGGACACTTTTTAACACAATTGCTGGGTTTTCTGAATTAAGGACCCCTTGAATCCGAATTTTGGCAATCTACGGGTAGCTGCAATGCCTTTAGTTTTGGGAAACGAGGGAAACCACCACTCCCAAAATGTAGGAGTGAAAAATTCAAGAAAGGTTTTCAGAATGAAATCTAAAAGCTAAATATTACTGTTTAGCACCATTTTCACGATTTGTAGTCCAATAACTTGATTAAACATTTCTAACAAAAACCACAACTCTTTGAGCTTATTTACCTATTTTTGTTCCTCCTGGTCTCATACAGATGTGGTATACATTCATTTTTCCTTCGTGTTGATAAGCTTGTAAGATGACATTATGGCCTAGAATGTAAACTAATTTTTCTGCAGAATTTTCTAACTGCAAACTTGCACATATTTCACACATATATTAGATTAATTCGCCAGCCGCCCAAACATGTTTGACACGCACCCAAGAGTGAACAATTCATAGGAGATAAAGGAGATGACGTGAAGGAAGACAATTATTTTTACTACCATTGTTACCTGATTAAATCTCTAGTAAGCCAGTTTTCTGTTCAAGGTGTGGCTCAATACTGGCAATTAAGCCATTCCAGTTTCACCACCTCACCACGTTAAATTATCCTGCTGGACGTAGGTTTGGTACGGACTTAGCGCAGCTAATAAGGAAGTGTTTGGCATCGCAATTCCGCCCCTCAAAAATCAACATTCTAATCTTGTAGGGTTGGTGGGTATGATTAATATGTACATGATGTGGGTGGGTCGGATGACCGTCTGTCAACAAACCATGGCGAAAGATTATGATTTTTTGTTTGCGGAAGCAGAAAAAAAGTCTGCCCTTAAAAATCCAGCAAATTTATTCTGTGGGGCACCTAATTGCTAACCTTGCCTGCTTTCAAATGTGATTTATAACGAGATTTGGCCATTTTCTGTTTTACGGTCCATCGAATTTTGTTCACCACCCTCTTAAATGGCACTGTACAGGGACGCGATTTGGTCGAACCCTGTGCATTAGGTTTTTCGGGCGTATTTTTTTCATTTCAGTGCATCTCTCGCAAATGAAGGTGAGTTGCAGATATCTGGCTTCAGCTAAATGTTGCAAGTGCACAGTTGCAGGATGTGATGCAGCATTCTCTTCCCGGATGCAGAACGCATGACAAACTGTTGGGAGCTGCTGCTTCCCGGACCCACGTTCTTAGGAAGTACCGAAGCAGCGAGAAAAGGGGAGAACAACGGGGTATGGAGCGGCCATTCCCGATAAGACTGAAAAGGCAGGCGTATTAGCTCCCTAACCATGTTTTTAGGGCGGGGAAAATGACGATGTGGCTCATCATTGGTCCAGATCGGACAAAAGAGGTATCCTGGGACAGGGTATCCATGAAAAATGTACGTCAGGGAGCGCTGACAGATGGCTTGGGGTTTGACGCCCCAGCAGATGTTCAGCAAGCACCGGATGCAAAGTGGTCTTTTGTGATCCGTTTGCGGTTCATTGTGACTCACATTTTGTGTGCGCGACAGGACGCCGAGTCGCTACCCAGCGCTAGTCTCCCTCGTCCCTGTACGTCTTCCACTCGTTCCAAAAAAATAACCAGTCCCGCTCTACCTAGCAGTCTGTATGATTGCGACAAACCCTATAAATCCCTCATGATGCCCTGCAGTGCAAGGCAATTAACTTTAGCCAAGTGAATCGTCCACACATCGTCAGCGCTGCGCCCCGCCATTGTCCATACATCGGCAGTGGTGCGCCCCGCCATAGTCCATACATCGGCAGCGCTGCACCCCTCTACTGTCCATACATCGGCAAACGCTGCACCCCTCCACTGTCCATACATCAGCAGTGGTGTGCCCCTCCACTGTCGATACATCGGCAGTGGTGCACCCCTCCACTGTCCATACGCCGGCAGTGGTGCGCCCCTCCACCGCTGTGGCACACGGCGATCGGCGCACGTTGACTGCAGCCGAAGGCCGGGCCCGCCGACAGTGGCGCCGTACCCAGCGCCAGCGCTCCTCCCGTGTGACCGCGCCGCTGGCTCAGCACGCGCCCGACCAGCGGCCGGGTACCCGGCGACCCGGCCGAGCGCGGCGGCCACTTAGCGCCGGCCGCTGCCCGCTCAGGTGACCGGAGACTGCCGCCGACGGCGCGCCTCCGTCTGCGGTAAACTGCTGAGCAGGGCGCTGGCAGCCCGACGTCGGCGGCCGTCGTGTCAGGCAGTCACTGTGGCCTGTTGGTCACACCCGCGAGCTGCCGCCAGGTCCCGCCCAGCCAAGCACCGCGCCGTGCAGGCGTCCGGTGACGGCCTCTGAGTGTTCGTGTGAGCGATGCACACAATGAATGTGTTCAAGTGCAGATGCAATCCAATGTACTGGGCCGAGATAAGGTGATTTAGCGTTGGCATCATTAGAACACCTTACAGCGCATTCCCGCTCTCTGCTCTGAGTGGTCGTATTGTGCCATGTGCCTGGTATTTCGGTTGTTACGGTACGACAGTCATGGCGTCATACGCTCCGAGATGAGGGGTCCTAAGCACGAGATAAACGGCGTACGGGATGAGTGGGTATAAAAGTAGGTGATGAATGGTTATTCTTTGCCACTATTCAGGATCATTCGTTGTCTTTTTTCCAGCAGTGGTTGTTTTGAACGGAGCCGCTCCCCATCTCGGCAAATACTGGCCCTCATGGGTCGTGTGACCTGCCCCCCCCCCCCCTACCACCACTCCAGTGGATGCTCAGCGTCGTAACCTCCATAGGGCGCAACCAAGAGAGCGGGGTTACGTCCCTCCCTTTCTCCCCTTAGGTTCGTATTTATCATTTAGCACCATACACTGCTACTAATATAAGCCTATTCATGGAATGGAATAATGTGAGACGGGGGTGGTTCCCGCCCCTTCCTTCTCCTTCATCACGACACTTTTGAAACGTTCGTACTCCAAAATGGTGTCTGGTCGCCGCAGTAATCAATCATACGCAAGGAATTTATCGCGCGAGTAAGAGTGAAATGTGAATAGAAGTCACTTGAACGAGCTCGAGGACTGATGAAGAGTAGGCGCTAATTTTACTCCCTGAAAGTACGAGCCTGTAAAGATTTCATCCCGTTCGATCAAAACAAGGCATCATTTACGCAACAAGCGTGAGGTTGGTCCCAACTGGGTCACACACTTACGTGATGTTCGCAAGCTATACTGTGCCCCTATGTTGTGTCTGATTACCGCAGCGGTCCATAATGCGCCGAATATGTATGGTATGATCTGGAGTAAAAGGTCGCTTGACATTTAGGTCCAAACGTGTTTGGAAAGTAACGAAAAGAGCTCGTTTGCGACAAAAACAATTTATACCCCAAGGAAATGAAAGCCTGAAAACATTTGCTCCCGCTCCTCATAAACAGGGCACCATCGGGGCAACAATTATTGTGATTGGCCTTCGTAGGCCCGATCGGGGTGCCAAGCCAAACCGCGTTAGCAAAGCAATACAAGCGCGGGAAAAAGCGCAAGGCGATACGCCTTTGGGGATCAGGTTTACTTCTATCCGCTAGCTGTCTGAATTAAACACGGCACTCAGCCAAGCCCTGATGCCAGGAGCCACGCAATGGAAAAGATGAAAGCGCCAGCTATGTAGGCGTGTACTGGCTGTGGAGCTGACACATCTGGGGTGCAAAACATAACTTTTCCGCACCTCCGCTCACAGAACTCAGAAGCAGATTTTTTACGGAAGACACAGTGCGTGTCTTATCTTTCGAGCATTCAGAGGAGGGATTGTTTGGGATTACGCTCTGAGCTAACTTGACTCAAGGAAGGATGGTGAATTGTGAACTTGTACCCCCATACTGGATTATTGCGCGTGAATCACTCGATCTACTGCCCAGTCCCGGGTCTATCTAAACAGCTGAAATGAGACCTTGTCCTCATCACATCGGAGCACTCTGTGCGCACGTACAGCTCGCTCTTCCGTGCAGTCGGTCCGTCTAAACGTCCCGCTCGTAGGCAGTGGACTGCTGTTGGATCGCAGGGCCGCCCGCGCCCACTCACCTGTCTCGGCGTCCTCAGTGTCGACGTCGATGGGCTCCCTCGTCGGCCGGCGTTCGGCCGGGACTGCGGTGGTCCGGCGAACGCCGGCGCTCCTGGCGCTCACGCTCCGTCTCCCCCGGCCGCCAGGTTCAGTGGCTGCGCGGCGCCCGAGCAGCCCGACCGTTGCGCCAGGATACTGGCCATCGAGAACGGCGACGGTAGCGCCGGCAGCGCCTCGCTCTCCGTGACGGCCAGCATGTCGCTCCGTGTGGGACGCTCCTCCGCGCCAGCCCCGCGCCCCAGCCCGCCGTGCCCGTGCTACTGTGCCCTCCGGCACGCGCCGCCGGCCGCCGGCCCCGCGACCCTCGCCCTCTCAGCGGCCGCTTTGTCATCCGGGAGCCGGCCGGGGGCGGAGCTTGCCTCTAGTGCGGCCAATCAGCGCGCACCGTCGCTCCGACAAATGCTGGCGGATTAGGAGGCGCCGGCAATGTTTTGCAGGCGGCTTGTGTGTTAAACGCAGGGCTTAATGGCCAATTTGTCACCGACAGCCGGCAAGCGATTTATCTGGCAAACGTTTGCGGCGCGCGGTGTAATGGTTGCTGCGACCGGTCTTGGTGCGATGGCCGTATCGGCTGTCAACGGCGCTGTTCTGGCGCGCCCCTCAAGCCGCGCCCGCGCCGTCGACGTCCCGGGGCGGCAGGTACACACGCGTTGCCTAACGGTGCCGTTCGCCTGAGGCGATGTTCTTGTCCTGCCGGTGAGTGACGTAGCAAGTATCCGTTGCATTGATATCGTCTGTGACAAATGCGGCATTGTAGGGAGGCAACGGTTGGGTACCATTTACTGGAACTAGTTGTTTATTTTTCAGTTCAAGAGCGCCGTACAGAACATCATTTGTCTAGAGAAGCTGTTAGACTCACATTAAACGTGAACATTTCGATGGAAACAGGCTGAAATTGATTGCTTCCAAAATAGCCTACTGCACTCACAAAATCACCCTCATGATACCTGGTCTCTTTAACACATGTGGTGCTGAATTTCCGCTGAAAAGGTTTCGTTGAAATAACAGCACCATCGAGCCCTCCCAAACACCATCTGCTGTCCTTTGGTTTGGAATCAGCCTCGGATTTGTCCGCCGAAGGCGAGCTACCTAGCGCCTCACGTGCATGTGGACCCGCCAACCACTCAGATACGTTACGTTGAAAACCTCGTCGTTTGTGTGACAATAGCTCGTACGTGCCGGATCAGAGTGAGGATCGATCATGGCAATGGTTGGGCCAAGCCTCTTTTAACGTCACTGCTTTACATGCACCAGTATCGGGTTAACGCTGAACTTTCACGTGACGTGCGTGGGCTGGGGAGATCTCCCACTCTTGTCATACGTTTGAAAGGAGTGTGCCTGGTCGAACTGGGAGTTTGTATTGTGCACGTAGGCTTGCAGAGACCTTCCATTTACATCGATTGGTGTCTTTCGTCCCTGTAAATGCACTTCCATTGACCAAACATTTCAAGTGTTCCAAGTTGTTGCTGGCAGACAAAGTTTTCGGGTGACCCCAAAACATTATTCACCACTTATTCTCTGCCTCTATCTCGAGCGTATCGTTAGTGTCTGCAAATGGTCTTCCAATAAGGGAGCTCGTTATCACTGACAGCAAGTTTGGAACACCCTGACTGCGGCCATTGTGCAAACACGCATTTGTTTACAAAGTTGAGGCAGATTGAGAAAAGGCATCACTATCACGGATATAATATCTCTTCCGAGTATCGTCCTTGTCTAGTGTATTTGTTTGTTTAATCTAACACACCAGATGAGGGAAATAGTTTGAACAATTATTCCATCCGGAACGCATTTGCTCACAACCGAGTATAAAATGCCCGCGACGCTCGGCTGGCAGCTGATCATGGAGCTAATGCAACTAATCAATTATCTAGAGTGTTTGATTTTCCGGAATGTCATTTGGCACTACGAACACGGATGATTATCGCAGATAATTTCCAGGCCGATGGCAAATTTTGGATAATTTTAAGCGCTTGATCAAGACAGAGAACCTTGCCTTCGCCATGCGTAGCTATGGCCGTTTACTATGAATGGCGCGCCCGCAAGAAACTAGTGGATAATCTCAAAACGCACCGAACTTGAATGAAAAAACTACGTAGATGATATCCGAGGTATGTCTATTTTGTTATAACTTTATCCCGGCTGAATGCGCCCCTCCTAGATTGTTTTTGCTTTAGGGGGGTCGTGTTAGAGTGTTGAATCTCTTTCTATATATTTACGAGCTATATGCTAGTGGCCAGTCAAGTATACCCACTTCTCGAAGCTCTTTGCCGCATTTCGCCGTTCTTCAAAACATGCTTGACCTAGCATATATGTGAAAGCTGTGTTTGCACTGTCTAAGTGTTAGCCTTCTAGGAATTTCAACATCATTTCCAAGTTACTTGTTAGGTAGATAGCCATTACTGGTCACTGGCAAGGAACTAACTGCAGAACTCAGTTTGTTCCACTTGGTTCGTGAAGCATAGTTGGCATGCATGCTCACTATTACTTGTAGAATATTGGTAACTCAACCTAATTTTGCAACGCGCCATGCACATGTGAACCAATGCATTACATTTGTTTATTTCTATATGGCCTTGGCTTACCTGTCCTGGCCGCTGTCACAGCAACGCATAAAAAAACTGCTCATGCCCGGCAGACCCCCAGTTTACGTCAAGCGACGTCGTTTGTGCGTCACCACTTTTTGTAACGCTGATGAAGGCCATTTTGAGGATAACATTTTGCCTTTTTTTGCCTTTTTGCCTTCAATTCTTGATCATACTGATTAATAATGATTGCAATGCCAACTGAGTACACTTTTAGAAAATGAATCAGGGACCTTGACAGCCACATGAGCATTTAGAATTATTGGAATTGCATTCATTCCAGTTCTCTTCCAGATTCTTTCCAAGGTTTTCAGACAAAATGAATTACGTAAGAATGCCAAACTGTGGCAGTTACCATGCAACTGCCTATCTTCCAAGGCAATTAAGACAATCTTGATTGGTTGTCAATGACAGCGTGGCCAGTTATTCTAATCTACCGTTGGCAGTAGGCTGCTTACCTATTTCCAGAGGTTTAGAAACAAACTTTCTTAGCTTTATTTCCAAAACGTCTCTGTGGTAATGCTCACGCAGGCTCATCATGTGCACGATATTGCAAACATTTTGCACCATCCACAACTGTCAGTGCTGGAGCCTCATGTTTCCTGAAAATTTGCATGCCATGCGACCTGTGATGAAAATAAGTACACAAATCTCAATGTGGTGATAGTAACACCTCATGTGATGTTTTCTTGTATAATGACTGGATGTTCTCATCTGTTTTTTGCCGAAATATAATTATCGTGTGTCAATGTTTTCAAACCTCTAGCATCACTTCTGCTGCATCTGAATGTGAGTTGAGCATTCATAGTTCTTTACCTGCATGGGTGACAAAAAAGGCAGGAATTGAGGACCAAATATGTTATTATCACCAATATTACATCACAAAGGCTCTGCCATTCCCGCTGATTTCTGCATCATGCATACAATTTCATTGATGATTGTTTGATGCCGTTTGTAGCCAAGATCTGAATGAGGTGCAAGGCGTATGAGTTGGTGGGACTGCATCCAATAATGGGTCGGCGGAATAACGAGATGCGCTCTTTATGTCGAACAGGCCCTGATTCTTATATTGAATGAGAGCACGGCTACAGCGTAATCTTATTTGAAAGTTGACAAATGCACAGCATACATTCGTTGTTCCATAAGCTTTCCAGTACCAAGCCTTCACCTCTTTAGCTCTGATTTACAACATATAGGTTCACTGACGATCATTCGCTGCCAGCTTTAGCCATTATTGCATGACGTGGAAGGGTCACAGGCTGTCTAGAGTTGATAGCGAGGAAGATGTCAGATAAGTATGGTTATATAGGCATCTATGCATATAAGGCGAAACCAAGGTACACTTAAGTGCAAACGTACAACTTTCATTAAAACAATAACCTCCTAAATCATTTCCAATCGTAGCGCTTTACTAGACTCGTGACATCAATCTGCAAAATTCTTAGGATAATGGAAATTTGCCCAACGGCGAGGCAATACAACATTTATTGAGTTAAAGAAAACAGGCATGTAACATACGAAGCTTATTAAGAAATTTGGGGAAACGCTTTGCATTTTGGAAACACGCAAAAGTTTCTTTGGATAACTTTTT
Organism: Pollicipes pollicipes; assembly: GCF_011947565.3. Taxonomy (NCBI): domain Eukaryota; kingdom Metazoa; phylum Arthropoda; class Thecostraca; order Pollicipedomorpha; family Pollicipedidae; genus Pollicipes; species Pollicipes pollicipes. The sequence goes on from NW_023597054.1 coordinate 29,936,107, forward strand.
AATGCCAGTGGTGGCCAGCATTCGATTCTGTACCGGCTCATAACTGGGCTAAAGCCCACAATACTTGGCTGTGGTGTGAAGCAGCACTTTATGTAGTCAAGTCCAAGTAGGGGTGCATTTATGCGTATGAGCTGGCAATAATGTGAATTATATCTTGAAGCTTGACGCCTGGAGCGTAACTTTCACAACATTTTATTGTGTCAGTTGCACATTCTTCTAGTTTTTATCCAGAAAAAAATGAATAAAAGCGGATATAACTGAGCACTGACATTTTATGAGCTGAATACGCCCACTCATTCAAAAAGAATTGTATCCCATTCATTATTTCTGTGTTATCAGCCTCTCACTGGTACATGTCTTGTTCTCACGAAGGTTCATCACACAATGGTCCAATTCCAGCTGCAGTTTACATCACTGACACTGAAAAGGCCTCACGATTGGCATGTATTGTCCAAGTCAAAACAAATACGATAACACAGCACTTGCTAAGGCTACGGTAATGTTCGTCCCGTGCTGTTTCAAGGATTTCAGTATTGATTGACTTCCAGCGTGTTTTGAGCCTTCGACCACGGAGCTCAATGCATTTGTTGCTCATAACGAAGGCGAATTTTCCGCAATCGCCTCTTGTTTCCGGCAATCGCCTCTAAAATAACGAGGACACGTATCGTTATTTTTTCGGTCATTGTGATGTTAAGTGATGTTATTTGCTACCGGTGAAATGTACAGACTTGGCACCAAAGCAACGGCCTATGCCTATGATAAGCAAATTATTGAAACATGATTTTTCGTGTTATTTTGGGTTGTCTCAGATGTGCCATTACTTGTCACACGTGCTGGTCGTTTCCGTCCCGTTGATTGGAGCAATTCTTTCCCTAAAAGAGCTACGCTCGCACCCATGCGGCGCATACCGCCATGCATGACAAAAGCGACTTCACTGAATTATCATCGCTAGAAGCGCTAAGTGGACTTTCCATTGACATTTCAATCTTTTCATGCCATCGAAAAAGGTCGAGGTACAGCTTTAACATGTTCATTGTGGTCAAAGGTAGTGAGGGTTCATGTTGCTGGAAGATGTCTGCAACATCTCCATCATGTTAAGGTAATTCATCTACCTGGAAACATGAATGTTTGTATGATAACACTTTTTCAGCTTTCCAGCTTTCATGAGCTAGAATTGCCTGGCCGCCTTGTTGTTTGACAATATTGTTTGCCAGATGGTGAGGAAATTTTGGTTCCGCTTACTGGTCTCGAATCTCGAAAACGCAGGTCCAGCATTGCTAGCCATTACACGGTACAAATCACAACATTTTTGTATTACCTTTTATGTTGTTAAAAATATGTAGAACTGGAGAAGAGAGAGAGAGAGAGAGAGAGAGAGAGAGAGAGAGAGAGAAGAGAGAGAGAGAAGAGAAAGAGAGAGAGAGAGAGAGAGAGAGAGAGAGAGAGAGAGGAGAGAAGAGAGAGAGAGAGAGAGAAGAAGAGAGAGAGAGAGAGAGAGAGAGAGAGAGAGAGAGAGAGGAGAGAGAGAGAGAGAGAGGAGAGAGAAGAGAGAGAGAGAGAGAAGAGAGAGAGAGAGAGAGAGAGAGAGAGGAGAGAGAGAAGAGAGAGAAGAGAGAAGAGAGAGAGAGAGAGAGAGAAGAGAGAGAGAGAGAAGAGAGAGAGAGAGAGAGAGAGAGAGAGAGAGAGAGAGAGGGGGGGGGGGGATTATGAGAGACGGTTTATTAAGAAAAAAGCGAGGGATCAGGTATGAATTCAAACTTCACTTGTGCACCATATCCCTCGACCATAATTCGGCATGGGTATATGCAGAGCAAAGCTGTAAATATTCTCGCGCTTACAAGATCCTCCGAAATAGCAAGCTATCAAGCTGGTAAGATGCAGATGTTAATGAAGTGCTTGTTTGCTTGTTTTCTTAGTCGTGCACCACAGCAAAACGTTTGCAGTGTGCGTGCACTCCACGTATTTCTGCCGGAGATCGTTACTCGTTGCTTTGAAAGCAGATATTTGTGCATGAAAGACGCTTCCATTTGTTTTCAGGGCCTGACTCAGAGGTTTTTTTTCCTTCTGTCGGCGACGGTTGCCATTCTTGAGCGTTGCAAAATGTGTGAACTTTCCTGGATAAAAAAAACACAATGAAAATGCCATAATGGCATATCAATATATTCGAGGGGACCTTGTGCACCGTCTTAATAAGTTGAGCCTCGGTGGCAGTGAGTCTGGCATGAAAACAACCGGTGCATAATGTTCAAACAATGGTCGAATATGCGCGACTTAAACCTGAGTAAGCTTCTCCTGCGGTGGATGGGACTTGGTTTTAATGTTGGGACTTGATTATCGTGTTTAGCATATATAGAGGATCTCGATCCCTTGGTTGCGATATCATCCACATGTGCTTGCCATGACATGTCCATTGATATTGTCCATATCTTAGAGCTTAGGCTTGGTGGCAGTTCGTAGGCTTTCCCACTGAATCATGGTGTCTTATTTTACAAAAGGTTTCTTGGCTATAAAAACATGGCATTGCACTTGCCTCGTTTGAAATCATGTTCCTTTGCTGTCACCCATTCGCGTATTTTGTCAGCGCGTTCTTGCGGGTGGCAGTGCTGATCTACTCGGTTCGCTGGACACGCCTGGTATATGGCAAGATCATCCACGCACGCAATAGAGCCGGCTCTCAATTTCCGCAGCGGGGGTCGTTAACCACCACCAGGAAAGCAGCCGGGTCAACCAGAGGGCCTTGTGGAGTGCCGCATGTTAATGTTCTCCACCGACTCGTGGTTCCATCTGGCATTTTGACTCGCTGCTGTCGGTCCTGTAAGAATGGACACTGTCATTTCGCATGCCCGGGGCGAAGTCCAATTGCAAGAATATTCTGGAAAACCGTTTCCTGGTCCACGAGATGGAATCATTCTTAAAATGGTACATAACTGTAGGCAAGTTCGTTTGATTTTTCTAACTCTATCAGCAAACTATGCATAACCTAATTAGATAGTGTAAGGTTAAGTAAGACACCTCCAATGTTTCCATATTAGCGTTTGCCTATGCTTGATTTTACGTTCGCCAGGATGGGCGGAACATTAATTTTCTACAGAAGTTTGCTAAAGGTCTCCCAGCGATTTCGGTGATATTTTCTCCAGCACAGAGGCGACAGGCAGCTCCTTCCATACCGATGGAATGCAATATTCTTTCAATGGCTGATTAAGATTATTAGAAAGTGACGCTACCAGCTCTACAAAAAAAATTCCTTCAGGAGCTCAGCATGCTCAGATGCCATAGCTGATAGGACACTTGCCGCGGCTACCTCAAACAAAATGGCATTGGTAGGCAGATAACGGGGAAGCACTTCTGTGTGTAGCGACCCGTATGTTGTGCGTATTGCTGAAAACCTGATCCACTACTTCCGCTCTTGATTTGTGTCCTTGGCTTACGCAACATCTAGACTCTATAGTTTTTATCTTCGTTTGGTCAAGCTGGTTTCTTGCCTGTGCCATTATCCTTCTCGGCTGAAAACAACTCCGGCATTCGTCTTCTGCACCACGCCGCTTCTGCAAGCAATAATTTGGAGCCCTACTTGCCTCTTATTTGCTACCCTAGTCAAGTGACACACATGCACATGTGACTCGAGCTAGCGGGCGCTGCAGGAGCTGGGGTCGTTCTTTGCCGTCAAAGTCTGTCCGTGGTGATCAGGGTCACTGATAGCCGCTCCGGGCAGGCCGGTGCCTGGGCCAGGTGCGTAGTCAGCTTTAATTCAGGCTCTCAGTGGAGCACACCGGGCTTTGCCACTATCAGGACAGCGCCGTGGGAGCAGGTCAAGCCCCCCCTCAGGCTCCCCATGCGATCATGCATATAGAGGCCCTAGACCATGCCGGAGGGGGCCCCCTCCGAGCTAACGAGGGTGGTCCAGCTCGACCTATTCTCTTCCCCATCCTCTGAGTGTGATACTGCCCCCGGAAAAGTTTCTTTTTTATTGCTTGCACCGGTAAGCAAACCAAAGAGACGAGAGCTGAGGCCTCATCTCACCCGCTAGCCCAGACCGCTCCCGGCCGCCATGTTATGCGAAACAACACCGGCTCGAGCCGAGTTATCGCGTGTTTGGGGAAGAGCGCATTCGTCACCCTGCGCTGACAGACGGCCAGAACATGGCACCGGCTGCGCTGTACCCGCACGTGCCTGAAACGATGATGAGCTTTGCATGTCGTCACCGCAACAAGGACGCTTTTCGGACGGAGGCGGGGAGATAAACGACCATGCTGGCGTCGGAGCATCGTTCCCGAAATCTATTAGCGTTGAGTGATGGGTGCGCTAGCTCGGTCTGCTGCGCGAGTTGCCGCTTATTCTTTGACTGTAGCTTCAGTAGACAACAGGAAACGCTTGCCGGATACACAGACACATTATTCATTGAGTTTTCTCCAGCGTTACGTAAAAGCCATGCATGCGTGCACGCACCGTAGCAGGGCTGACAGCTTCAGCAAGGCATGCTCCAGCGTTGAATTCTATTATCTCAAAGCATAACACACATACGAAAAATTTCTGTAAAGATGTTAGCATGATATGTCATCTTTGCAGCAGAGCAGTGTATATTGCGTGGTACGTGTTGCGATGGGATTCCAAAAGCGCTACAAGAACCCCAAGTGTCAGAACGTGAGTGTGAGCCAAAGTACATTTTTCTAGCTGAAGAGTCAATTTTGACTCACTGTCTCGATGCTTCGAAAACATGATGATGATTGGTGTTAAAAAGCGCGTCGGCTAGTGAGGCCGTCTTGCGCTCTCCTCACATCTTAATTAAACGGCGATTTCAGAGTGCTATTGAGGCGTGAGTTCCAATAGCGGTCAAGAACAGTACCGCATCACTTAGGTCGATCTCAGGACATTCACCCATAAGTGAAGTCAGGGCAAATTTACGTCCAAAGAAGTGTCGTCTGACAGCAACAAGAAGTACACATTCTACCAGTGCATCCCCTGACAGAGAGAATCTCGTCCCACCTATCGCACGAAGGGGCGTCTGCTGCGTTGCTCAGTCGGAGTGAGTGCGTGCTATAACCATAGCCAATAAGTAGGCGAGTCAATATGGCTTCTTCTTTCCTTGACTTACGAAATGAGGACGGCCAGTATACTCCCCTAGGTTTAATGAACTTGAGCTTGCCCCTGCTGCTCTTCTGACCCCACCGTTGTCTGCCATTCTGTTGTAACGTAGAGTTTTATTGACGCGTACAGGTCGCTCGCAGGACTCGTACGGCACCGTTGGGCGGCAGCAGGGTGGTTGCCTTCACAGCCTGGTCAGCTGATCCGTTTCCGGCCAGACCGACGCGGCTGGGAATTAAACCAGCTCTACCAGCTGGCCCCTCCGCCGCAGGCTGGAGAGTTTACTTACGGTTAGCTGCGCTAGATCTGTGTCTGCCGTCGATATGTTTTGGATAACCAAAACCGAGCTCAGCGAGTCAGTAAGCACTGTGTACGATGGTAGGTTAACTTGTACAATGCAGTCAAGAAAGACAACTCAGGATGGCGAGAACTTCGGCAGTAAAAACGGACGCCGATGTCGGTGACGCAATCCGTTCAGAGGCTCGCGACGACACGAATGCGCATGCGGCACCCAGGTTCGTTCTGGATCCATTCGTGCAGAAGTGTCGACCGTCTGTACGTTGTGCACATGAACTTTTGAGATCCATCTTCCAGCTCAGCAGCTCGCGTCAATCCCTTGCAGATTCTGGTGAGTGATGTGTCACATGTTGGAGGTAAGGCTAGCCATGGTTCTGCAATGAAAAAAATGAAAAAAAACAAAACAAAACACGAGGCTGCATTTGTTGTACATCTACTCCAGCGGTGCCGAGCCATTCACTTACACGTACTCAGAGGTGTTGCATCTTTCCTACCCTTCCCTGAGAAAAGAAACCCACCAGATCTGCCGAGAAGATCGTGTCGTGCGCTGGTTGCGTGTGAAACTGGTATATGCTGATAGCGCGCCGCATAGCTAACTAGCGGCGCCCCACGTCCAGTGGTGACTCGTTGTCGTCTACGAGCAGGCTTGTCGTAGGTGACGTGCGGGACGCTGGTATCAATACGTATCAAACTGGTATCAATACGTATCCCTTGATAATGAATAATGTCCAGCACCTTCCTGCTGGATTCGCGAGCCGAGTCATAGACTGCGCATGCGTAGTCGAATTTGAACCTGATCATTGAGCGATACAGCATGATCAAAGCTTTGCGGTCTACTCCATACAGCACAAACCACCTTAAGGGTGTCTAGGGACTTAAAACACCTAGTGCGGAGATTCTTGAAATGGTCTGTATAGGAAAGACGGCGATCCAAAACCAGACCCAAAATTTGAAGCTATCGGCCATCGGGATAGTGCTGCCATGCAGGTCCAAGTCTGGGTCGCTGCGATGTTTCCTCTTGTGGCAGAAGTGCATGCACACTGTCTTTGTCGTTGATAGTGTAAAACCGCTGGTGGAGCTCCATTTGGTGACTTTGTCCACTCAGAGCTGGAGTTGACGCACTGCCGATGCCGTAGTGGATGCCTACAACCCAAATGACAAACATCTTCCGCAACTAACGACCGTCCGACGTGCGCGGGCAGGGTGTCTTCGATATTGTTCACCGTGAGCGCAAGCGACACCACGCCCAATATTCCTGCGAAACACCGTGGGGTAGCGGTGCCTCGAAAAGAAGCAGACTTAGACTTTGTGCGCACGCCTGGAAAAAATGCACATTATGACATAGATGACGTCACACGATGTGGTCTGTGGGGGGACGCCCTCTTAACATAACAGACAGGCTCGCACAGTGCGGCCCGCATAGTGCGGCTCAAGCGGGACCAATGTGCGGGACCAGGTAAAACCTGACTGCGGCTATGGAACTACACCCGAAACGTTGTATGCACATCAACATGCAACGAGGACGGCAGTCGAAAACATCTTTCATCCGTAATGCCAACACCTCGCCTCAACCGCTCTGAAAAATTCTAAAGATATTTTGCGATCTCGCATAGCTTTTGCGGACACGCTCGACCCCGTGCAGTTTTAACAGACACGTTCGATCCTGCCAGTTAACATTCGATCCCGTGCAGTTTTAACAGAAACGACAATGGTTCGGTTTTCGCAAATAATGTTGTGGACTGGCTTGAACTTCGGTTTCGACCTACCATTCTGAACTGATGGGTTTGAATTTGGCTTGGTGTTACGTGGTTTACAACCCATTGATTTTGGCTTCCATTTGGTGCGTACAAAACTCGAACCCCTGGCTTCGGTGTCAGCCTCACGTTTATGAAATATGGTTAAGTTGCGCAAAGAGCAAACTCTGCACAAAGGACATTGAGAAGAGATAATCTGGTAGATATTTCTGGGGAAATGGAGAAGCTATCGAATGCAGAGCATCTTTCAACTTGTGATTTATGTTCCTAAGACTTTGGCACTGGCCTAACAGTTCTCGGTGTCCTGAAGAACGAACTATTTGGGAAAGTCTTGATGACGTTCAGAAAATTGATTTTCTTACCCCATTTCGTCCTCCTCTATATCTTTGAACTTGCATCGGGGAAGTGTTTCCAAAAATGAGGAAGTTAGATGTACGCGAGCAGTGCTCACAGAGAGTGCTCACCGAGCACTCTCTGTATGATGGTGGAGAGCAGCACTCCTACTTACCCAACATTCTCCATACCCCCCCCCCCTCCCCCCCCACACACACCCATGATAAGAGTGGAAGAACATATAATCAAGGGTTGGCCGTGGAGGCTGAAGGCTGAAACTGAACGGGAAAATTATAACCATAGGTTTTATTTTCGAAACACTGAATGGATATAACTTTCATCGCTCTCATTATTATTCAATGGGCAGGAAAGCTTACTTAATGGGTCCAAATATAGAAAAGTGGTCAAAAAGAAGGTTGGGTTCAACCCTTTCGATAAAGTAGCAGTGTTCCTGCCCGATTCAGCAAATAGGGCGGGGCGGAAAAAGTGAGTCATTAACACAAGCCGCCAATGCATACCATTTGTGCCTGGCCTCAATCGACCTTTGTTGCTCTCTCTATGCTCCGTTCAGTTGCAGGCCATTTTTCGGTACCAGCGCGGAGCGAACGTGCTGTGTTGTGCTGGAAAGAGTGCATAGATATCAAGTTACAGCATACATATATCCTGCATTTCGATCTCAAGGAAGACTTGACTTTTTCAGCGAAGCAGAGATGTTCTCGCCTAAAAATGAAATATGCTCGGTGCATGGCATCATCCAAAATATCCTCGCACTATTTTGTCTTGTTTGTTCTCGTCTAAAATATCGATTTATTGACATTAAGACACCAGTAGCATAGGCTATATCTTAAGTCCAACTGAAGCAATTCCTGATTAGAGAGCACAACTACGACACACTACGAGGATAAGACCGCCGCGCAAAAGACACGGTGTCGCTCGCGGACAAACAAAACCATGCCATGCTGCATGGAGCCCAGACTGGCGTCTTCCCTGTTCTTTTCACACTGTTACGCATTTTAGTTCGTTTTGAGCGTCCATTGATGATGTAATGCCACATTCACATAACAGTGTGTTCGCGATTGGCGGAATCGTCGGTTGCTGGCCGCCGTCCACGGCGGCCGCGTGGATTGCCGTGCAGCCTTCCTGAAAAGATTTGCTACGCAGAGAACAGAAAGCTAGACAGACACGTCTTCGATGCAAAAGTGCGCAATGAATGTCCCCGTGGATGCTCAAGACTTGCGCGATTACACGACATGCCTGAGCAGTCGTCGGCGTATCCGAGCGGTGGGGGGAGCAGCGGGGGCAAACTGCCCCTCATCTTTTGAGGCGGTGGCAAAAGTATCTTTTTGACTTCCCCCTCATAATTTCAGATGGTCCAGCAGAAACCCACGGGCATGTGGTATTGTTTGCCGCGTCACTAAAGCAAACGAAGAAGGCCCATGTCTGGTCCGGAAAGGAAAGGCCCATGTCTGGTCCGGTCCTCCAAGGGCCCATGTTAGGCTGGGAATGGTCCATTTCAAGACGGGGAAACCTCATATCACTTCCAGGCATGGTGCAGGCCCATTTCTGGTCTGGAAAGAGCTCATTGTAAGATCAAAAAGGCCCATCTCAGGTCGGGAAAATGGCCAGTCGTAGGTTCAGAGAGGCCCCTTTCAAGTCTAGAAAGGGTTTATCAGAAACTCAGAAGCCGCACGCCTCAAGTCATGTAGGGACCCAGAAAAAGTTGAGAAAAGGGAGCTTCAGGGTCGGAACGGAACGGGGAACTTAAGGTCTATCTCACTTTTTGAGCCTGAGAAGCGCCCATCTCTGTTCTGGGGTGGGTCCATGGCAGACTCAGAAAGCCAGTGGCGTAGTATCCGCGAGGCGAACTGTCCCCCATGTGACAGGAAAACGCCAAAACTATCTTCCCCCCCCCCCCCACATGTCAGGTGGCCAAAATGGGGCCGCTGGCGGAATTGTGGAAAAAATTCGTTTGTTGCTTGTCATCCAAGTAAGCGTAGAGAGCCCATCTCAGGCCTCGAAAGCATCAATTTCAAGGCAGGAAAGCCCTATAACAGCTTCAGGCATTGACAAGTCCTTCCCGATAGCTCAGCTGGTTACAGCGCCCATCCGACCCACCCATCCTTGGCTGGATAAGTTCGAGTTGCTTCAGCCCCTCGCTGTTTGTCCTTAACAGATTTGGCCTGCTGCCCTTGACAGTGGCCGCGCCAAATGCCAGAAGACGTCAGAGGGCAGGAGGGACCTTGCCGGCACACGGCACGGCGCGCATTGCGACACGAGAAGCTTCCGCCACTAGGTTCTTCCGTTGGCCTGAAATTGCATGATCAGATAGTACAGATTAGTGCTCACACAACAAACATTGCTTAGCATAACCTCTGATCCCAGGAATCCATCCATTTAAAAGAATCGGATGGAACCTGTAAAAAGTTAGCTAATAATTTAAAAAACAACGCCTGGATCAATAGTATGCATGCCGTTGCAGTACTACAGCACACACGAGCAGCCTATGAAAGTTGCACACTAGTGCATTAAAAGTTGTTTCAAGGTCTACACCCACAACGAGGTGTGTTCTATGAAGGCAACACCGGGCTCGAAGCATTCGCACATATTTCGTAGCCGGCCCGCCCGCAAATATAACCTGCTGGACAGCCTCGTCTTGATCGAGGCGTGAGAGCGGCGCGCGCGGCCACAACAAGCCTCTTGCTGCTGACGTCTGTGCTGCTCACGTAGTTAGGTGATTTTGTGGCCTGCTGGCTTTGGCTTGTTTCGCCGCTATTTTCCGCGTTATTAGCTCTTATGAAAGCCTGTTGGGATAAGAGCAATCAGAGGAGGATTCGCGACCGCCTTCCGGTCGACTGGCCGGCAATCGCCGATGGAAATGGGGCCGGCCGCGCGACGCATGCCGATCTCGGGCCGCAGGTGGGCCGTACGAGACGGGCCGGACGGCGGCTCAGCTGCCCCCCCCCCCCTCCCTCCCTCCCTCCCTTCTGCCCCGGGCCCCGCACCGTGCGGACCGACAGCCCAGCCCCTCTCTAATCTGGAAACCGCCGCAGGAGACGTTCTCAAACACGACGACTTATGAACATTATTTACAGCTGACGCCGCCGACCACTCATTTTCTTTTGACTGTATTCAGCACTCTGCCGTATTTCTGGCAAAGGACTGGTCACGTGGTAGCAACGCCCATCGCAATCCGTTTTATTGTGGTTAGACGTGTATTTTAACCGATATGCCACTGTAACTGTTAACCTATTCATGCGTGAAACTTGACTGTTAGTAGAGAATGTAGGTGCATCCCCACACTTCACAAGCTTACTCGTAGCTAACCTTGTGAAGTTTTGGGACCGTAGATCGCAGACCTAAAGCTCAGCGGTATTGTGAGGAAAGGCGGAAAATATCTCATTTGTGTCCACAGCAATGCTGCTATCCAATAACTTTGTATCGCTCAGTGACTTGGCCGCCGCGTGAGTTGCGGCCAGACTTTGTCACTGGTGACGAGTGGGGGGGGGGGGGAGGGGGGTCTTTCTGATGCGCAGGCGCTACGTCGCCACGCCCCGTTAGAATAGGATGTTTGCAAAGCGTGCAATCGAAATACGGTGTCATGAACTCCCACACAGTTAAAAGTAGTGCCCCAGATTTAAATGTGGTTTTGAAGTGAAAAAGCCATTTTGAAGACCTATCAGTGTTCTTCATTATTCTACTCTTTACAATCCAAAACCTAAGCTCCTCTAGTCTCTCAGCTGCACATCCGCGAAAATGGGGAAACGTATATCGGGAGGGTATTTCAGGGTCATCTTGACATTCATGACGTTATAGTGACGTCATTCGAATCCCGTCATTCCATAAGCCATGCGACGTTGAAGCCCAAGAGAAACATAATTGTTGAGGTGTTCATATCTGGCGCTTGTGAGCGCCATTTCCAGATATATCGGCCGTCGATTGGCTCTCAATCAACGTTGTTCAGGGTGTGAGGATATAATTAAACCATGACGCATTGCGGAGATATTTACTAAACAAAAAATTGTACTGTCTAGAGCAGTCCTCCACTTAAAAAGTATACAAATCATTATAAGTGAGCTTGTTTCATCATGTCTGATGCTTGCCTCAATGTTCTAAAATGCAAAACATTCCCTGCAATGTAAAAAACAGCCATGATAATTTATTCTTGTGACGAGTTCATAGGCTATTACGCTTACATTAGCAGACGTCCATTGACATTATGATCATTTGCCGGAGACGTTAACGATCATTCGTAAGCACGTCTTCCACTTCCACGATGGCCTACGCGTTATTCAACAGGCGGGACCACTGTTGAGATGACCCTCTCGAACCCCTCGAGCTGTGGTGTTCTGGCCAGCTTCCGCCAGCCGATCAACGCCTGGCCAGCCCGAAGAAAAGCACGTTCAATTCGCGGCTGTTGGTGTGGCACAGGCGCATAGGGATGGGCCGCACTCTAGAGTCGTTATATCTATACCAGTTTCCAAAAACTGCTGTCTCTTCATCTGGCAGGTCCGCTCTGTTCTGTTCGTTGTGCGTGGCCACAAACGCTTCCGTGACGTTCGACCCAGGTCGGGGCCTGAGCCCGCCGATCCCGTGCAAGACGGAACAGGTACGATTACATGCCTGCTGTGACCTTTTCCCAAAGAAGAAGTGCTTGACGGAGATGAAAAGCCAGTGGATCCCATGTACCAAAAGCGTCGGAAGAGCTAAAAAAAATCCCGATTCAAACGACTTGGTCACAAAGTCGACGCAACTGACGCGTGACCGCAGGTGAGAAGACCCGTTGTGGATCTGGTCGAACCGGGCATTTTTTTTTTTTTGGTGGTTTCTAAGCAGTCGAACGAGGACCTTTTGCAAGAAAAATGACTTAGGTGCAAAATTGAACTAAATAGCTTAATTGTTAGTCATGAAATCAATCAAAAGGGATAATTTCGAAACAGCAGCTTTGTGCTCCAAATCAGGCACGCTGAATTGGTTATGATCACATACAGTTAAATTACTAATGGAGAGGTGACGGTGGCCCTTTAACCCAAACGTCGATATGCGGCGATGTGACGCCGAGCAGGCTGACGGCAGCGGCCCGACGCGGCGACCGCCCGCACAACCAGCGACCGCGCTGTTGGCCCGACACGGCAACCGCCCGCACAGCCAGCGACCACACTGTTGGCCCGACACGGCAACCGCCCGCACAGCCAGCGACCCCACTGTTGGCCCGACACGGCGACCGTCCGCACAGCCAGCGGCCGCGCTGTTGGCCCGACGCGGCAACCGCCCGCACAGCGACCGCACTGTTGGCTCGGGAGCTAGTCTTTTGCCAACTGTGCAAAACTGCAAGCAAAACAGCACCCATGCCAGAACAAACAGTGGCCCTAAGTGGTTTACCGCATGCTGGACGGTGACGCTCATAGTTTACGGGAGCGCTGCGCATGGTCCGAACACAACGCAGATGGACCTCAGGCTGAACGGCGTGTGACGGGCGCGCGGCTGATCGTCTCCCCTCAGCCTCGGCCCAGGCTGGAGAGGCGGCAGGGATGAGGTCCGCTGGGTCGACAGGCATATCTCGTTTCTGATCGTACGGCTGTGCACGAGCTAACTTCTGGTCAAATATTTGCAGAGTCATTTGCTGCGGCTGACATATATCCTGGGTGTTGGCAAAACCATTAACAAACACTCGGACCTCTATGTCAACATGCTGATGACCCATTACTAAGAGCGATGTCCATTGGCCGCTAACGCGATGGCCAGCCGCAGATCGGTGGGGTGTCGAGTTGGGAGAGAGGGGTCAAAGGCACGGACAATAACAGCGTCATCCAGCACGGCCGGCTCGCAGCACGCTCGCGCTGATGATCCTCGCCGATTGGACATGCTCGACCATCCACGTCTCCCCACAGCTCTTCGCACCTAAGATTTAATGATAATATGCGTCGATGCTGTGGTTGCTGCTCTAGTTTGACGTTGTCCTGTGCCGGCAGCATAGGCGCCGATGCTCAGGGCTGCTTGGGACGGGTGTGGGAAAGAATGGGTGACACTCATCTACTATGCGTAGAGAACGGACAACGGTTTGCATACACGATCAAAACCGGAGATACTGCACGGTAAGTTCTCTCTACACTCAGTTTCCCCCGTGCCGCTGTGTGGCGTGAGGTGTGTTAACGCGTGCCTCGTGGAAAGTGCCCGCGTGATACGAGGGTGGCATTGGCCCGCCACGTGCGCTGACCGCCTCCTGCCCGAGGGTACGTCCGTCTCGGTGACACGCAACACTGGGAACGGGACGCCGCCAGCGTTCCCACGATCGCTGGAAGCCGATCGATCTAATAAAGAGGCACGTGGAATGTGATGGAAGGGGACACAGGGCTCAATTGAAGGGTACGCCTCTGAATTTGAGAGGGAGGTAGCAATTATTTACGGGGCTGGACACAACTTCCCGACCGGGTTATATGAGCCAGGCGGCTTAGCCTAGCTTGCTTAAAAAGGCAAATATATTCAAAGTGCCTTTTAGCTTCTCACTGGCACTCTTCCAAATACTGGAAAAGGTCGAGGTCTGTAACTGGCGTGGAGTGGCCGTGCTCCCCCCCCCCCCCCCCCCCCCCCCCCAGGACCCCGCACACTCCCGGATGGCGATGACGTGCCAGTGCGCATACCACTCATTGCGCGGCAGCCACCGACCGCTGACGACCTGAGCCGATCAGCGGCGAACGTCTGCCGGACGCCGCAGCCATTTGCCACTCAGTGACAGCGAGGCCAACAAGCACGTCAACAGGAGGCTACCTGCCCCGCTAATCCCGGATGTGTCGCGTGCCGGCGGCGGCGCTCTCTAATGGAGTCGGTCGAGCGGCGGCGGCGCAGGGGCGGGAGCCGGGCCGAGCCAAATCGGCGGCTAATCCCCCGGTCGCCTGACGGGCGGCGGCCGTACCATGACAACTCTTGCCGAGCCTAATGGCCGAGTGGAGCGACTTGGTGCGGCGGTCCTGCGCGCCCGTCACGGACGCCACGACCGATTGGGTCGGATGGGGAGCGGGCTGGCGCGCGGCCGCCGCCGCCCGCTCGATTGAGGGCTCAGGCACGCACAGTGGCGCGCCCAGGAGGGGAGAGCGGGAGACTGCGGCCCGCGGTATTATCAGCTGAATTCATTAGGAATATGATAGTGCATCGATTATATCGATGCATTTCGGGCCGTCATCGGGAGAGTGTCATTTTTTCAGCTCGCAGGCCTGCATCTTACCGGTGGTAAAAAAAGGTCCGCAGGGTTGCGAGCAGGAGATGACTGCAAGCCCGCGGAACTTGGCGGCTTTCCATTCTAGATTGATGAATTGTGTACGCCCTTTTTCTTGACACGTTGTATTTTGTTCTAATTTTGCGTGCCAAACTCATCAAACGAACGATGTAAATTGAACTGCATAGCACAAACCTGCATTTTTCTCTCAAATGTGGTTTCGTATCAGCAGTTTGGCATGAGGCCAGCAATAACCGTACACTGCTGATTCAGATGGCGTGCTCCCTTTGAATTTGATGCCTTTTACGAGCGATCAGAGGACACAGCGGCATGTTAAATTATCAGATAGCAGGGAAAACCGAATGCGTATGTATACACATGCATACATGCACATGTATGAATGTGCATATATGCAATGTAACTTTTTGTGTGTGTATATGATGAGTAATAACACGTCTGTGTAATCAAAAACGACAAGAATAACGCACATATGTCTGTTCACCATATCCTTTCGCGAATCCTTAGTTTTTGCTGCAGTCAACAGTGTTCTGGGATTTTAGCCCACATCGCCGCCGTAATGAGTGTCTCAGTGGTGCTTTACAAGACATTAACTTGCACCTACCAAATGGCTAACTGGATGCTTAAATCGGCTCAGCGCCCTGCCCTAATTAGACCAGACATTGAGATCCAACACCCTGAAATGGTGGACTTTAAGTGATATATTCTGAAAGGCTGCTAGAGGAGCTTAGATCGCTAAGGTTATTCAACTTCACAAAATGCATTTTTGATGGTGTCTCCTCTCTATAAATCCTCGCATGCTATTTTGGTCTCTTCATTTTTGACTTTCATGCGCTGTTGAGGTGTATGTTCCTTATCTATCATATTCAAAGTCCTTTTGGTGCCGTTTCTCGCAATTTTGCAAGTTTTGCCAATTTTGCCAGGTTATTTCCCGAAAGCTACAGCGTTTCAGTCATGGTTGACGGTGAGTATCGGTTTCACGATGCTTGCAGAAATGACCACGGTCAAAGCAAGCTGCCCGGTCAAAGCAAGCTACCAATCATCCACCTACCTGGCAACAGCGCAGGTAGCAGAACGATAGTTTACATTTTCTAATGCGACTGTCATTTCGATGCGTATGCATTTGAACGCGTCGAATTCAGGCCATACGTGTATCATGATTTTTAACGATGCAAGTTGCAATTTCGGCCCGATGTCCCTTATGTGATGTCTTCGTCCAGCGGTTCGGCTCAGCTCGGTCAGAGAGAGACGTATAGCGACGCGGCGATCCGTATTGCACCGAGTCCAGTGGCGCCCTGCCCCTGCTATCTCAGACAGGCACGACATAACATTTCTTTCGGGTGAACTACCACTCATAAGTCAGCTTGCATACACGCACCTATCCCGCGTCCCGTGTGGTCCCCCACGGGACGGCGGTCAGCGCCCGCGGCGATAGGTCGCATGCCACCGCGAGGCCGAGGCCGCACCGCGACACGGCAGGGACGGCATGCTGCGCCGCCGGGCCGACTGGGCGTGCTCACAACACTTTACGGTCGCATGTTATGTCAATTCTCTCGCCTCGTTTGTAACCTACCAGATGTTTCAGGAAATATATGGGGCAATCTGAGTCTTGGTGTGCATGTTCATCCGAAAATGGGGTATTGGCTTACCTTGCGCACTATATTTCAGGTATCGTAGTACTATAGTATTATATGTCAGGTATCAATCAGTGGCGCAGCCAAGGGGCTACAGGGGGCACGCTCTTCCCCTCTCCCACTCTTAAAGTCCCCGAGGACTCCGGGCCAGGAGTGTCACTGCCTAAAATCGGTTGAAGGGAGGTTCATCCGAAAAGGTTTCTCTAACCCTCCCCCAAACTCTGATTCTGCCCGGATTTCGGCGACTTGAACTTGCCTTCTTGATATTAAAATAGCAACTCTTCAAATGTGTTGTAGTCTCAAAAATGTTTTACTCCCGGGAATGACTTCCTATTTTAAGTGAATGTGATTTTTATGAAAAGCTTAGAATGGGGCATAAGTCACATAAATAAACATATTTGCAAATCATAGTAAAGGATCATTAATGTCAGCGCTTGTCGCTGATTGTGTCGTATAACCACCGCAGCCGCGACGATCACACGACAAACACACTTGCCACTGTTGGTAAAAACATTCCTTAGCTTTCATCTGGGTCACCACATACTTTTAAAGGCAGCCGCATATTGAAGCTAATTGTTCTTTATCCCACTCCAATCAACGCCAGTTCAAAAAATCTATCAAACATCTTCAGATGGGCTTAATATGTGAAGGGGTTAGCATGACAAAAAATGAGATGCCTACAGGATACTTCTTTGGCACAGAACTAATAATACTAATAGTAATGTGTTTAGATAACCAATGACCCAGCATCCCCTTTTTGCTAGTATGCATTGAGAGGGCTTAGAGGGGCATTGGATGGGGGTAGTGGCCCCCCGAAAGTGTATTAAGTAACGGCTCTGTCCCCCCCCCCCCTCGGGGCCGACGACTAAGGGCGCGATTTGTGGGCCCTAACAGCCCGAAAGGCTAGCTGGAAGTCGCATGAAGGGCCCCGGCCCACAGGGGCTGGCTCTGAAATGTCAGTCAGTAAATGCTATTTTCCGCGCCTATTAACCGATCTAAAAATAGCGCAGGTGAATTATGTGTTCGGACCTCATTCTAAATTTGTGAATCGATGTCCTGAAGCGTTCAAAGGCCCTTTTTCAGATGCCTCGTCATTTTTTTGCGGCCGGTTGCCGCGTGCTTAGCATTGGTCACAGGGCCAACGACCCGCGGCCTACTGAGACCGCCGCACCGAGCGTCGGGGATTCGTTTGTAAGCCTTGCGAGCGCGTGTGTCCAGAACTATGCTCCACAGCATTTTCACGTGTAGATTCTGACTACGGGCTGAACATTCTCAGACGAACATGGGCTTTGTAATGTTTATACAACTCTTCTGACACCATTTGAACGACAAAATCTACATGCACCAGGTCTTCAGGAGAGCGCTTCACAGATTGGATCAATCCGCGGAATCTGGATCAATCCGCGGACCCGAAAGGACTGATCAGAGGTTTCCGCCAGCATGTCGATTAGAAACGGGCCCGACTTTCAAATTTACCACCCCACACAGATCGAACGGAATGAAAATCAGTCTAATAAAACTTACCACTAAAAATCCCCTCTGATGCTCAATGGGGACATCAACTCAGGAAATAACCTCTAAACAAATACAATATAGTACTTTCAATTCCAAGCAGTGCACAAAGCTGTTACATAGAACCTGACTCAGCCACATACTCTACAAACATTTTTTTCTGATAAATAGATCACATTGACAGACTGATATGAGTGATGCTCCTATATGATGCCATGGGAAACTGGGGCTCCCATTCATTTCAAGTAGTTGAAATGTCTAACATTCTAAAACCATACCTTATCTTAACATAGCTCCATTCCTCCTGATCTTGTCAGCAATCCCATTTAACCCCAGGTGACCGTGCACTTCAGAGTCGAAAAATATGATAGAAACATTTGTGTTGGAAATGCAAGCTCCTGTCTGAAAAAAATTGAAAAGTTAGCTCCATCAAAACTGCAAGTTCTATCTACCTAATCAGTCAGCCAACTTTATGAGTTTACAATACCTTCAACTTCAGTACGCTGCTTCAACCGATCCATTTCCATGTGTATGCCTGAACAACCAATGTCGCATCTTCACAATTATTTTATTATCCACTTTCGTAACTCAAAAAAAGATTTGGTAAGATTTGCAGTAGTTTGTACGATCACCAGAGCCCTTGGCAAGTGTCTAGTATAGTTGTGATATGTGAGAACGCCAGCGGTTATTGCAGATGTCGGATGATGGGTGATAAGTACCTAACTTTCGCACTACGTTTTGTGAACATGGGGTATTCTATATTTATGTCTTAAGTATTCTCGGCGGATGAGAAACGTTACGCACTTTGAATAAACCGCCGTGCCACCCAATAAATTATTTATGCAAGCTTTTTTAACGTGCTGACAACAAAACAGCGTGTACAGAGCTTCGTATTATTGCCAGTATGCATGTACAAACTTGTGTTGTACTGCGTAAATGTCAGGCGTCGTGATCTGTTCGATGCACGATTGCAGTTAGAAATAGCTTTCGTGTTTTTCCAGCATGAGCAAAAAAGGAAACTCGTTGGCATCTGGCATTTTAGCGATAGGCTTGAAACTTGACGCAGCTGTCTCAATCCTCTCAATAAAAGAGAATGTACCGCAGGCGGTGGACAGTTGCACGCATGGATTGCTGTGTTCATGCAGCCGGTAACCTAGCAGGAAATAAGGGTTGAAGTTGAGGTTGTTACATTCGTCGGTGTGTCCGAGAATGGATACGCACATGGAATATCATATATCAGGTGAGATGGCCGTTCTAGCAATTTGAGACGGTCCAGATGAGCGTCATCCCGTTCTTGCAAACTAGGCGCGGCTGAATCTGTCTAGTGGCACGTGTAGATTTGTTGCACCTAACCTGAAGTCTGAAAATATTGGATAATATGCTCAACCTTTAGGATGTTGAAATAAGGTGGGATTTCGGTCCCTGCACGTTGTGGTGCTGACTTGCTATATGCCAAAATAATTGTGATATTATTCATAGTATAATGAGACTTGTTTGTTCTGATCTTCATGGAACATCCATTCCTATTTTTCCTATTCCTATTCCTAATTTGCCGACTTGGTGGATAGGGTTAGCGTCAAAAACGTTTATTTCCACGGAACGCTTGGTGCCAAAAAATGCTTTTGACCGATGATGATGATGATGATGATTTGGGGTTTTAGGGCGCATCGACTGCTGAAGTTCTTTTGACCGACACTTTTGGTGACGGCCACCACAAAATATTACAGCGTGCATTCCACAACCTTACATGGGCTTCAATGGTAATACCTTCCATCGGAAAAAACCGGCAGGCCTTTCTGTAAATACCCTTTTCCGTACCCTACGGCGCCATGGTATCCTTCTCAGGCTCTATCCCAAACCAGCGACAAAAATATCACGTGATTGCTATTTAGTCGCTCACTTCGGTGACAGGTTGGTGACAGCTCAATGTGTTTCCCACGGCCCAGCCGGTCGGCCGATTCGCTGATTTTACCAGCTGACTTAGTTCACTGAGTGCCCCAAACTAGACAGTAAAAACTGCTGAAAAATATTTACATATAGGGATTCATCCCGCCGCAAGGGCATATTCCAATTGTTGTGATGCGATTGATATGCGGTGACAGCGACTTTCAACGCACTGCAACTTTGCAAGCGGAATTCGCATTGTAGTGTCATGAATGCCTGCCTAGGGTTTAATTTTTTGGTCTTGAGAACTTCGTTGGCGGTGCTGTGATTCAGCATCCTGTTCTCAGCGACGAAAGACATTAACGGTTCAGGGTAAGGGGCGAGATGATACGATGGGGTAGAAATTGACCTGTAATTATCCAGTGTCTTTACAAAACACCGAAAATGCTGTTGGTTCACTGTAGCAGTCACAAGCTACTAGCATTCCTCCATTGGGAGCAAACTGTGGATTTGATCTTGAAATCTGGCAGCACTCCTCATCACAGAGAATAACAGGAGGTGAGAATGGTTCTTAAGCTTCAACGTATGCAATTTTTGCTCTTGTCCTAATTGAGAATGGTTATCAGTCGCATATGTCTACAAACCAGGGGTGCACCTGGTTTCCTATTCAGTTCAGGGCTCCAACCAATACTTCTAGAGAAGGCTACGCAGACATGACGTCACCATGGGGCTAAAGTTTGGTAGTCCGTAGTACGGTTTTTGGTTGATATTACGCAAAGGTTGGTAGATACTAGTAACATGATTACGAACGGAGATTTCGCCAACGGACTGGGAAACAATCCCGTTCTACTTCTTTATTTCAATGTTATGTGACCAGATAGTGTACATTTTACATTTAAAACCTTCTAAAATCAAATGGGCACTACAATCAGCTTACAAAAATAGATCCCACTGAACCACGTTTTTAGGTTCAGTGGCCGCGCCATGTTCGTCGTAGTCAACGTGCGAACGTGGTTAGGCGAACAAGGCACACAGGGAATAATACTCCGACTACCCTGATATATCCTCAAGACTGTTTCCCAGCTGCGATATGGGCCACCGCACTTTGACTGGGAGAAATTGCAAAACTGGCCAGAAATCGTCCCATTTTACAGGAATATCTCCTATCTTAAATACAAATGGCGCACTCTGCATTTACGCCTCCCAGGGTTCGCTCTTCATTGGCTCCATAAGGGCAAGCCAATCATGCATCCACCCCGGCAACACCCCTCCAAAGGCTCATTCCAACTTCTCAATGAGCGTCCCAGGGTGCTGCAAGCCTGTCTGGGCCGTCGTTTCTCATCTCCACCCTATTCTGTTGTTGTTGTATGTTGTTCTCTTTCACACAGACTGTTTCTATGCACCTCCGGCTAGAGTTCTCGGGGATAAATCATCAGTGAATGGATGAATGGGTTACCCCATCTCTCTGTCTGGAGCAGACTGGTAGCGAATTTCTGCAATAATTTTGTAACTGGTGCAAACCAACGCCATTTCCCAGCTGAAAATGGTTCATTAAATGTGCTAGGTCTTAGAATCACTACCCAGAATACAGTAATGCGTGGTTTGGCTCCAACCATGCCCCTAAGTTTACAAAGAAGTATGCCAATCGGAGAGCCAGTTATGTTTTAAGGGTAGATTGTATAATCTTTCACCTATCTTCGAAAACGACGACCTTGTGTGAAATGCGATTATTCCATCAATGTTTCGCTAGCATTTAAAGAGAATGTTCCACATTTAAAGATTTTAAGGCGGGCATCAGATGTGACGGGAAAAGCATGCTTGTAACTATTGGTCAGCTTTCAAGGTTCAAAAACGACCCTAAGTAGCAAAATTTCAATGTTTGCGAAAATTCGCCCCATTACGTCATTGTTTGGTAGTGTCATGGAATGGTTTTGTGACGACAGCAAAATCTGGCAGCATCTGACAACAAGACCTAAAGATTACGTCGGAACACACGAAAGCTGACGCCAACCAGCCATTCTCGTCGCGGGGGTCTGCGTAGGATGGCGATTAGTGGGTGGTTTGTTTGTGGATTTTTTGTCTTGGTGCTGGCCGTAAGAAAGGGTTTGGTGGACTCTTTGACATACGCAACGTAGCGATCGCTAGCTTTTATGGCAAATTATTAATATCAAAGCGCGGTATACTGTGCTGCTACTGTTGCTGCTATGCTGTTGATGATTTTGTCAAAGCTTTATTGTCGACCCGTCTTGCGCGCAGCATTGTCTTCCTGACATTTACATCATGTGGTGTGCCCAGTAGTTGCTTTCTTTATTGTTTGTAACTGGAAATGTGGCGTCATGCGAAAATTAATAAACTTGTAACGTTGCTATGAATTGATTCCGAAAGCATTGCTACTGCTATGGTAAAGATGGTAAGGTGGCTTGCAAGGTTGCAAAGATGATATGGTAAGGTTGTAAAGATGCTAAGGTACCGTGGTATGACATAATGAACAACGATATGGTTTTTGTAGTGCAATCCATGCTGCTTTCATAATGAATTTCATCACGAAAAGACAGGTCAAGCGTGCGCTCTTGTACTGACTCCCCATTTGACCTATGACTGACCAAAAACACATGATACAATATATCAATCACTTTCAGCAAAGCAGACAACCAATCAGTGGTATCACTTGCTCAGCCTGTTTTGGGAATTCACAAAACGCACGCGAGAAAGATGCAAACATATTTCCCACTTCCACAGTCATGGAACATGCTACAGCCATCAGGCTACTTTACTACCAAGTAACAGGAAAATTTAGCACGTGGTAAAATGACACTGCAATCACGCTGACCTTGCACAAGGCAGGATACATGACAAGTGCACGCAGTTATGGCTGGATGGGCAAAATGCAAGAAAGTGACGAAGCCGCCAGTGCACACGAGGCTCATGATAAAAATATCATTCACCGCTATCCAAGACACCAACAGCAATACTTTTCCACCGTTCTCAGCATCCAGCATCTCACGCAAGTTGCATTGACTATGACGTTGATGACTCACGAGCAATGCTTGCCTGCATACAACATTTGTTAAAACAGTACAATGTGCATCAGTAATAATGCAGCTCTATATTTTCATAATTATTTGGGGAGACAATATTGCAAAGCCAAATCATGTTAGCCTATACTGAGCATTTTCATTAAAGACCTGCACGCACCAGCCCCTACTGCCAAAATAAGTTGCTGATATAATAACATGCAATGGATTCATTACATACCGTAATATCTCAGTAGGTTCAAAATGTGGGCAAGACCATAATGAAGTACCAGCTTGTCTTTATACAACCCGTAACATAGGTGCTAGTGTTTCTCTTAGTTTGCTGACTATCCTTTGTCATGGTCAAACACAAACGTAAAGGTAGAAGCAGGTATCAAAATATCATATTTTATTCGGAATCAGTAGACTTAGGACGCGTTCGGCAGGCAGATAACCTTGCAAAATTTTCCGGGATCACGGAAAATGATCTGGGATCACGTTCGGCACTCCAAACACAGATAGTTTTCTCGGAAAATTATTGGCGCAGAGAGAGAACATTGGATTATGTTCTGAGCGTGGTCGGGACCAATAATATTTTACTTCCGCGAAACCGACGCCAGACGGACTCGTGAAACAGCCATTCGTGCCCCTCATCTTTTGAAGATAGGTGGCGCCGGTGGCCCTGGCTTTAAGTTATGAGTTATTTCACATGTTCCTATTGTTCGTTGTAATTGCCATAACACCTGACATGGGGTAGAATTTCTTTTTTGTAAGACATGTGCTCTCCCCAGCGTTTGCGAATTGTTGCTGGGAAAAATAACTTGCTGCTCCGGCAGCAGATGTGGCATGTGTGAATGTGTGAAAAAAACAATGTTATAAACAAAAAATCGTTAGGGAATGTGGATACACAAACCATAGCGTGACAAGATGCTTAAACCTGACATCAAAGGTGGTATTTTTAATGAAAACAAGATCTACACTGCTCAATTAATTTGACAGTATGTGCCCAGGACACAAGGCTTGAATTGTACGTTTTTCATGATTTGAGTGTGGTGAGAGAAACACAGCTGTTAACAAAAGGACTGAGTCTTTTGTGATATAATTTTTTGGGGAAAATAAGCTTAGGATGCCATAAAATGCCAAATTGTATGTATATTCCATCTGCACGCATGCAAAATTTAAACAATGGAAATAATTGCAATGCTTCAGAATGCTTGATTTCATCATTTTATTTAATATGATTTTAGCCCTCAAGCTGCCTTCAACAAGTTGTTAAAAGATGTTCCCCATTGGAATGCAATAGTTTTATTCATCTAGCCTCCGATTCAAAGTTTTGCAGAGTTGATTTAAGCTTCCACATCCCACAGATAAACTTTCTGTTAGCAGCAGACCTTTTTAAAGCATGATAGGAGAGGCTGAAACCATTATTTGGAAGATATAGTTCCCAATAATTTTTGGCCTCTGTTACTTTTAGAATTGGGTTTATGTGGGAAGGGGGCATTGGAGTGGTGAGGCTCCTTGGGATGTGCTACACCATCCTAAAAATTAATTATCTCCCTCAGCATATGGAATGCTGCAGGATTATTTTCTTGATAAATACTTGAATTTCAAGTTTGCTTGAAAGTCTTGGAATATTGATAAGTTTCAAAGATGTTATGAAGACAGATTAGCCCTGTGCTTGAATGCATCAGCACCCAACCGCTCTCTCATGGCTAGATGGAATATGTTGATGTTCTGATCTCCTATAAAATAAACAAGTAAGAGTATGATTCTAATGTGGGACTTCAGTTATATAGTTCATGATAGCACAATAATTAGGTAAGTTTGCCAAGTGCTCACAAGTTTTAACTGCATGTAGAAAATGGGCATACATCAGCAGTGACATTCCAGCTATAACACTAGATGTCTTGCGGTGAACAGGCCCTATGCTTTACACTAGCTATCTATAAATCACCCAACCAGTGTCATAACACCAGCAAGTCACCATGGTATCCTCAATGTGTAGGCTTTGTGCGCACATGCACAACCCAGTCCTGGACCAGAATACCCCAGCATAGCTTCATCTTGCCAAACTGGCGTCCAGTGGGAGATCTGCCACAGAAAAGCAGTTCCCATGCGGGGAATGCTGTTCATGTTAATGCTGGTTAGTGTTATTGTCATGCCACCATTGGTGTACACAGATTTCTTCATTTATGTTTCTGTATCTTGCACGGTATTTCGCGTGCAGGACTACTTCCAGTGTGGTTCCTGCAGAATGCAATATAAATCTCTGGGCCAGGCAACGGGCTGTTGCGCTCAGGAGGATGACCCGACTGCAGCGCCACCTGCTGCTCTAGCAACATCGCAGACCGCTCCTGCATTATGTGTGGCCCCTCCAGCAGCACCAGCAGCTTCTCCGGCCCCTCCGGCATACCTGGCACCCCCACCAGCAGCGGGGACGTCCTCTCCTGCAGCGCGGGTGGCCCCTCCCATAACGCCAGAGGTCTCACATGCAGTGCCAAGTGCTGCTCCAACAGCGCCGGTGGTCGGCGTTTTCGTTTGGGGTGAAGACAAACACGCCATAGGCTCCCAATAAAGACAAACACGTCATCCCGATCCCCACTGGCACACACCGCCAGTGATCACACACATTTCAAGCCCCGATTCCCACTCTTTGGTCGAATAAGTGTGATCTTACACTTGCACAGCTCGCCGGACTATCAAATTGCAGGTTTTCTCACGATTTCCGCGCAGATTTTCAGTTATATCACCGTGGTAATGCGGCTCGAGATGTACCTGTGGAACACAATTTTTTGTTCAATACTTAAATTTGGGTTACAATACGTGTGAAGTATGTAGTGAAATATGTATCTAAAATTACTATAATGTTTCCCTAATCTTATAATGCCTTGCAAACCCATTAATCCGTGTAAGGTTCTGTGCTCCGGTACACAAGGCACCATCAGAGCTGTCTGAAAGAAATACGTCAGCAGAAAAAGAAAAAAAAAACGCCGGCAGGGAAAGAAGACAGATTCGACGTCGCGTCTCTTCTTTATAACATTCGGGAGAGTGCCCGTTTTTGAGTGCCGTAATGTTTTGTAGACAGTGAGGTTCCTTTTTATAACATTGACCTGTGGCCTAGAAATAAGGAAAAATGAACCGTTCACGACGAGTGTCGCACAACCCGAAAATGCGCACATTTACGTTAGTGACACGCATTCAGCAGCAATATTTTGCTAACAGCCAATCATCTTCAGCGCATTGTATCATACGTGCCGCATCATCGCTTTTGCGAATGTATCAGCGGTCATACTATCTTGACCACGAGCAGGAAACAGCCTGCAGTATGACTGCGAGTGCATGACGTTTCTATGACGTCAATAATACCAAGGCAGATTTGAAATAGACTCCCAATAAACCTTTCGCACTTTTGCGGGCGCGTAACTCAGAAACCAGAGCGCTTTGGGTCTTAAAGAGGACACGACCGTAAACTGCATCAAAAGGTCCTCAAGATGGCTATTTCAGTTCAAAGCCCCATACAAATGTGGAGCATTCCCTTAAAACAACTATTCACAGTGCAACCCTTTGCTAATGTGAACCTTAGTCGCTGGAAATGTACATGGTAGCCAATGTGTAGACAATGAAAAGTGAGGACTAAGGTGGTGTCGAACGTTGGCGAAGAGGAGGGAGGGGTACAGGCTTCATTGCCATCTTTCCTTTAACAATACTTTACTTCAAAGAGCAGGAGGTTCTGTGATATTGTGGTCCAACTGCCATATGAATTAAATGAAAGATGGGCGTTGTTTCTCCCAGAGGACAATGTCGGCTATTTACTGATGATACCACCCTTACTCTGATAGGAGATCTCTGGAAGTGAGTCATCCTGCAATGATCATTTGTGTGCATACTTGCTTTGCGCTTTTTAGCAAGGCATTGGCACGGCTGCAAATGTGATATCTTTCGTTACTGTTTTTCACAACCCTGAGTTGAAAATTGAACCCTCAGCATTATCGCTTTATACATTACATTAGGCACAGGTTGTGTAGACAGGCAGCCTACATTATATACAGCTTGCATTCAGTGGAAATCAATAAAGTTTGTGTGGTGTTGGTATAATGACAGGAGTATCAGTTTCTATGCATGATTAGGAGGAAGATGGCAACTGATAGCCGTCAAAGCCCCCTTCCCTGAACGTGGTTATGAACAGGCTACGTCTGCTTAGTTTCGATTGCGGGCAATTTCTATTTTGAATTTGTTTGCTTTATTTTTAAATAAGTTGTTCGAACAGTAGAATGATGGAAATCAATATAGCTTTTGTGGTGGTGGCATAATGATTGAAGTGTCAATTTTTATGCGTGATTGGGGAGGCAGCAAGCAATGAGCCGCTGTTCAATGAATGAAGCACAGGGAATATAGGTTTTAAGTTGTAGTTAGCTTTTATATCTTTTGTAATCTTCCAGCTAGGAGCGTTGTGTGGAGGGAGGGGCCGAACCAGCGTTTAAGGGACCCGACCCAGCCTCGCAGGTAGGGCCCAATGAGCCACTGGTGGTAGGGCCCCAGAAACTGAATGGAATTAAAATCCTATATTATGCACGGCAAGTATCGCAGAGAACCGAACATTGGCATGCTACTTAGCATACAAAGGTCAATTTTGACTGGCTGGTTGAATTTCTACCAATGTTTGGATCTTGGTAACGAAACGTGTCATTCTGCTGTACCAGCCGTTTTTTCATGATCTGAACCGTAAAATTTAAACAGGTATATCTAAAACTAATAACAGAAAGGCTGGTGGCCAACAGCTTCAATAACCCGTAACTGAATCACCGGTTTTCGTAGCGCGGACTGATATGTGAGTGCGACCACCTGCCGTTTGCAAACTAATAAAAACACAGCCTCGCGAATAGAAGAAAAGCAATTTATTATCTTTAACGAGATCTGACTATTGGTAGGAGGTACTAGGTTGTTCATTGACCCCACTAGACCAAATCTAATTACGAATTTCCTTAAAATCAAACAATTTTGTTTTGCATGCTCATATGTGCGAAGCCATGCAGCGTCACGACATGGAACATAAGGAGGCGTGTTCCTTGTGTAGTTATGAGTAAAATGGTGTGTAGTTTTATCTGTGTCGTGTTGTTATTGAAATATAGGGTTCGTTAATGTAACAGTGTCAGCCCTCTGCGCGCGGTCAGCCGAGTCGTATCTTGCGACCCCCAGCCCCCGTCGACCTTGGATCGTCTTGCGGTCCCCGTAAAAATCCGTCGCTGTTCGGTAACCAGGAACGCTAGGGGCACGTTATTGGTGTTAACATACGCGCAATGGATGCCCTAGAGGCTGCTAAAGATTTGAGCGCGACGGCACACTATGCCTAACTAGTATTCTCAGAAAACCGTGCGGGCGGCTGCGTCGCCCCCTCCCCCTCCTGTCAGGGCGAGTATGTTGTTCAGAAAGAGCTAGCGGCCTGATGTGAAGTTATTACCGAATTCCAATGCAATTTACATCTTTGGGCACAGCGAAGGTGCCCACCAGCCAACGCATGTCATGCCAGGCTTCGAGCATGCCTATGCCTAGGTAGGGTGGAGAGTTTGATGACGGTTAAGATAGGGCTCGAAGCGCACACGTGACTTTTATAAGGGGCATGACTTCGAAGAGACCCGCATATCGGACATCACCCCCAGATGTTGCCTGTAAGTGATTGAAGTTCTGCTATGTCTTCAGCTGCCCTGTCTATCGAGGTTTTTCGTTGTTTTCTTCGCGTCAGGGAAAGCAAATCAACCCGTGGATCGCGTTTAAACGTAAGGCTCCGGTAAGTCCTGCAGGTGGATGGAGACTGCTGTTGTGATTGGGCTATCCTATAGTCTAAGGCCGTTGCACCTGCTCCCCTAGGAGCAGCAGTTATCCTGTCGTTAGTTGAAGGGCACTGTATAACTGGGCGTATTGGTCGTGTACATGATACTGCAACTTGTGGTGATGGACGAGACTTCCGGCGATACGTTGAATCCTGATGACGCCACCGGGCATTGGCTTCATTGCCATTTTATGTCATATGATATTGCGTTACGCTGCTGGCGACAATTTTGACTGCAAAAGTTCTGTCGGCGATAAAAAAATACACTTTCCATCCCTGCAGACAGCTAGCTGTTTTGAGCATCGTAGCACGCACTGGTTTATAATAACTTATTGCACACATTTCTCCAATGAAAATCAACAAATATCTGGAATGTAAGGCACTGAAATATGCCGAATTTTCCAATACAATTTGTGAAAAAAATCCTGCGTGTCAAGCGGATTGGCACGGAATAATCTCAAAAATGTCCTTGTAAGGCGGACCGGAACGGATTGGGCTGAGAAATCCGGGCGAAGCGGATTTGCAAGCGAATTGGATCGGGACTAACCGGACTGGACTGGACCGGATCCGTGAAGTGCTCCAGTCTTCAGTATCTTTATATACATATATACTTATACATATAAACTTAGATACATTTAACAGGTGTTATGTATCCACTAGGCTCCATGCAACAGCCCGTGGCAGGGGAGCATATCTTTATGATGCCCGACGCATGAAACTTGGCGCGATGATAGCCGTCCAAAGCTGGCCGTCCCCAACGCGGCCGCAGGTAGGTCCAGACACTGTGTTCAGCGCTCAAGTTGTGATGCTGGCGCTCACTGCCGTGCAGGGCCGGCAATGCCGCCTCAGAACCAGCACAGAAGCGATGGCACGGTGACACTGGCAAACACCTCTGATTGCGAAGCAGTTGTGCTTGAAAGCATGATGGTTAACATTATAACGACAAGTGCTTGGCGGCGAGCTGTTACTGAACAATTAACCTGAAGTGAAGATATTTGGAAACTCCTCTCCATGATCTAGAAGAGCTTAAACACCTGACAGACCCAGTCAGGTAACCATGCTCCCTAACAGCATCTACAGGAAAGTTCTTTGGCATAAGGAGAATACGAAAGTTTTCTCGCGGAATTCACCAAGTAACTGGACCTCAAAAGCTATCTTCCACATCAGAAAAGCTGTTAAATAGATATTTGGTACTTCAATATTACGACACACATTTTTCTATCCCTCACCAAGCTTTGCTGTTTGTAACTTAACTTCCATCCCCTGATCCCAGGGTAGGAAGAACACACCAAAGCAGCTGGAGTGGAGTGGGCAGCAAACATAAATTTCGAGGGCACACCACTGTCCGAATCATATGCAGCATCGGCTCAGGGCAATACGAACCCTGAGTGAATCTTAGGTTCCTCCGAACATTACCCCAACTACGCAAATTCTTATTAAAATGCAATATGAGCTGTAAATATAACATTTCTGTGCCATCTTGCATCCAATATTTCCTGCAAGTGCTACAAATAAATTGTGTTCATGTATATTAGGCAATAATGTTGTGTAATAGGTATAATACTGAGGATCTGGTTACAGCTGAGGATTCAGAATATTGCAATACGTGACCCAAACTTCAACATCTACCATTGTCACAATACCCAAAATCCTCCCTTGGATAAGCAACCGTTTTATAATGTCATTATAAAGTTGTTAGCTCTGTATCCTCAACGATCTCATTATTTCAGCACAGCATTTAGCATGAATCGCAAAGATGCTTTATCTACCTGACCAACTGTAAATTTCAGGTACAACCAAGGCTATCTAACGCGGTAGAACCGTCCGGTCAGAAAAATCGGCAGCATCGAGCTTGTGTGGAATGGAGAAGTTTGGAAGCAACGTCTGCATGACGTGAAATACACGATATTTGATGGCGTCAGTGGCACGGAAGCCCCTCAATTAGCCAGCTGATTGTTACGCAACTCATTAGTTTGAATGGCGAATATGTTTTGGCGGCGTGCGGCTGGCGGTTCCCGGTCGGACTGAGAAGAAATTATGCGTCATTTCGCTACTCGCACACATTTCTAGAATGGACAGTGAGTCCTGAAACGGATAAGCCTCATCAGAATGTCCGGCTTTTGCACGCCTGGTTATATAACACGGGGTTACATGTCACGCGGCGTTTGTGGTGCATTGCATTCCATGACCAGGCTTGTCCAAGGCTGGCTTGTCGTTAGATGGCCTTAGGCTTGCCTGTGCTTCTTGTGCCTGGTGGCAGAGTTGAACAGCCCAACTTACAGAATTTGCTCTGTCTATAGCTATGATTATAGGAGCATTTGCAATATTGATTTGCAACAGCTCCCACTCTTGTCATCACAGTGATGGTGTAAGTAAGTACAGTAAAACCTTATGATATGGACCTTATGGTGCTACAGTCAACACTTTTTTGTAATTCAGGACTTGTACAGTTTTACTTATGTGTATATTTCCCTTTGCATATATTTTTGTCATTGCAAACACACAATCAGATAAATAGTCAATATGGTGCCTTAACATCAAGCATGTGTATGTTCATCAAGCATGCGCATTGTCATCATTATGTGTACCTACAAGCATACACGCATATTCATAACAAAATATTCATCGGTCGAGCATTTTAAATGCTACCAGTCGTTCAAAACAAACTGCACAGGAAATCTCTCGTACAAGTCGTAGTCATGGAAAATTATGGCAACCCACGGATATGAAACGCTAAGCAGCTACGATACGCGATGCGCTGCAAACGCCGCATGACGTATAACCCGAGTTATGTATAAGCCACGGAAAAACGGAAAATTCTGATCAGGTTAAACTGTTCCAAGAATCGATCCTCTTCAAGAATAGTGTTTGCATGACAAAACCATGGACCATTCATTCAGAGTCCAACCGGGAACCGCCAGCCACAAGACACCAAAACATTTTCAACATTCAAACTAATGGCTTGTTTAGCAGTCAGCGGGCTAATTGGGAGGCATCCGTGTCACTGACGTCATCAAATATGGTGTACGTTACGTCATGCAGGCTTTGTGTTCCGACTACCACTTTTACCACGCAGCTCGATGTTGCCACTTTTCGATAGTGTTAAACGATACCGATGACACCCCCTGGGTACAACACGGACCATTACACCTATTGCCTGCATTTGCTGCCTACATTGGATACATTTATCAAGCGCAGGACTCTGTTTAATACAAGGTTTGTATTGCAGGCAGTTGTATTGAGCAAATGTGCTTTGCGATGGAGGCCTCCCCCACAATGTTGAAATACATTAGGAAATGTTGGTATACCCTTCTCAAAATTTGCTAGAATATTTATAAAAAAAAACTTAGGTAAAAGTTACTAACACACCATGATCCCCTACTTCGGGCATCATTTGATTTTTTTTTGGCGGGACTATTAGATGAGTGAAACAAAACTACGAAATGAAAAATAAATTTTCAAAATGGGCCTTATGAGTCTGGTTGTGACCTGGCTGCACTTCCACGTTAATTTTCAGTAGTGCCGAGATTCCCTTGCACTTCCGAGAAGCGACCTATAACCTTTATATATAGCGGAACATAGCCGACTTTGTCAGCGCCGGTTGCTCCTAGAAAATGCGCAGATAGATAATAAGGTGTTGTGTAACAAAGGATGGAGACGCATAATCGAGCCAGGAATGCACCGGGAAGCTCGCCAGCCCAATGGTGCGCATTTGTGGTGGAGGCTGTGTCGTAAAACGGCGAAAACTTTTTTTATTTCAAGCGGTCTGCCCACCGCCAAAAAGTGTCTCACCCCTGTATGCCAGTCCGCCTCATCCCTGTATGCCAGTGGGTTCTCATTGTGGCTGCGGTGGCCGCCGTTGGTAAATTAAAACGCCGACTTTGCGTTGAGGAAATTTTAATCGCATAATATAACACCATTTATGTGAATGCCTGATTCATGCAGCATTTCACGGGAGCTGTGCAGTAACGCCGAATTGGCTTGGTCTTCATAGGATGCCTTACGCTGATACTTTGTGGGCCGTGCCTCAGCTCTGGCGTCGGGTTGAATGGAAGGCCGGTGTGCACCGCCCCTTCCCCCTCCGGCGCCATGCTAAGAACGTCGTGGCCGGCGGGCACGAACGCGCCGGTCTCCCCTGTCCTTCCCACTACCAAGACATGGGTATGACGGTGGTCCACAGGTCAACACCTCACCAGGGGGAACTCCAGTCTCACCGCTAAGCAGAAAACGCGCATATCTTTTCCTTCCCCGCCCTGTTCCCAGTCATCGGCCAGCGCTGGCCGCTGCCCGACACCAGCGCCACCTGCCGGCCCGTCAGTGACGTCCTCTGCACCGCAGTCGGCTGGTGGCAGGCTGCGGACAAATCAAGGTATAGAAAACGCGTGGCAGTTGGTCATAGGATAAAGCTCGTATGCTAGGGACGTCACCGCCAGTTTTTGATAAAGGGGAGGGTTGGGAGTGAGGTCGTAAAACTGTCATGTCAGCACTTCAGTGGAAAATGGGTGAAAAGTCACGCGTTGAATAACTGGGTTCTCGCAAATGATCATTGCTACCCAGATTCGCGCGCCTTGCAGTGCGCCAACGTAAGGTATGAAGTCGGCGGAACCGGGGATGAGGGATGAAGCCGACATCCACATCTCCCTGAATATTCGGTTTTGGTCCTGTGGGCGTTGGCTGTAAATAAATACTCCAAACGGCTATCACCCCCGGTACTCTTCCCAACGTGGGAGAACGTCCGTTACCCGATGTCGACCGAAGACAAATTATTGCAGTTTCATAGCTTCTTCTCAGTATAGTATTATGACCTGGAGCAATTGGCTATGAAACTGAACTCTTAAAAAGAAGCGTTTACATAGTGGCTAAAGCTTCGTACGGTGATATTTCGTGTATATTTACTCCACAGCTACTGAATTGCTTGGATGCCCGATTTCGCAAGTTTTTTAGTTTGGTTACAGAAAAATAATAACAGAAAATCATGTTATTTATTACGGAAGCAACAGAAGCATCTGAGCAACACGCAGTGCGAGGATCACATAATTCACATGCTCCTTCCAGGTCTCCACCAACGCCGTCTACCGTGCGGCCCAAAGCGCTGCCAAACGTTTTCTGACGTGATGCGTTTAGACCGGTAAAAGCGATTGCGGCATAAGTTGGATTCATTCGATCCAGGCGAAGGCGATATACGTGACACACTGCCATTGCATTCACCCTACTAATCCTCATCATTTAGCGATATAAGTTGTCAGTGCTTGTCGCGCGCCGGGACTACATTCAGTTATCGCTCAATTGGCGGGCAGGGTCACAAGAAGACTTCCAATTTTGACGACTTCAGAGGATGGGTTCCCACGCGTTGTGCCCCCCCCCCCCCATCGCGGAGAACAGACTGGGAAGGGGGGGTATTTTCGCCCCCTCGGCAAATGGTGGTGGAGCAGTTGCCACCCTACCGCTCTGACGGCGCCGCTCCCTGGATGTCTTCGAAGGGTTGGTATATGCAGCTTTTACGCGGCCAGGAAAAGAATGTCATGAGCTTCAAAAGTAGAAAGGAATGAATTCAACCGCGCATCTTCAAGTTACATAAAGCACACATTACATGATGGATTTAAAGCAAAACACATTTCAATCCTGCCCCAATAGCTCAGTTGGGTAGAGTACCTGCCTTCCGGTGCACCTAATCGCAGCGAGGTGAGTCTGATTTGTTTCAGGCTCCTGCTACAGTGATGTGATCAGTGGCCGTGCTCAAGGTCAGGTGGCAGCGGCCGTGCTCTAGATCAGATGACGTCAGATGGCAGGACGGACCTTGTGGCTTTGCGGCGTTTTACAATTTTGCTAACAAATCCTGCGGTTGACCTGAGATTGCGCGGTTGGCGGCGAGAGTGTTCACACAAAGAGCCCTGCTTGGTGTAAGCTCGGGTCCCGGAAATCCACCCACTCAAAAAAGGTCGGATTAGACTTATAAAAAGGTGCATACTTTTATGGGTAGCACGGTCCAAAGCCAGTGCACGGCTGGTGGGCGGACATATGTGACACCTTAAATATTTTCATGAGCCGTGAGAACAGAATGACGCGATGGCCGCCAAAGTTGGATTGCCAGTTTCCTCAGTCACGTAGCCAAACTTTTCCTAGTGGGGATGAATGTCAAATTTGCGATGTCACCGTGCCATTGCTGCTTTGCTGGTTCCTGAGGCGGCATTGCCGGCCCTGCACGGCAGTGAACGCCGGCATCACAACTTAGCACTTAACAGAGTGCCGATTTCCACCTATAACCGCGCTGGGGACGGCCAGCTTTGAACGGCTACCGTCGCGACAAGTTTCATGCGCAGGGCACGAAAAGGTGAGCACCTCTGCCACAGGCTGTGCCCACTGGCTAGATAACGCCTGTTGTATCTAGTTATGGATATACATATATATTATGTGTATTTCTTATAACACCTCGCAACACGTTTCACAGCACAGCGGCTGCGTCTTCAGCCTATACATGCTATGTTATATTATATATATATATATATATATATATATATATATATATATATTAGAAGATCGTTGCACTGAATATTTATATCGCCAGCTAGTAACCGCGCTAACTCTGTGTTTCATCTCAACACTGCTGAAAAGAGTTGGCGGCAATGGGGATTCGATCTCACGCCTGGACATCGCGTCGCATGCATGGTTCTACGCTTTGCCTGATGGCTCGAAAAGGAGTGTTACGCCGCACGCTCTTGATCCCGCACAATGAAGTATAATTGTTCAAGTTTCAGCTCTACGCATTTTTTGTGCACATATATGTTCAAAATTTAGAAGCCGTTGACCTGAAAAAGGCATTTTACCAAGAGAACCATTTGGTTAGTTGTGAAATGTGCGGCGTAGCTGCCATATTTTTACTAGACTTTGGATCCCCCCAGATTGAATGTGCACGGCCAGTATAGGGACAAATCCCCGAACGGTATGCTGGAGTCCCAATGGTATCGCACTAATTTGCATTTGAAGGAATGTAACTCTACCGACGCGATGTAGGGGAACTTCATCATGGTAAACATTGGGAATAGGTAACCTTTACTAACAAGGTGTGCACAAAAACTTTTTCTGCACGAAGGCTGCTGGAAAACGGAAACTGTCCCTTTTATCTGACGACAGGAGGACGCGTCCCGCTCCCCGTTGGCACTGCCCCTGCGTATGCCTAAGTTCGTCAGAATAAAGTACGCAGGGTATAAGTTATTGACGTCTAAGGTTCGCAACGACAAAAGTACGTATGAACAAATATCGCATGGTAAAATATTTGTTTCGGAAAAGTTTTTGCAAAAATGTGTGTACTTAATAAGATTCGCATGGAAAACGCTCGTAAGCAAAGGCTTGTACAGAAATGTTCAAGCGCCAATGTTGCCGTGGATAATGTTTGTTTTCCACACAACAACGTGAGTAAAGAGCGGTACTTTGACATCACAAAGTTTGTATAAATATGCTCATCAGAGATAAGGCTCGTTTGACTATAGCACGTACACAAAACATCCGAGGAGATGTGTAATAAGCGTTGAAATACAGACATTCATTATTGGTGTCTGGTGCGGAATGAATAGCCAGTGTAGGAACCACCACATCTCGTTGATTTGGGGAGAGCAGTGAGTAGGAGATGGGATGGACAGTGACAATTGTACGGGTCGGATCAAGTATTATGCCCAATTTAACTCTTCATGACATGAACTCTACGCTCTGAGAAGACCAGGGAACGCGACTCAATTGCGCTATTGAGATGAAGGGGACTGGAGATTTAGAATACAAGAAATGTCCACGGCAGATAACCCGACGAATTTGTTGTGCTTCCCCCCCCCCCCCACTACCCTTCACCGTGATGATGTCTCCCTCGGCGACTCCGTCTGACGCCCATGAGCGCGCCACTGACGGCAGCCGACGGACGCGACGGGTTAGCCACGCTGTGGGATACGGCAGGCAGACTCGCCAGTGACACTCGGCACACGATTGCTTACATAAAGTTAATCGGACTCCAGAGAGAATGGTGCACCAGCTGGGGCCGCTGTCATGCATCCCTTCTGATAAGGGCCGTGTCACTGGGCGAGAGCATCATTTTAAACCGCACACCGGATATAGCTAAAAATTACTCACTGTAATTCACACTTCGAATCCCGGAAGCCAAATTTCAGCGAAATTTAAGAGCTGCCAGCGCATGATTTGGTACTCTGGTGGTCGGTCTGTCCTGGAGCACTCCTCAAACAAGTATCCTCCAATGTCACGAAGTCCTCTTTTCGCCATTTAGCGCCACAGGTCTAAGGTTGATCATAATCGGCAAGTGAAGTGCGTGCACGGTCTCCCACTCATGCGTCTACTCCGCTCACAAATCATAGGGCACGCATTTTTGGCAAACTAAGCTTATCCGCTTCGAATGTTTGCGCAAGTTCAGTTGTTCACTAACAATTGCGTACGTACTTTACGCGTACGAACTTTTCCAATACCTCCTGTTGTCCCAGCGAACTTTTGCCAAAACGAAGTTTACATACGTGCTTGATGCCTTGATGCCAACATTTGCTTACGAGCTTTTGCGTGCGAGCTTTTATGTTCGTACTTTGCCATGCAAAATTTATACGTTGCAGATATTTGCTTACGAACAATTGCGTACGATGTTCATGCATAATTTGTTCCATACGTACTTTTGTCGTAAAACCGCTGACGGCAGGGTGATTCGAGCTGTGAGCCTTCAACACACGGATGCGGCTTCAAATGGCCTACCCATCTAGCATCAGACCCATTTCGTTCCATGCTCGAGAAGCCACTTAAGGGAGCCAACCACATTTCTATGGGGATTTGAATTGGAATAGTCATGTTGTAGACCTTTCGGTGCGATTCACAGTCCTGCCCTTCTTAAGACCTAAGCCCCTCTAATTTCTAAGCTATACGCCCGCGAAGACGGGGAAAGGTATATCGGGGAGAGTATTTCAAAGTCACATTCGCATTCATGATGTAATAAAAACGTTATTAAAATCCTGTCATTCCATGAACTTTGTGGCACCTACGGCCAATAAAAATATAGCGGTCAAGACGCTCATATCAGGCGCTCGTGAGCACAATTTCCAGATACAACGGCGGTCACTTGGCTCTCAATCAATGTTGTACAGGGCATGATGATGTAATCCAACCATGACGCATTGAGGAGCATACTTACTAAACAGAGAATTGTGCTATCTAGAGCAGTTTTCCACCTAAAACGTATATCAAAAATTACAAGTCGGCTTGTTTCATCATATCTGATGTTTTCTTCAATATCTTCAGATTAAAAGATATCGAAGAAAATACCTTGCAGAAAATACCTCTTTTTGGGATGGGTATTTTCTGCAAGCAGTCTACAGGAGCCTACACCCTTACTCCGCACCCCCACCGCCTCATCAACGAATCCCATGGCAGTGAGGTTCCTCGCGCCACAAGCTTGGGAGCTGGATGCAGGCTGACATGGCAGCATATCGTAAGCAGAACATCGTATGGCAAACTACTGTACCAGGTCAAGACTACGCGCTATGACAAATTCCGGACAATAGTTCGTTGAAAGTACATTAGTTCGCTTGTTAATTTGCAATGCCCGTCCTGACTGCATCGATGATGAGATTAAAGGGAATGTTCCACATTTGAAGATATTGAGATAAACATCAGACATGATGGGAAAATCTTACTTGTAATTATTGATAGGCTTTCAAGGTTCAAAAACGACCCTAAGTAGCAAAATTTCAAAGATTCTAAAAATGCGCCATATTACGTCATCGTTTGATGGAGTCATGGAATCGTTTTGTGACGGCAGCTTTATCTGGCAGCATCTGGCATCCAGACTTAAAGAATACCTTGAAACACACGAAAGCTGACGCCAGCCGTCCATTCTCGTCGCGGTCGCTGTGTTGGGTGACGGATTAGTGAATGACTTGCTTGCGGATTTTTTGTCTTGGTACTGGTCGTAACGGAAACTTTGGTGGGCTGTTTGACATACTCAACGTAATGCTCGCTAGCTTTTATGGCAGATTATTAATATGAAAGCACGATATGCTGTGAAAACTGTCCATACGGTGTCAAGAATCTCTTACCGAAACCTGCCAAGAACTGTTAAGGATGTCAGTACTGTATTGGCACGCACCACCATTGACCACACCTATTTCAAGCGAATGATTCACACTCTCATGTCAAATAAGTGTGATCCCACGCTTGCACAGTCCGCGGGACTATGAATTAGGGGTTTTCTGATAATTTCCGCGCATGTTTTCGGCTATAACACCGCATTTCACCGCGAGCTCCCTACAAAACAGGATCTTGACGGGGATTCATGGTAATGCATCTCAAGAGGTTGTACTTGTAGGGCGCGATTTTTTTGTTCAAGATTGAAATTTGCCGTACAATTTGGTGTTGAATATTAAGTAACACACCAACATGTATATGTATATATATATATATATATATATATATATATATATGTATATATATATATATATACAGACCTATATATGCATGTATATACCATGCTAGTGTAATATTTCCCTAATTTTATCATGCCTTGCTAACCCACAAACCCTGCAAGGTTCTTTGCTCCGGTGCACAAAGCGCCAACCGAGTTGTCTAGGCAGTTACTGCCGTGCAAGCGCAAAGTTCACTCCGAGAGGTATGTCAAAGGGCATACCTTTGTAGCGTGTGCGAAGTCAACGTGTCGTTGAACAAATGTCAAAATGCAACCGCTGTACGGAGTCATTCAAATGCCACCATGCACAACAGCCCAGGCGAAATAGATCATATATTTAATCGCATTGGCTCACATCGATGCTTTACAAAGGCCCGTCACAACGAGTGCAACGAGCCCTGGCGAGCACCTCTGACCTGACGCACGCCACGGAGCACGATACTGCTCTGCCCGTGTCAAGTGCGTATAAAACTGCATCCACCTGTATCAGCTCTAAATCAAGTCTATATCAACGCTGTGTTGATCATGACATAATCGGATACAGTCCGAACGTTTAGAACCGCAGGCGCCGCGAGCCTCGGGGCCTTCTTCTCCTCATAACAATGGCAGCACGCGTTTGACCGGGAGCGGCGTCCACAACGCCCCCCATACCATTCACTGGTGGGTGCTCAGGTCCACCTCTTTGTACCAGAACAAGATGTTGTCTCCGTTTCTCGGAAAGACACCGTCAACGCCTGGAATAGATACATGTGTTAGTTCCGTAAGCGTTGTTGTGTTTGATTGTGGAAAGGAGGAGGTCATTTCAATCCCTCTTCAGAAAACCATTCCGGAAAGCTACAAGGCCTTTAAATTTCAGCCCACTAAAAAGAGACCATTGTCAAATAAGATTGCAAAACAAGGCGTTCCTTCAAGAACTTTCGTGTTGGTCGCTGCCAACTCCCGCTTTCGAGACTGATCTATTGCGAGCCATTAATGCCAACAACACATCAGTTGATATTCCATCTTTTACAGGCTCGATGGGTTTTATGACTATTTTCCCGTAAGGCGGGCCCGCCAGGTAGCTTGGGATACTTTCTGTGTCCGTTCCTCTTGCATCAAATCATAGCAACTGTCATGCCTGCAGTGACATGTGAACCCCTTCCCAACACGCCGAAAACAGACTTATCGGGGTCAACGTTCGTACTGCGTCATTGGCATTGGCATGCAGCATTCTGAGAAGCTCGTTTAATCTTGAACCTCGTGATATGGCTCAAGTGAACCAAACCAGGAGCACGATTGGCGAGCAACTCGAAGCCAGATAAGCTCGCAGCTCGAAGACAGCATACAAGCTTGGTAGCCGAGAACGTCAAATCTTACGGCACCTGATGAAAGATGCGACCGTTGGCGGCCACTGTCGGATTCCCGCCCCGTGCAAAACAAACAAAACACAAAAGACACAAAACACGCAGCATCTGGCTGAGCAGGATTGATCCCAAAACGATGCTCTCTCCGTGTGTCAAAATCTGCGTGTTCGCTGTCCGGCGGAGATGCGCTACGCACCTTTTGGGGTCAGGGCGCTGTCGTCTGGTTTGTTGTTCCTGTCGGGCGGGGAAGACAGCCTGTACAGCATCCAAAAGATGCTGTTGTCCTTCTGCTCGTGGTAGCCACCAATGCTATCAATGTAGTGGCCGAACGAGAAGTCCACTTTCGTGAACCTGCCGAAACAGGGCAAAGCGTTACATCAATTCGGTATATGAATATGACATGGCTTCATTTGACGTGCCACATCGACGTTCCAGAGAACAACCTCCGTCTTGGTGAATGTCTTGGTTTTCACATGTTTCCTACACAGAAACAGCCCTGTTTTTACTTATTTTAGGGGTAGGTTTAGCCATTTTACCCTGCTCAGCTCCTTGCTCTGTTTTGCGTGATCACACCCCCGAACAGAGGCACCAGGGAAATTCGACAGCAAAAGCCAGCTCCCCGCAGTTACTAGAATAGATAACTAAGCAATGCTAAAATAAGCCGTGACTGCTCGTCAATATGTTTTGTGCACAAAATCCTTTCGACCTATATAATGTCGTGCGCACCTCACCATTCTGATTGTGAACTAAGGCACGGGGTGGAAGTTCACTCACTCGTAATGGCTGTCTCGTCTGGCCGCCAGCTTCATGCATTTAAACATGCTGGTGTGCGGCGGCACCGTCAGCGACAGGTTGAACGTCTCGTTCACCTCGGTCCCAACCCACAGCCAGTAGGTGAAGTGGACCGGCCTGTGTGACTGCTCGTCCACCTCCGGTGCCGTCGGTGCACTCTGCCCGTCACCTGTAACGTCGGTGTGCGGTGACCGTCACCTGTAACGTCGGTGCACGCTGCCCGTCACATGTAACGTCGGTGTGCGGTGACCGTCGCCTGTAACGTCGGTGTGCGGTGACCGTCACCTGTAACGTCGGTGTGCGGTCATGGGCGAAAGCGATGAAATCGTGCGGCCCTGAGTTTGATTTAGTGGTCAAGTTCAAATAATACATCACCTGACTGTTTTGGAGTCGGCGATTTCCGAGGTTGTGACCCGCCCAGTCCTGTTGGTTAGAGCCGGTGTTGGTGACCCCGTGGGACCATGCCTACCCCGCGCTGTTCGTGACAGCCGCTTACACTGACCACAGATAATCTCCCCCCTCCCGCAGGCGCCGACCACAGTCGAGATCGGTGACCTCAGAAAACCTTCGTCCGTGCTGCCCTGC
This sequence comes from Pollicipes pollicipes, assembly GCF_011947565.3. Classification (NCBI taxonomy): domain Eukaryota; kingdom Metazoa; phylum Arthropoda; class Thecostraca; order Pollicipedomorpha; family Pollicipedidae; genus Pollicipes; species Pollicipes pollicipes. Next base: position 29,977,830 of record NW_023597054.1, read on the forward strand.
CGGTGGCAGTCGGTATCGCAGACCTGCGGACAACCTCACCTGCCTGCTCTGTAACAGGTCAGAGTGAGCTCCCAAGCTGCGGAAGATTGCTCTCACCGCCTAGAGTACTCACTTTGTCCTAGCGCCGGCATCGCCAGGACGACGGCGATGCCGATAGCCCACAGATACTTCATCGTTGCCTGAAACGCGGTGAACAAAGGAACGCGGATGACTAGACAGCTAACCAGACGAAGCCAGCCGCTCCAATGGACTGCGTCACGTCTGCTCGGCCTTTATACTGCAACTGCTTCGGACGAAATCTAATCATATGACGCGGTTCCTCCGGATACATCCGCGCCCCCGCGGCGGTGCAGAGCCAATGCGCAGTACGACGCGGCCGCAGGGTCTGACTCCACAGCCAGTCACGGCACGCGCAGCCACTGCGCTCGTGGCGGTCACACCAACCGGCGTCGAGCGTTTGTGTGATGCCATTTAGTGGCATGACGTCATGACTTTGCAATGACGTCACGTTACGTACTGCGTCACACTTTGGGGTTGCTGCAGTCGCTCCAAAGCAACCGCAGTGACCGCAGACGAAGCTGCGGTCGCTCCAAAACAACCACAGTGACCGAAGACGAAGCCGCGACGCGGTGTGTCGCGCTTAACACAGTACAGACTCGGAAGACTGTAGCAGACTGCACAATGTCAGTTTGCATAAATAATTATCAGCTAGACTTGCTTGGGAGATTTTCTGCATCTTTTTTGGCGGCCAAGGAAACGCCTATAGCAGAAACCCTTCCGATGACGCGCATGCCGATTATTAAGCAACTGATGACTGCACCAACCGCAGCGACCACAAGGACGGCTAGCCTAGAGGGCAGTGGGACGCGACGGGTCGGCATGTCGCGTCGCACAGGGGCATTGCGACGCGACGGGTTACCCAGAGGGCAGCGCGACGCAACAGTTTACCCAGAAGGCTGTGCGACGCAACAGCTCTGCCTATGTCCCGATGGCTTAGAGACCAACCAGCTGGTAGGCACGGCTGTGGGAAAAACCGTGCGACACGGATACAGGTGTAAGATTCCCAGGAGGAAAGTACGACACGAGTACATGGGCCTGTAGTGGCACAGCAAGGTATTACTGGCAACGCGACCATGGTAGCATATACCGTAGGGACAGAATTAGTGATGCCAGTTGTAGAAGTCGCTCTCGTCTAGCCCGGATTCTTTTCAGGCCTTTTTGCATGGGAAGGCCATTTTTTTGTCCAGAATGTCGTGAAGGGGGGGGGGGGTGAGGCAAGTCAAAGCTTCCCGCTCAAAACTCAGTTTATAACTGGCCGCAGACCGTATCGCATGGTACAAAATAATGTCGTGTATTCTCGATTCTCTCGTCTTTACATTTCCATGGTGATATTTTACTCGAGACATATGTTAACTATTTTGATCAAAAATGATATTCTATCTTTAATAAACACTCATATCCCAATTTTTTAGTCAATGCTTGTAAATTATTTTTTGGTCAACCCTTATATGCTTGCTTTCTTAGTCAATACCGCTTAAGGATGTAGATAGGTGAAATAACCCTGATAAAGGGGAGGGATTCCAGAACAAACATTGAAAAATCCCATATGGCGAGTGCCTTTTGTCGGCTGCTGAATGGTGACTGCGGCATGCCGACGTGTAAAACAGTTGGCGGGGCAAAAAGTCGAAACGGCTAAATGGCAAATTGCAAAAAGGCGAAATACAAGAAAGTTAACTTGACAAAGAGGCGAGAAGCTAAATGGCGCACTTCAAAATGGCGGCATGCAAGTTGGCGAACGGATAAATGGCGAGTTGAAAAATAACGACTCAGTTAAACATCATTGTGATATTGGTGAAGGGCTAAATGACGAAATACAAAAGAGTCACCTTTGAATTCGGTGTTGGTGCTGGTGAATGGTAACATGGGAGAAGCCTTCCGTCACATCTGAAGTTTGGCCCAACATCTTCAAATGTGGAACATTTTCCATAAGCAGCTCACCATTTAGCTCTTCGCCAAGTTGGCATGTTGTCTTTTTTACGTATCACCGTTTTTGCAGTTCCCCATTTTGGTCGGTTGACTTCGTGGTATCTCGTCATTTTGTTTTGCAGTTCGTCATTGAGCCTCACGCAATTTTGGCATGTCGCACTTCTTTCATGCTGCCGTCTTTTAGCTTGTCATTAAACCGATTGACATTTTTTTGTTTAACTTTTTGGTTCGTCGACTTTTGTGTGTCGCCAATACAGAAGTCGTCAAATGGAATCGACAAAAAACAATTGGAAAACTACGAATCAATTTTTGTCCAGACACCACACGGACGTGGCGCAAACATTCTATTGATATATTTATTATGTGTGTCTGCGGGTCTACGAGGATCAAGATGTGAGCAAAACACTGGCCTCTCTCTGTTCCCGCAGAAGGAAGGGAGCGGAAGCAGCTTGTCGGTAACAAGAGTCTAGTCACTATACACGGCTGTCATAAAGTCAGCTGTCGCGTTTGATGCGTTCACGTTCTGACAGCTGTCGGCTGTCAACCGTCACGTTTTCTCAAAGTTCTTTGGCGTAAAAAACATTTGCAATGGATTCCCCATAGGCTAGAAATTTTTGGGCGCCATTCTATGATATGACGGAGAGGTATCCTCAGAAAATCTTAGGATGGGAGGTCACATCGACGCCCATCTTTATCAAGGCAGGGATTTTAATGTGTCTGTGGTGTGGCCTTCGTGAGAACGGCCAACGTGCGCTTGACAAGAACTCTTCCCAGCCTGCATTCTTTTTACCAGTGCTGCCCACTGCGCACCGCACGTTTTTTGCGCGCCGTCTTATCGCGCGGGCCGGCTGCCTCCGCTCGTTGTGCAACTTCGCGGTTTACCCGACAGCACAGCGCAAACAGCGGCTGGGAAATTCCCGTCTGCAGAGCGTGACCTAGTGGCTGGGTGGTTGACGCATTCCCGCTCCAACAGAGCGGGCCTGCAACTCGAGCCGCGCTGCACTGCAGGGAGCGCAGGACGCGGGCGCGCCGTCCGGTGGACCCGGGACGGCCGGGCTGAGCCTCGCCGCAACTCAGCCCGGTGGGACACCGGGCTGAGCTGCATACAGTTTTTTGATAGACTGCGGTCGAAAAGCGATAGCGGTTACTGGGGCATTCAACGGCAAATCAAATGGTTGAGGGGTCAATTCTACACCCTCATTTCTCGGAATTTGATAGAAACGGGTCACAGGGGCTGTATGTGGCGCTGAAAACGCCTTGTGACGTTTTCAGACCTCGCAGTTGAGCAGTTTTGGAGTTGCAGCCTCTAACATTTTTGTGTTGTGTGGTTGAAGAGCTACGTTTGGCGGCGATTTGTTCACTACGATGAAAGAAAACCGTATAAATATTATGTCAAAATGATGTAAAACCTTCCAGCACAGTCCGCACACGTACTTGAGCTACTCTGTGAACCTTCAGTGTCCCTTTGATAGCCTTGGCTGTGGCCAAGCTGACATTAAGCTAATCCTCTAGCCGAACTACTTCTCATTTTGGTATCAAGAGACCTACGGTCTGCACATTAGCCTAGCCCTCAAAGACCTGACATAACTTCCCAGCAGAGCGAATATGATCAGAATGGGGCGCCACAGGTTGACACTAGTAGCAACCTCTTCCAAGGTCCCCAATTCCGTCGCAAGCATTCTTCCCATGGGATATGGCAGCGTAATGCCAATCGCACTTCACGGCAAAGTCTTCCTCATAAAAGAAAATGCTTAAATACTTGCACCTGTTCTTGTACTGCGCAGCTGATGCAGCTGAAAAGGAACACACTTTTCCACATTTGAAACGACAATTTCCTTTCCGGTACAAGGTACTGTAGAAACGTATCGACCGAAAATTGTGGTATTTCATGGTGTCTGACAGCGCACAATAACTTTATGTTTAATCTGCTCAGGTTCTGGTCAGTATACCACGAAGGGATGCAGCGTGCATTACGGTGCATCCTAGCGAGATTGCTGAACTTCGTTATGAATGACGGAAGTGTACCGTTTTAAAAGACTAGAAATACCAAAGCTTAGTTTCCTGCCGGTCGTTTTGAAGGCCGTCAAAAAATTTACCCTGGTGCTGGGTCATTAAGTGATGTCTGTGAACTGCAACTACGGCTTCTGACAATTTGGTCAAACCTCATCAATTGACAGAGCGAGTTCAGTTTAAACACAGCGTTCTGTGCTTACCCACTGGCTGAATCTGCATTTATAAACCGAATGTAAAATGTCCTCTGCTTGCGCATTGATAGCGTAAATACAAAATGATCGCACACCATCCTACGCGCGGACAATTGTCATATACCCGCATCATGCAACATGCCTTATGAACATCCCACACAGCTTAACTCAGGAGGTCCCTTTAAGTGACATTTGGCAGACCAAGGAATCCAATCAATAGCTTTGAGTCCTAGTGATAAGGGATTTCCGTGATCGTTTTTGTTTTTCGCACGAGCAAGGCCTGCTGGCGGAGGGCGTCTGAGTCACACCAAAATTCCGTATTTCGCTAAAATGAGCGCGTAGTCAGCGAAAAGGGCGTACAAATCTCCATAGGTTTGACACGGGCGACGCCAATTTCGCGGCAACCGGCTGACGGCCGACACGCTTCGTTTACCGGAGTTATGTCTCAATAGCCAGGGGTCGCAGCAACATTGAAACTTGCACAGCCAGATAGCAATGGAATGGACTATCGGAATGATGTAAGCTTGTGGCGCCACGTTGCACGTGGCACGTGCACACGTGGTGTGAAAATAAAATTGACTATTGTTGACGGATTTTTACGTTTGTGTCACACCTCATCATCCAGTGCGCATACAGGCGTTAATTTTGGTTTCCCAACATTTCCAACTGAAGTGGCTGCTACACTTTCAGCGTGCATCGCGAGTTTGTGCAACGTACCGTTGCGCTGCAAATTGCAATACAACTTGCAAACGGTCGAGGTTTAAAATCGGCGCCGAACACATCTGAAGTTTGGCCCAACATCTTCAAATGTGGAACATTTTCCATAAGCAGCTCACCATTTAGCTCCGCTAAATGGTGAGCCGTTTACCGTCACCGTCAAACTACATTCGTGTGCTGACCAATTCATTCTCGCTCTCTAACACCTTTTGTTTGATAATGTTTTCCCAATGGTTTGCTCCCAGATGAGCTTGGATTAATGGGCTGCGTGGCGGCTTTTTACGCCGCGCCGGAACGGCGCTGTCCGGTGTCCCGCCCGCATATATTTTTTCGTACATGCGTATCCTAGCAACCGTTGTCAGCGGTGTTGGAAATAGTGCTGACCGAAATGGCTCAGCTATTGATGTTCTGGCAAAATGTTTTATCTTACCAAATAACAGAGGTGACGAGGAATATATTCATAATATCATTTTGCATATGCATTTATATTTGCTGTAGCTCAACAACTAGCTTTCAAAATCAACGAGAAACAAGGTTTTGGAGAAGGAAAGCCGAGGTCACTAAAACCTACATTGTCCGAGCATGCATTGAATGAAAGCGATGGAAATGCAGAGAAACTTGCCCCAATTATTTTGCGTTTGCTTCTTTCTATTATTGCTATGCACTCTTTTTTGTAAGTGGTTTGGACGTCAACAGAGCCATCCAATGGTCATACGATCGCCACGCGGGCCAGAGCCTTAAAATCGCATTTCGCTGAGGGCCTCGACTTCTCGGGTCGCGGACAAATCGTAGCTGGGCGAACGATCTTACGCCCCGCTCCCTTCTCTTTCTTCCCTTTCCACCTTACTCTGCCGCAAAGACTTGGATCCCTACAAATAGCACGTCATGCTGATGAAAACCCCGCGAAATGCAGACCTCCTTTATAATTTTGGACGATGCAATATCTTTGATCTCATTTCCAATTTCTGAACTCCTTTTGCCACTCGGTCCTCAGATACCAAAGGAAAGCATTAAAGGCATAGGAACCGAAAGGTACTCGTATAAATGTACCTAAGGTACCCACATAAGGAGGGGATGGGCACGTAATGTAACAATGGAGGTAACGGGCATTAATACCCAGATCTAGACTCAGGTCGCGTTCATTTAGTACATTCAAGCCTCATGATGTTTACCCTACCCCAGACTGGTCAATCCTGCGCTCAATGCTTTCCTCAACAAATTTGGCAAAACTAGAGCTCTGATGGGAACCTATAACCACTAAAAATTAGTAGTCATCGCACACGTTCCTGGATATCCGTTCTGAAAGCAACGGCACTTTAAGTATGTCAATTATACAGGTGCCTACATTGCTAGTTTATTCCGTGTCGTAACTTGTATAAATAACGAGGCAGAATCGGAACCCCGGATGACTCCACGAGAAAAACCCAATGCACGGGATCCGAGTTGGAGCCGATAGGTCTCGCGCTACGTCAACTGGCACCTCCTATCATTTCTTGGAACCCCGTCTGCTGTGCTATTGTACTGGCATAACCAGACACAACAAAGCAGCATTCACAAGCTGTCCAAGTGATTCATGCAGCCAAAAAGGAGACTGCACCAAGCACAGCGTACAGTTTCCCGTCCGCAGGCGAACATATCGTCAATGTAGAACCATCAAATACAACACACCATCGTCACACATCATCGTATCAAGCCACCCCCGCTCCATAGCCACAACGAAGACGAAGACTATCGCAACGTTAAATCGGACTCCTTTCCAGCCCTACGCACAGCGGCAGCCCGAGGCGAGCCGGCGCCCAGTACCGGCATGCAGGGAGCGGCTGGGCGCCCCAAGACAGACATTGTAGGTTCCAGTGCGCACCACCTCTATTCTTCAATACATGCACACACCAGATATCTTGCACACTTCCCCAAGCACATCTAGACTTAAATGCGTGCCATCACCTTCAACTCTGTATTTGGAAAGACTAGAAAAGCCTCAGATAGTAAAGCGCCACTAGGCCTAAGCTTGTAGCTATAGGCATTTACCGAGAGGCCGGGATATTTCCACAAGGCATCTGATCAACATGCAGTGATCATAACACTGAACTGAGAGAAAACAGTCTGCACGAGAACATTCAATGGTGTGTTATCTGTTTAACTACCCAACTTGCCGTTCCATGTCCCAACTTGACATGACATGTTTCCGACATGACATGACGTAGTCCTGCGGACTGTGCGGCGCACCAGTCAGCCATGAATGCAGACAGCGCCTTGGCCCATGTCGGGTCATGCTTAAGGTGATCGTCCAGATCTTGAAGGATGGACTTCTGCATCTTGCCTAAGAGATCTGACATAGTGTTGTGCGCCACCGGCCGTCGGGTTACCAACGGGCGGTGGGGGACGCTGCGGACCACCGCGGGACGCCGACGGGTTAAACGGTCTGACGTGACGGGGATCCCCAAGTCATCGCCATCGCTGTCGTCATCGACTCGGTCCCTTGGGTTCTCCGTGAAGGGCGGAAGGGCTGGCATCTCGGCGGCCTTCCTGGACGGTCCTGGCGTCGGCTCTGTGGGGGCTGGCCTCCGCCCTCAGGGTGGCAAACCACCCAGATGGTGTATACCGTCGTCCTGCCGAGAAAGAGCAGTCAATTATCCTTTGAAAATCGGCTGATTTCTTTGGAAGAAGGTAATGTGCGTCCTCCCAAAATTATGTGCAATCTACAGAGACGACTGACTTTATCATGGCTGACTTGGTGTCTGACCAACTATTTCAGCGTGATCCTGTTTGTAAGCTATTTCATCCTTTTAATTTCAATGCCCTGAGAACGTTTAAGTCTCCCACAGTTTCTCAACATGTTTCGACCTATCGTAAACAGCCGCTGCATGTATTCTTTTCAAAATGTAGTGCAGCTTATGTGAGGCACACGGACGGTGGAACAATGACCAGAGTGCTGATGTCCTGTAGCAAATCACCTTGAAACCTTACACTCGGCACAGAGCTTCAAAACTTGCCAGCTGTGTGCCAAAGGCAAGGTTTTTCACGCATCCCCTGCTTTTTTTTGTCTCACCACCACACTACGAAAGCAGAGCCTGGTGCAAACACCAGCAATGCCTGGCAGATAATTTTACTCCACTTATGTATTTTTCCCGAGGAAACTTGACCACTAAATTGCATCACTTCCGAAATGTAGGAGTGAACAATTCAAGAAATGTCTTCTAATTGAAATTTGCAAGATTAATATCATTATTTGAGCACTCATGTTAACAGATTTTAAGTCAAATCAGTTGATTAACAAATTTTGCCAGAAAAGTATCAGTCTTTATATTTATTTAACTTCTTTCGTTTTTCTTGGTATCATGCGAGTGGGACATCACCTTAATCTTCCCTTCTTTTTCGATTGCCTTTAGAGGTACCATCTGTTGCTTGAAATGTTGACCAATTTCTTTGCAAGATCTTCCAACCACAAACTTGCACGTATTTCATACATAAATAGGAATTAATTCGCCAGCCGCCCAAACATGTTTGATATGCACCCAAGAGTGAACAATTCACAGGGAATGAAGGAGACAATGTGAACTACGGAACTTATTTTTACAGTCATTTTTGCCTTGTTAAACCCTCAGTTAACCGTTTTGTTGGTTCATGGCGGTGCTCAATAATGATACATCTCAGCCATTCGAGTGTCTAACTCACCAGGCTACCTGACAAGGCTTTCCTAATGCTGCCATACAGAGCTTTGGGACAGACCTGACACAGCTAATACAGAAGAACTTGATGGCGAAATTCTGCCCTCTGGAGATTTTATCATGCACACCTTTTACTTGTTTCGCATTTAACCTCGTAGGGTGTTTGGGCATGATTGATATTTATATTTGGGGGGGGGGGGGAGTGGGGTGACTTGCCAGCAGACCATGCGAAAGGTATTGGCTTTTTGTTTCGGGGGAGCAGGAAGAGGCCAGTTAGTCTCCTGTGGACCAAGTAATTGCTTACCTTGCTTGCTTTCAACACATGATTGGTACCAGAGTTAGCCATTTTCTGTTTAGTCGTCCATCGACTTTTGTCATAAGACATATTTGATGCTACAGGGCATGCAATGGCTTATTTTTTCCTATATTCTGGATTTTTTGCCCCAAATTTCTTGTAGCGGTTTCTCATGGCTGCTCTAAGCAGATGCCTTTGTACAGTTGTCATGCTTTGCTGACTGGCAAATGATTGTACTGCATATATGCACTATATTTTTAAACAGGGATACTCTAAGCTGCATAGCAATTATAATATGAGTTACATATAAGCACGTAGCAAATAGTCAGACCCTCCCATTCAAATGTGAAGCCAACATCTCAAACTTTGTCATTAAATATGAATCAACAACCTAAATGTACGCCTTTTCTGCAGCTGAAAAGGCACGCAGCAACACTGGCATGGTCCATCTAAAGTTATGTTCTTTTGGAGAATAGCGATTGTTTTGTGGAGCATGCCCATTATTGCCCTTGACATAGGTTAACCATGACAATCAAAATAAGTTGTTAAATGATTTAAAGTGTTTTGATTTGTGTGTTGTCAACTTTGCCTGATGTCAACAAGCATACTCAAATGAACTGAATAAAAAATGCAAGTTGAAACCAGCCAAAAATGAGCTCTATCATGCTTTTATCACAAGTGCTGCTGTCAAGAGATAGGCGAGTTGAGATGATGTTCAACATATGGGCTGCTCTAAGTTAGCTTAAGTTGGTTAAGTACATGACAAAGGCAATAGGAATTGTGCAAGAACCAGCAGCTCACAACTGCTGCTGTGATACAAACAGGTTAGACAGGATGAGGTGAAGTAAGGCCTCTTTAGGTTAGGCATAGTTAGGCTACTTTCATGGGAATAAGCATTGACATTTTGTAAGAAAAATGTTTGTTTTCCCTGACCCCATCTTGACAGAAGTCAGAGGTATGTCTATTGTATTTGACTTGGTGATGGGCTGATGTGTAGGAGTCCAAGTTTTGTTTTTGTTTGAGTGTTTATGCTTGTTGATTTTCTGTTGTTATTTGTTATCGAATTCCTTTGCTTGCTCGCGTTAGAAGTGCTGGGAAGAGAAGTGCAAAGTGCAGCATCAAATTATTGGTGTTGATATTTTTTTTTGCTCATTACACTGTCCTGAAATTACTATGCTTGAATGTATTCTGTTTCACTTTAAGGGCCTAAGGTGTTAAAAAACGAAACAGTGTTGTCAGGTTTATGATATTACGTCCATGGCGACTTGAAATAGATGTCTTTGTTGGTCGAAGCATCAGTCCGAGCTCATAAGCGTCATCTTTTGTGACTTGATTTTTTCACTCCCGCGCGGTCTTTTTGCGATGGAATTTTTCACTCCCATCATAGTTCAAAAGCGATTCTAGCTCTCTAGGATGATCAGCCAATAGCAGCACAACTAAAACCAAGGACAGACCCACACAAAATGCAGACATCCCCGCGCCCCAGAGTGATGCTGTGATGCCAAAGTCTAACCTAGGTTAAATAAACGCGTTTTCGATATGTCGCTTGTGCGCCGGAAATGTGGTGAAATAACGAACCAACCGGAATCGGTCAGTACCATTCCTCACGTTGTTTACATGGAACGAACTGCCTCCGACCGATTATGCCAGCTCGCACCGATATCCCGACAACGGCAGATCAGAGCAGTCCGGGAATAACACGAAACATCTGCAACTGCAAAATGCTACGGTCGCACGTATCACGTGGCACACGCTCGTGGCTAGTGGCTAGATGAGTTTTTCTCGTCCACGGATTTACACGTTTTCTGACAAATCTCGGAACCCGAGACACGAACACACTTCGGAGTGGCGCGTTTTGATAAGGAATAGAAGGAGACGCGCCACACACTTTGACAAGCTGCTGGTCACCACGGCCACGGCAGCGACACCAAGGCTATAGAAACAATACGGTCGAACGCCCCGATCCCCATAAATGTAGATCCCCTTTTATCCTCTCCTGGGACCGACGAGGATAAAACTCACACTTCGTTTAAAAATTCACCTGTCCTCTCCCAGGTCACCTAAGGGTCTGAAACTCACGTATCCTATAGAAAAAGCTACGGCGAACAATGTGACCTGTAAAAACACGATCCGTTCTATACTGCGGGTGCCAATCCCTTTTGAAAGTGGTCAATGTTTTATTTTTTCAAATTGCTCACATTTGAAAATCGCTTAGGTAAAAGTTAGGTTACGTCAGGTAGGTTAGGTATGGTTAGGTTAGGTTAGGTTAGGTTAGGCTTGGTTAGGTTAGGCTAGGGTTCTGGTCTTTTTTATACTCCCTTGAAATGGCCGTATTCTCTCTACTAGGCCAACCACCTTTAATCCCCAATGCCATAGAATGGTTGAGACATTTCTCCACGTGTCATACGCGTGCACATGTTTGCGGTTTCTTGGCCGGTCTAACGCTTTAACTGAAGGGAGATCCCTACTGGATTCGAGCAATCCCGCCGGAATGGCGTCTCCTAATGGGTGAGAATGGTCTCGGGAAGCGATGAGACGGTCTTCGCAGCTGTCCTTATTGCCACACCCACGTACTACGTTTGCATCAGATTGGGCTCCAAGTCCCTCGGGAGGTCCGCTGTTGGACTTGACATTATCTACCCGCCGGCCAGCCGCCGCCCGCTTCCTCGCCTGCTCGGGTGCACTTTGCCACCGCATGGCCAGGCGGGCGGCCGCCGGCCAGCGTGAAGGTCCCTTAGTGGACCTAGCCTGGAAATATTACTGCGTCAGTGATCTGCTTGCTGCCTGGTGTCAGGCATCATTTTAGTTGGGCTTTAGATGTCATAGGATATGGTAGAATAGGAAGTACGACTGAGCGCCACTTAAGCTATCTTGGTAGTGTGATATCATTTTCAACATACCGAAGATCACAAATCGACAGAGCTGTTTTCGGGCGCGAGTAACAGCCTGTGTGACACGGGGTGGGATGTTCCTATCCGAGGACCCGCCTGGCTTGTGCCTGCAGATGGGTGTCATCCCACTCGTTAACGGCGTTACAATCCCAGAGCCGCAACGTCTCGTTTTCCTTCTCGGTCCTCGTCTCCTCGTCCTCGTTTTGATGAGCGGAAGTAGCTACCAGAAACCAATGTTGAAAGTCAGGCACATGTCTGTTGGTATTGGATCTGTAAGCGTGGATGCGAGTACAAATTCAATGGCAATGTCAAAGGTGATATTTTAAGTTGCCAATACCATCATGTTTGTCAGCATGTTAGGCAGATTTAGTTTTAACCGACATCCGATTAAATAATTCCTGCTCGTGGGCTCTGATTCTGAGGAGAAATACACCAGGCAAAACAAAGCTTTTGCACTTATTCCAAATATTGCCACTTTTACAATTTGTCTTGCGTTTTAGTACCGTGCAAATATCGTAAACGTAGTGCAACATTTGGTGCTTTTAGTCTTATAGCAGCCTGGCATGGGCCAGGACTTCTCAAAATTTGGAAAAAAATTGGCACA
>NW_023597054.1:29990294-30030294 GCF_011947565.3 Pollicipes pollicipes
TAAGCGAACCTCGGTATTTCGGCGGCAATACCACCGACGTCAAAGCGTAGCGCGGTCTCTTCGGGGTTTCCCCATGTCCCACTGGGAACAAAGTTTGTTTGTTGTTGTTGCCTAGCATTTATAGATGTGTCCGCCCGGAAGTTTATTTTTTAAAGTGTCCTGGCAAGGCCCGTGAAATGTTTCTTAACGTGTAATGTAAACGCCACGTAGCGATGACGTAAACTGACGTGGTCGTAACACATGTGACAACTGACAGGAGTCGACAAATGCTCTCGACATAAGTGAACGTGTTTTAATCGTAAGCTAAGACGTAAGCGTTGACGGTTGGTGAACGCTAGCAGGCTATTTTATCGGGTGTTCGTTTTGTTTTCTTCTCGCCCCTTATGGGATGCTTTGAGAGAACAGCGTTGTTCATGCGGCAGTGCGGATGTTAGATCTAAACGCTTCCATTGTCTGCAATTATTAGCTCGAAGCACGTCGGCAAAAGTTTTACCTACATACCGCAATAGTCGACTTTCCGACCCAGGGAAGATGGCCCATTTGGATCCGCTGGCACCGGGTTTTAATCTCGGAAAAACGAATTGCTTTCCTGGTGATCTTCGGCTGGTGATCACAGAGTCAACCTGGCACGACGCGGCTGCCTCGTAGCCCCGCACGACACGAAAATTGTCCCTCCGTCCGATTGGTCTCGCGTAGATAAATGACCACATGCAAAATCCTCCGTTTCACACTATAATTAGACTGTTCAGCGCTGTCGGCTCAGGGCACAAGGAGCGAGCTATGGTTAACATATAGATAGTCCGGGCAATGCACTGATGCTAACCCTTCGTCGTTAAGTTTTTATATCTGAATGGCACAGACAAAATGTGGATGAATTGGATGGATTCCTGAGGTCTGAGCCGAAGCTAAGCAGTGCCTTGGCGGCGAACCCTGGCCGACCGACCATACATTAAATTAAATTCCAGCTAAGCGTCAGAACTTTGTGGCAGAAGTATAACATGTCGTAATGTTTAGCTCGGTCCACCCTGCTGACTTTGGGGGGGGGGGGCTTCTGATCCCCGACCGAGGCCTTCCCAGTCAGGGGTCAGTTAGTTAAGTTTCCGAAATGCAATATTGAACCCTGCAATATTGACTACCGCAAATTTTGTCACAGAAATATGCTTTCTACACTAGGAAAGCCAAATTAGCTTGGCTGCTATTCGAGGAGCCTTGAGCATTTCTCAGAATTGATGGCGGCCGCCCCCCTCTTGAATGCTATTTAATTTTCTTACTTTTATCTGGATGACATAGTCATGTCATACCTGTTAAAAGGGTTATTTATCATGGGTACCGAGTCATTTTTGAACATCTTTTTGTGCTATGCCTGTATTCAATGCCAAACCAGAGGTAAAATTTCAAAACTCAGGGAAGACCTTTGGCGCACAGTGTCATGCCATCTAAAGATACCTTTAGCACAGTACTACCAGCAGCACACATTACATCCCTCTCCTACTTTTCATAGTTGTCATCATAATAGTACACCTAGCTCTCTTGGTGGTCTTCGATGTTCATCGGCTTGCTGGCGCAACGGCTATCACATACGATTTCTTCCCTAACACTCACGTGGTCTGTGCACGAAGGCCGTGCTGTGGCTGTTGCAGCTGCAGCGTGCAGCACTGCATGCCTTGTTTTCAGCGATGCAGCTGGAGGTCATTACATCCAGGAGCGCTTCGGGAGCAAACAGTACTGTCGAGATGGCCAGTATGATGGAGGTTTCGTCGCTCGAACCGAAGTTGGCAATATTTCTGGCTTTTCCTCTTTGGGGGAAAGGGGTCACGGGTAAGCTTCTTCGGGGGGTGGCGCTGGGAGTGTAGTGGGCCAGTCGAGCTTCCAAACTTTGGGCCATGCCTTCCGCGGTCCAAGGAACAGGTCAGACGACGCGGTACAGCAGCTGACCGAAGTCAACCAAAATCTGATCTCCTGGCACTGTGGTGTGGCTGTCCGAGTGTCACCAGACGTGCACGCCCGCCAGTAGTATGAGGCTGATGAAGCATCCTCCCCTAGCACGCTGAGGAAGATGCTTCATCAGACTCACAGGCACCTCAGTTAGATAACATAACTGACCTGCCGCGATGAACTACGGCAGCATTGCCTCGAGACAGTGCTGAAGCAGGAAGTTGTCATTCCGTCCTTCGCACAGGAGCATGAGCGCCAGAAGTGTAGGCTTGAAGAGGTCTTTCACTCATGTGTTGTAGTCAGGTGCTCCTTTGGCTGGCTCCAGGTAGTCCCTCAGCTCCTGGTATGACGTGGCGCCTTTCGAGTACAACCTTTGCAGCAGAACGGCGATAGTGAGGTGTCCCCTTGGTGACTCACCAGGCTATGCAGCGGTAGCGCTTCAAGGGCCTTCCAATCAAGGGACACCTTAGCCCCGACAGAAGCTCCGCCCGCTGAAAAGTCACGGATTCAGTCCGCTGCGGTCAAGCTCAGTCAGCAGTGAAACGTGGCATGACTGTCGGAAGTCCACAAGACTGAAAAGCCAGCCGGATGGACGGGCTGCGATGCTCAGCAAGACCGACTGGTGGCGGGCCTGCCTCTGAAGTCTGAGACACCGGTGGTGTTCGGGCCGATGGTCGACTCGCCGCCTGACAGTCAAACGCCCTTCTGTCTACGCTTGTGTGTCTCAAAAGGACTCTCAGTATTCTCGGGTGCAGCGCACCCATCTCACAGTCGATCTAGCTTGCATCAGACTGCCTTCCTAGGCTAATCTAATGAGCGTCAGCGCCCGACCAACCTCAAGCTTGGCTCACACGAGCATGACGCACACTCATGATGCATCATGGGCTCGCCCCACACGGGCATGGTGTACACTCATGATGCATCACGGGCTCGCCTCATACGGGCATGGTGTACACTCATGATGCATCACGGGCTCGCCTCACACGGGCATGATGTACACTCATGATGCATCACGGGCTCGCCTCACACGGGCATGATGTACACTCATGATGCATCACGGGCTCGCCTCACACGGGCATGATGTACACTCATGATGCATCACGGGCTCGCCTCACACGGGCATGGTGTACACTCATGATGCATCACGGGCTCGCCTCACACGGGCATGATGTACACTTATGATGCATCACGGGCTCGCCTCACACGGGCATGATGTAGACTGCCATGAGTGCCTGGACTGTGTCAGAGACTGGCTGGGCCGTCAGGGACATTGATAAGGGGATTGGTTGTGAGCGTAACTATGAACGCAGCGTTAAGGGGCGGCGATACGAGCAGGACGAACGGGAAGGCCTGGAACAAACCCCTGATGGCAAACCGCCTCATTATCGCCGTGCTTTTGCAAGTCTTCTCAATGGTGAAAGTCATACCACGAGCTGAGCGACTACTCTGGGTCAGCGCGAGAGCACTCGGGCGGGAGGATGCAGCGGCTCCTCGGTGGAGGGGCGGTGCACGAGACCAGCCAGCAACAATTGTAACAAGGGGTATGGTATTGAGCGTCAGCAGAATGCAGATCAACCACCCCATTGACATGAGCGCTATCGCTCTAGCCCCAGAGATCTTCCAACTGTTACTTGAAGTGATTTGAGTGTTTTGTTCATGGCTTAACTTTGCTTGGCCTATGCACAGCCACGTGGGACAACTATTTTTGTCTCACGCTGATTTCTAGATAGCGGACAGTCTCGCTTCACATCAAAGCCACTAAACCAAATCTCACTAAGCTAAAACAGGACCTCAACACGTTTGTGGGGAGCTGCGATACGAGTCTTCGAATTGTTCTTGTTTTCATTGTTTCTACTCCTCGGTATACAGCTACTGTAGCATTATTGGTGGGCTTACGTTCTGGCAGAGTTGCATCCACTCATTGCGTATCGCTTGGCTATGACCAGTTTTCTGAACTGGACACCTAAGTACATCTTCAGTGCATACATATATATGTATGCATATAAATGTAAAATATATAAAAACATGAATATATGTTTATGCATATACATATATGCCGCTTGTACATGTATGCTTAGTACATGTCTATGTAAGTATTATAATCTCCTTTAAGGCGTTCGTAGTGTATGCAACACACGTTTACATCATTACTGTTTATGATAAATACAGCTGCTGCTAGGTGTACTCTTGCTATGAGCACCGAGAAGATAACGAATGGGCATGTATCGATCAAAGTAGGTGATTATCGTTGTTCGTGAACATTTTTTAACCTTGAAAACCTCAATTTGACCTTAAATTTGACCCCATGTGTGAAAAATGAGTGCATAATGGGCTACCTTCCATGGAAAACCCCTCTTAAACGATGTCATAGGCATACAACCTTTCTCAAGCCATCCCAGAAATAGCGAACTGGACCAAAATTCAAGATGGCAGCGGCGGCCATCTTGCATTGTGAGAAATGCTCTAAGTTGCACAAGTAGCAACTAAGCTAATTTAGATCTTCTAGCCCCATAGGACATCTTTCCGTGAAAAAGTTCGCGTGGCCGTCGGCATAGCGGGGTCTCATATAGGAAGTATGAGGGTGGCAACTTGACTAAACAGCAACAACCGAAGCGACTTGAATCTTAAACCTAACCGCCCCGGCGCAGCTAATTCGATGATTAAACACTGTAACTCATTGAGATACAACTCATTCATCATTGAAATGGGGGCTCTTTGGTTTGGGGCCCTTTGTAAAGTCTCGCTCCGCCTTCCCAAATTCGAATACGTCTCATCTGGTAGAGACGCAACTTTTCTACCTACCATCTCGCCAACATCTGCCCTGCAGAACCCACGAGCTCCTGCCCGGGATGCTGGCCAGACCGAGACCCGAAACTCGGACATATTTGGAACCAGAGCAAGGCAAAAAGCACGCTAGTGTCTCCTGAATTACCTTTGCTTTAAGCTTGCAAATTACACTGGCGAGAACATGCAGTCTATTTCTGACGTGGCCACTCTCGGAACATTTTGGTGACCTTGAAGGTCGCCTGGTGACCTGAGACAAAACTGATATCGTTGGCAATGTAAACCACAAACAAAACGCGTTGCTTATTCCGATTATTTATGTGCCTCAGTTCATATTTAGCAAGGGGAGGACCTGTCCGCCCCCTCGTCAGGGAGAATGTATAAATGCCTCCATCGGGCGAAAGTTAAACATGGATCAGCGACAATTTAACCATGTGTTAAGAACCTCCTGTTTTTCTAAGCCCTAGTTATCTCAGTATTCGATCAACTTTCTTTTCAAAGGATTTGTGGTCATCTATACGCTAAACGGCTTTTTGGAGACCTCTCGATGTCCTGACCGCTCGCATGCTCCCTTATTTTTGCCGGTCGACTGACTCAGTAGCAATGATTGTCCATTGACATTCTGGTGTATAAATGAGCTGGAGCCCAGCCGAAGGTGATTTTAAACAAGCCTTGAAAAGGTTGTCGGGTTGGACTGTTAAAAGACGTTGACTCCTTAGTAAATTGCATAGAACCTTCTGATGTCACATTTCGGTTAAAAGATGCAATTGCAATCATTAGAGTCCAAACCGACCTGGCGTGTTTTACTTAAATCTTGTATAGGCGCATACGATGAATCCGTCATCGTAAGCAGCACCAAAGTCCAGTCGTAACGCATCGCGACGCATTGCCTCAGACCTTTAAGCATCGCCTCTTGAAGCACATTTATGGTGGGGGCCTATGCCATACTTAAAGGGATTCGGTACATCTAAAGGTTCCTTGCGTATGGTGTGGGTGTGGGTGTGGGTGTGGTGTGGGTGTGGGTGTGGTGTGGGTGCGGGTGTGGGTGCGAGTGTATGTGAGTGAGTGGGTGTGGGTGTGATTATGTGCGTTGGGAACTTTTGTTTTGAACGAACGAGCAATTGATTTCGATTTGTTCCAAAAAAGTATAATTTCTTGACTTTATACATCGCAAATAGAAGATACCAATGCAAACTGTTTTTCAACACAAAGAACCCACGAAATCCCCAAATCTTACGGCCTATTAATTGATTTTGCTTCCGCAACGTTGTGGACTAAAGCGATGTAAAATGAAACCACCGCCACGTGAAACTTGGCTATGTACGTTTTTTTTAACTTCTTGGAGGTTCTTGGATTCGCTTTTGAACTGCAAATCCTACTGGACTCCCATTAGATTTGCAATGAGACAAAATCTCAAGGGAATTATTGTCGCTCAAACAAAAAGAAAATTATAACAAAAAAAGACAAAGCCTGGGGGGGGGGGCGGCGGCTTGGCAGTAACTTTCTATATGCTTTCTTATAAGCTTTCCATGCATATTTTATCCACTAAATGTTAAAACATCCCGGGTAGCTCATTTTCTACGGTTAAGGCGGTCCCTAGTTTAGGACTTTGTCTAGGTTAAGGGGTTGCATAAGGACGTCTGGAGGCATTTTGCATACAGTTCTGGAGTTTGACTTTACTTGGCCCAAAGCTCAACACATATTTTGACCAAGTCTGTCTCAAAATTTCACACACCCAAGTTAGCTAACACACTGGCCGTCTACCCTGCGGCTTTAGTGTTTCTGGATTCCTTGCTTTTTACCTTTTGATCTCAGAAGTCCAACTGGACCATCTCCCCACCGAGTGCGTCGCATTCACCGGCCACCCGTCGCGTGTTAAATTGCTGCGCGTCTGAGGCGCGGCCACATGTCCGTGAAATGTGTGCATGTCATATTTGATATGTATGACAGTGGATGGCATCTTAGTTTCGCGTCGGCTGTACCCCCCGTCATTACAAGGTAATAGCAGGCCAGCCTGCCAAATGAGTTTGGCCTAAATAAGTAGGCTTGCGCATCATTAAATGGTGACATTTTCTGCCGCACAGGCCGATGCACTTCCTTGCTTGCGGTCTAAAAGTTTGATTTAAACCTGATCAGTGAATTCCTGGAAATGGTGAAGCAACGAAGCTTAACATTTTAAAACACGATGTTCACGGGATTCCAGCTCAATCCAAGCTTTCCCGTGATTTTCCCCGAAAAATGTGTGGCAAGTGTGACTTAAAAAATGTATGTAAGCAAAACAAACGTTATTGTTAATAGTGGCATGCAATTATCCGTGTTAAACTTTGCATGGCTACTTTCTAGGTCACAGGTGATATGTTGGGACAAAAATAGCCAGTGATGTGGCAGAGAAGAAATTTTGCCTTTCTACGAGCCCGTTCGACGCAACGCGCAAAATGCTCGCAAAAACTGCATTGCCGAAAAGACACACCCATTATGTTGCTGAACCCTACCTTCGGCGGAGCGTTAAAGCTCGCTGGCCACATTCGTGATGTAGCGAAACGCGTGGTCGAGCGTTCGCCTCCAAGAACAAATAAATGTGCGTCTATGGCTCGCCAAAGAGGACCATTTGGTCGCTGGCTTGGCAGCGTCAGCCTGCTTACAGGGTAGCCGAGAGTCATGCAATTGCACGGCGAGGTGAAGGTTCCTTCGTATTATTTTGGTAGGGGCCCGAAGCAGAATGGGTCCGTTGAACCATCATATAATAATGATGTGGTGGTTTAGAGTGCCAGCAATACATTTTCAGCACGGAGTCCGACTCAAAATCCGTCGCAGCAAAATTTTTGTCTTTTGTTCTAGTATTGTATACCCCTTTCATAGCTAAACTTCCACTGTGAAGTAACGATGTCCCCCCCCCCCAAAATGATATTTTGTGATCCGATTTCTTTCTCATCAGACCAAACAACAAATAAGCTTGGGTTTCTAGTCGAGCAATGCTAGGTTCGTGGCGTTTCATGCGTAGCAGACAAAGTGTCGTTGGGCATGATCTTTACGAGACCAGCGAATCACTGGCGTCAATATCATGTTTAGGTTGTAGGAAGAAGCGTTTATGGTTATCTTCGGCGGGAAAAGGACGTCACATATCAAGGAGTTGAACCCTCATTTCCTAGATACTGTCCATTTGAAAATAATAATTTTATGGTTGCGGGGATCAAGTAATCCCGCTACATCCTTCATGGCGACGCCACTACACAAAAAGGTCAAAGCAGACAGCCTTGTGATATCAACCGGATGTGATGGTCAACTTTTGCTTGGACTTTTGTATCATTCCAGCCACGAACATTAGGGGAGGGGGGCGCCAACATTGGGTGAACTTAATATTGAAGGGGCCAGGTCCCACACAAAAGAATGCAAATCGACAACCGCGGTTCTGACGCATGAGCTTTCATCACCGATACACCGCCTATTTTATGGATACCTCCACGGGTTTTTCCTACCCCGGGGTGCAGAGATTCGAAATTGATAATTTCTGGATATCACGTGATCCTCTGATTTATGGACATATTTTTTAAAACTTAACACTCCGTATCTATAACGATAAACGCAAATCTAAAAGTGCATTTTCTACTCCATAACCGTCGCGCAGGTCGGAAAAGGACGTGAAAAATTGCTCCCGATTGCTACCTTACCAACTCACCATTGATCCACGATCCATATTGAATGATTCAGATCTGATTTAAATCATGGTTTTGTTTGCCGTGAATCGATTTTTGTCGACTTAAGTCCCAGCCCGATTTAAATCTAAGTCCAATCATCTTCTCCTTGTGTGAATCGATATGAATTGATGTAGCCCACGTGCAGTGTTTGCATGTTGATTTTAACTCACGTCAATGGACAAATTATCTGTTCACAGCCAATGTATAGTGATCTTGTACCGTTCGAAGAAATTTAACTTTTCAAATTTAAACTCCTGGAATCACTGGAAGGAGGTCAAAACGAATGCTCATCCTGGCATGTACCCAGTCGTGTGTCGTAGGTGCTGTATAGCCTGAAGCAGCGGCGGGATGATGTGGTGCGCGGCCAATGCAGCAATGTTGCGGATGCGCTCTGCGCTGAAGGTTTTATCGTTCGAAAATATGCGAGACAAATTCTTAACACTCGCTCGAGCGTGGGGCGACTTGCCTCCCGAACATTTTTCCAGGAATACTTCAAAAACGTCACGACGTATCTGCGTGAAACTTTACATAGCTGTAGAAAATTAAATAGAAAACCTTTTGATGTAAATAAATAAGATGTATCTTGAAAGGTCGCTGACCTATGGCGGGCCAAAATCAGGCAATCTCTGTCAGGGAATGACATTTCTAGGGAATCGTTCAACGTGGTGCAACAACGGAGTGTTAGATGAAGCCATGCATATCTGAGATAGTTTCTTAAGCAATAAACCAATTGAATTTATAAGTGCAACAAATTTCCTTGACCTAGGGTCATGTATGCAAGTCAGAACGAGGTCAAAATTAACCTACTTTTCTACTCAAAGGCTTAGGTTTTATGGGCTAGTTTCTGGTGCCTATTTAGAGTTTATTAATGACAGACATTGCAACAAAGGTGTTCCATGGACTTTTCAAGGGTCAGAATAGGTCACTGACCTAAAGTGAACAAAGTCGACATTGTGTTTTTAGGAACATACCGCTTAGCGCAATTCCTGACGCTTATTCAAATGGCAAAATAGGAGCAATGTCGTAGGCATTTGGTCACCATGACCTTATAAGGGTCAAACAAGGTCACTGACCGCATTGACCTTTGCTTATAACAGGTATTTAACGTCACGGCGGTTGCATAAGGAGATTTGGGGCACTTCAAACACCAATCTGGAGTTGAACCTTTTTTAAACCTATTTTGATCCCAAAGTCTTGACCGAGGAACATGATTTTCTGGCACGAGTGAGCTCAGGCACAGGCTACCCTCTCTGTATTTGGTGTCTCTAGTTATCCTAGTTTTTCAGAGCTCGAGGTAGGTCGGGGTAGGTCGGGGTAGGATCAAATTGCCCCCCACCCATTACCCGAGCATTGGTATTCAACCGGTCATCCGGGCGCGTGTTAAGTTTGAAGTAAGATCGAACAGCAGTTCTTGTGTTCGATTGCATGTCGCACAGAGATTGCAAACAATTGTTTGTGTTAGTCAAAGCCAGGGAAGTTCGATACCTTGCAGTAGTTGTGTTTGTCCTCCTATACTGGAATCCTGTCATATTCTACAATCCCTTTTGATTCTGCTTGTTCCTGTTCAAACGTAGATCAGTTAAATACGTCCATTCAGCGACAGAATCGGAATCAGAAATAAGTTTCTACGATCAGCGTTGAAATTAGCATGCCCTTTGAAATGTTGGTTTCGTAAAGTTCGGCGCCAAATTATTTGTGTCCAAAATGGGTTCGACTTGCGAAGGGCACAGTCTCGAACAAGCTGTGTGGAACGCAAACCCAAAACAAGGTGTTAAAACCGAAACACAGACATCAAAGAAGGTGGTAAGCTAGGTCAGGTGTGTATTTGGGGGATTTGTAAACACAAAAACAGAACACGTGCCATTATTATTTCAGCTGATGGCGATGTCTTTGCTGAGAAACGAGCTTCCAAAACTTCATGTACCCATCATCGATAGAATTTCATGAGGATCAGATCAGGCTTGATTCCAACACTAACGTCTGCGATGCACATGCCTCACTGAGTCGAGCACAGCGGGGTCAGTAGCGGCTATGTCTGAGAACGCAGACAAGGGGGATTTTCTTCCTTTGTTTCCGACAAAAGGAAATGGCCCTCATGGTCAGAAGAAGCGTCTGGAAATTATCAGCAAATGCGAACACTAGCCCGCTGATACGCCTGGAAGTGAGGAACAGTCTTGCATTGACGCGAAACTATAAACAAGCCGGTGAGCGAGTTTCTGACTGAGAGCCGAAGCACCTCCAGTATTTCTCGTGTTAACATCCTGCATATTTGTACACACGACCTACAAGATGGCGCGCACGCGACCCTCCCGCGCGACAGGTCCAACGAGCTGGCGCACCGGCGCGCGCGCCGGCGTCGGCGCCGGCGAGGACCACCCGCGCGCGTCGAGCCGACACCGGAGCCCGCGCCATAAACTGCCCGTCGAACCCGACGCCCAACTCAAGGCTTCCGGCCACTAGCACTCACGCGGCGACGGTTGTTGGCCAAATAAACACGGACGCTTACATCACTGATTTAATTGCGCTTCGTAGGAGGCGGAGTGACAACAAAGGGTCGGCGCGGCGGCGGCAGTCGGGCGGCACCGTAAACACAGCGCCGGCGGCCGGCGCCGGCGTCTGCTGCGCGCGCGCGCCGCCGGCGCCCGTTTATTTTCCCCGAGATGGAAGCGGTGCCGCCGCCAGTCGGCCGCCGGCGACGACGGGCTGGCGCGACCGGCGAATTAATAAACCTCTGATGGCCGATCGGCTTTTAACGGTGAAAGAGGAGTTAAACAAGCGCCCAGCTGCCGGCGATTAGCGGAGAGGGGTGCCCCGGTCGCCGCACGCTCCGTCACGAGCGCCGCGGCGGCCCAACAGCGTACCGCGTCGCTCTAAACATCCGTCGACGGCCGCCAGTCAGCCACTTGGCCCCGGTTAGAGGCCGACGGAGCCGGCGGCCGCTCCCTGCCCCGGCTCTGCCTGCGGCGTGCGGTCTGGCAGCTTCGCCTCGTCTCGCCTCGCACACCGCGGGGGTAGCGCTGAGCGCCGGCGTGCGGTCCGGCGGTCTCGCCTCGTCTCGCCTCGCACACCGCGGCCCGGTGGTATCGCTGACCGCCGGCGTGCGGTCCGGCGGGCTTCACCCTGTACCAACCGCGCCGCGGGTGGCCGCGGGTGGCGTGTGCGCGCCGGCAGGACTGCATTTCAATAGTCTTGCCGGCCCTCGCGACTGTTCCATGCTGGACGACGTTTGGCGGCAGCCGGCGCGCCCGCTAATGCCGCCTAATTCGACGGCGAGAGGCGGGCGGCGCGCGCCCCGGTCACTGCGAGCGGCAGGGCCCCTCCCCTAATCGTCCGATGATCCAGTCCGCCGCTGCGCGCACATTCCACACGTTAGGCCCTGACCGGAAACGCTAAGCAGGCGTGAACTGGTAATGGGGTAGCCAGCGATGGGATAGGAGTAGCGACCGATTGGAAGCACTGGCGCGGCTCTCGTGGGCATGGGTGGCGGTGCTGGACCCTCTGGCACTCTTCGGGAAGGACACTCTTTGGGAGGAGGCCTCGAGGACCCGCCCTGATTGGCAAAGAGTCCAGGACATGGCTGGGACCAAGTGAGTGGGGTGCGCCGTGCTCGAATGTATGGCTGGGCGGCAAAGATTACGAAGAGATTAGGACACGCAGTGGAGAGACGGCAGCCGGAGTGGACACCTCCTGAGATTTAGCTTGTTGTAAACGTGCTAGCGTCAGCTAATTTGGACACCAGTCGGTTGAATTTATCGAAAACTTCCTCGTCTTGTGCTGGAGCCGAGGTAAGAATATTTTAATTTATATCGTGATAAAACGTAATGTATTAAAGCATAACGTATTGTCACGTATCACGTATTGCGTATTAGTTTTACGCAAAAGCATTACGACGACATTTAGCGCATTAAATAGCCCCAAATTATTCAGTCCTATGGTGATCTATGTAACCGTTACGATTGCTCTAGGCTTTCCCACAATAACACGGCATATCTCGTAATGCTATTTTATAGGTATGTAATGCAAGTTGCTATTTTTTGTGAGGAGCATTGTGCATATGAATAAGATAGTACTCATAGCTTCATTCCTCCTAGAACAACCAGGAGGATGGAGAGATAGATGTGTTGATATTTCGACTATATGTGTTTAACGAAACTGGGACACTACGCTGTGCGGGCCCAGCCCAAGCCAAACCTTGGGGCTAAAGATCTGGGTAGGACCCAGCGTTAGGGGACGAGCCTCATCGGCAGCCGGACATCGCTATTTTTTCATGTTCTTGATGCATCGAGTCCTGCTTCTTTTGCTTGCCTAATTCTACGTACATGCAACAAGTGAAAATTAGCTCCTTTTCAACGTTAAATGCTTTGCTGGGGTGGAGTTCAGACCCGCGGAGACCGTTCATTATTTTTTTCAACATAGTTCTCAGGAGCACAACAGGCCAAGAAGATACGTACCGGAGTTTCTGCTCATGCATAAAGTTTTTATTTTCTTGTTATTGACATGTTGTTAACTTCTTGCCTCGTTTGATAATTCTTCAGTCACATACATATCATTGCTCCTTTACATATGTGGTCAACTTGTACGCCAGTTTAGCCTTATATCCTAACCCTTTTTTCTCGCACCAATATTTGTGTACAACTACATGTGGTGCATATCTGCGCCTGGTTTGTGATCATTATACTTTATATCATGCAGTCCCATTAAGGGGCTATCATCCTCAACGAGGGAACTACGAAGTGGGGTTTGTGACAAGTTTCAAATTAACAGGCATGACAATTTTATGCTTCATTCGATTGTTCAAAATGCACAAATTTAAGCGTGCGCTCCAGCGTTTTCTTACATTTTGCCGCACACCTCATATCAACGCATTATTGTATGCCATCAACAATTGTCAACTAGTTCAATCCAGAGCGACGTTATTCGTTTCTGCAAGACGTTTTGGTCACGATTGCTGCTCCGCTTAACTTTGATGTGGCCGGTTTGATGGCACCGACCACGCGCCATCGTCGGTACCAACTGGTCGCGCCCAGCCCGCCATCGGCACCAACCGGTCGCGGCCCGCTGCCGTCGGCACCAGCCAGCCGCGTGCTTCTGTCGGCACCAGCCGGTCGCGCCCCGCCGCCGCCGGCACCAACCGGTCGCGCTTCACCGACGGCACCAACCACGCGGTGGTGCGCGACCGGCAGCGCGCCGCCGCCGTTGGCACCAGCCAGTCGCACCGCCATACATTACCCGTATTCGGCTATTTCTTGACCACGGTGCATTTGGGTGTCGTGGACTTAACCCATGGCCAAGCATGGTTTTTGTGGTTACCTGCTTTCATGGTGGTATTTTCTGATGGGCCATTGACCATACATATAGCAAAATGAAAGATAAAAATGGGAAAGGAATAGATGCAAACCAGCCGAACATAATTAAAGCTAAAAGGTGACCTGTCATTAGGTCAATAGCTACCGGTATGATAAAATATCTTAAATAATCTATTTCTTCGTCGCAATATATTAAGTTGATATTTTACGCTCATCCTCGACACAAACATGTCTTTCCTAAACGCGACATGAGGTCAGCTTTTAAATGAATGACCTGCATTGTCCGGTCTGGGTTGGTAACCCGATCTACGGGGGTCGAAATTTTCACGCAAGAGGTCAACTGGGAAACTTTAAGACTAGTCAGAACTTGACAATGCTGCACAATATTGCTTCATCGCAATGCTCTGTAGAAGTCCGGACAGATTTCTCCCATGGCGATCAAATATAACGTTGCATATGTTGCAAGGGGTTGCAGTCAAAGCTCCAAATACTTTAAAGTGTCCGGTGTAAAGTCGTAACATGGACAAAGTTCGAGGCACGAAGAGAAGCTGGGTGGCTTAAGTGCGTAAAGCTAGACGACAAAAGAAATGGGGGGATGCTCGTCGATGTTCGTCCGCTTGCAAGGATGAGTCCACTTTTCAAATAAAACAGGCTGAACCGAATTTATTGAAAATGAATAGGTTTTGCATACTTTTACACTCACGATGATTCAAGGTATATGGCTCAAGGTGGACAAACTCTCTGACCTACTACATTTTATTGAAAATGTCAAGAATTTGACAGTTTGCCTCATTGAGAAAATGCATGTATAATTTGTGATTATCTAAGACCGAACCAAGTTTTGCCCCTAAGTCTATTCTGGTTAAAGGAAACACTTCTCCTGTGTTCCGGCTTAACTGTACATGGCGGATACTGCAATTCTAATCAATATAACACGTTGCAGGCCACAAAAAGGCGCAAGGTCCAGTTTGTGGAATTAGTTGACGATATTTGTCGGTATCTTAAAGCGACGCATGTATGAAAAATGCATATTTATCTATTGCAGTTGATGAAGAAGCAGATATGCGTCATTTGAGAGATTCATTAGCCCGAAAGCACGTGGGAAGAACGGCATGCTTGGGCCCCAGTGACGCGTCTGCGTGGATGGGCAGGTGCCGTCTTAGTGCGTAAGCAGGGCTGGGGGTCTTGCATCGCCACCGGTTTTTATACCAAACTGCCAAATGGGAATTAATTAATGCACAGCAAGGGAATTGTCCTCATCTGTTCACCTACAATAATGGCCTCATGGCATCACTTGTGTTGACAATAGTAAGCCAGGCAATGAGCCACGTTTTACACGCGCTGGGGTGGGGGTTCAAATTGACCCTGCCCCCGAAGGTTTTTCCAGAATGGTTTCCGAACGGTGCGGCGTAGCCGCGCCAAATGTTTCATAGCTGTTCACAATTAAATAGCGGATCGTTTGGTGTAAGAAATTTAGATGTACCTTGTAAGGTCACGGACTTATAGCAGGTCAAATTTAGGCTATGGTTTCAGCAAAGTCAATTTCTAGGGAATCGTTCAATCTGATGCAACAACGAAGTGTTTGACGAAGCTATACATCTTTGAGACGCTTTATTAGGCAACACAGGCATTGAATGAGCAAGTGAAATTGACCTAAGGTCAGGTATGAAGGTCAGACCAAGGACAAAACCGAACTGTTTTATTGCTCTAGGGCTTGCTGTATGGGGTATTTTCCGGTGCTCATTTTGAATTCATTGATAGCAGGAACCGCATCATGCATCTATAATTAACTCCTTAGAGGTCATAATAGGTTATTGACCTAAGATGAACCAGGTCGGCATTTTTTAAAGAACATACTGCCAAGCGTAATCTTTGTCCCTTATTAAAATGCAAAACTCAGGGCAGTCCTGTATGATTTTGGTCACCATGACCTTCAAAAGGTCAAGCAAGGTCACTGACCTTAAGTGAGCTTGTGACCTTTTGCCTAGAAACAATTATCTAGGTCTCTGGGGTACTTTGGAGACCAACCTGAAATTTAACCTTATTTTACCTTATTTTACCCGAAGGTCATGACTTAGCGACCTCAAACTTTGACCTAAGTAATTTTACGTACAGGTCAACACACCCTGCAAATTGGTGTCTCCAGCTTTCTTAGTCCCCGAGATCTTAGCGTGGGTCAAATTGACCCCCACCCGGGCGAAGGGTATTTAGCCGGCCACCCGTGTGCGTGTTAAATCTGCTTGAAGGCGAAATTGATCAAATGTCATCAATCTATTTACTTGATGGCCGTAAATGTGTCTATAGCGAGTGGTGTTCTGACGTCTTGCAGAAGCTTTTAAAACAAATATCAGCAAGAGTCCATTAGCCACTGACATGACGGGCTAATCACTTCTTAGGAACCTCGAAAACACTGCCAGCGACATCGCACCTCAGATTGGAATCGCTGACTGAAACCGGAGCCGATGTTCACCAAATTGGCGGTGGTTAGTAGGAGCCCAAAGTTCAAAGTTGACCCTTTGTTCCTAAGCATGCTCCAATCTCGCAGCCAGATAATTACTGGTTCTGATACCAGCGATGGCGTGTTTCACACTTCAAATATTTGATGTGGTCTTGCGTGCCTGCGCCAGGCATTAACGAGCCTCGGAAATCAACTAAACCCACAGAAATTAATGGCATGCAATAATCTGGGGCACAAGGTGTCAGCTTAATAGAAGCCGCTTGAAATGGTGACTAGTCGTTGGAAGGTCACCTTTCGATAACAGCTCTGAAGCAGCTGGTCTAGGGGTGGGTCCAGAGGGGGCCGCGAGGCCATGCTCCCGCCCTTGGTCCCCGACGGAGCCCCCATAGCCGGCCGAACAGATGCAGTTTTTCAACACAAGCCTAAAAAACAGGCGTCTTTAGACTTCCAGGCGACGACGAACAGTCGCAGGCAAAAGTGGGGGACCCACGAGTAGAACAATTCTTCAAGGATTAAAAAGGCTTGTCATTTGGGAATTTTAAGACTGACCACGCTGTCCAGGGGCTCTATGCTGTTTCCAGGGACCTATATGCTCACTCGTAGGGCCACTCCGATATTTGGAGAGCCGTCCACGTTACCCTTGATTTCTTTGTAGTTGTTCGGAGGGCCCTGCGCTGTTGCTGGGTCCTTCCTGTAGGCAGTTTGTCGAAGCGTAAGTACAATCTTACGCCAAGCATTACTGTGTACTTACGATTTACAAACCAAATATTACGCCAGTTTCTGAAAGCCGTCACGTGACATTTGTCCGTGGTTTGTACATTTGGCTTCGTGCGCCCCGTTGCCAGGACAACGACCACCATACTTAAGATAACTGACAGCCATGAACATGCGTCCTACATTTTGAGTGCATGTTACCATAATCCGAATTGTCATGCGGTGATAATCCCACGGTGCCAGCTGGAACGCGATTACTTAAAAGTCACATCCCCTTCGCCACAACCGTCATCTTTTTCAGAGGATTGCCACATCGCCATCCCCCCCCCCCCCCCCCCCCCCCGTTTCCATGTCCTGCTGTACCATCGGACATACACCATCGCTATTCGGCTCTCCTGTAGCGAACACTCATCCAGCCGGATGCCAAACGCCGCGCGAACAGCTCATCGCCTGCCTGCGACGTAGCGGTGCCGTGCCGCGGCAGCGGCCGCTCCCCGACCGCGGAAGTCGCAGCCAGCCGCCGGGCCGAACTCGTCGCCCTCCCCCCCCCCCCCCTCTCCCCCTCTCGCAGCCCGTGCTCGCGCCGGCTCCTCGTATTCGCGGCACGGCGCGGCGGCAGTTTAGAATGACCCTTGCCGCCGACAATGGGACCTTAACGAGCGCAGGCCGTGCTCGGCCAATTGGCACCCAATCATTTGTATAAAACCGGCTGCACATGGATGGCAGCGCCCCAGTGGACGTGCGAGGCGCGGCGCTGATGACCCGGCGGCTGCGTGCCGGCCGAGCGGGCGGGCGGCGAGAACGAGAGCTGCCACGCCCGCCGCCCAAGGCAGCCTGTTATGCAAATCTGGAAAGGGTTTAGAGACATCGGAAGTGGCAAAGACGGTCATTAAGTGTGGCTGTTTCCGATGGGGCTGGAGAGAAGGGAATTGGGGGAGGGATGTGACCTACTCGGCTATCACGGTTTAAACGGTTCTGGGTCTCCATCAGCTGATGAGCGCGTCGCTGATTTACGCCCATGGCAGCTGTTGGACGATGCACACACGCAGTCCGAGTACTTGACGATTAGGTTAACGCGTAGCAAAGGCTTCACACTTTGTTGAGGCCTATATATTTTGTGCTCGACTCGACACCATATGTGCTTCGACATTGATGTTACACTCACCACAACATAACAACCAAGACTGAGCGCCCACCAGAGCGAGTTCACGGACCACCATACAGGCCCGCCACTCGTTGGACGCGACGTTCACTGCTCCCTACTGACGGGAGTCCCGAAGCAAGTCCCTCTACAGGCTTCCGCGGCGACTCTCTGAACGCTGTCACAGACGGTCTCGACGCATCGTGGACGATGCCAACGATATTTCGCAACCCTTAGAACCCAACCTCTCACGAGCGGCTCTCACGAGGCCGTTATTGCCCGCGTAGCCTAGGTTCAGGGAGCGATTGCGAGTCGCCAAGAGTGAGGACATTGTTGGGTATCAAGTACACACGTCGGAAAGGCTGGATCCGAGCCATAAATAAATATGCTTTCGCAATCTACCAGATCGCTGTTCAACGTGACAACGATACTCGATGACCCCACAGACACTCGGGCAATCATAACATCCTGGCACCGTGCAATGCAGGGTCGGAGCAAGCCCTCAAGTCGGTTGAGCTGTAGATAAGTGGGAGAGAAGGGGGAAAGAGGAAGAGAAAAAGGAAATATGCATAGAGAGAGGGGCAGAGTACCGCCATAGTATAAAGTGTTTTGGGTGCCACGACATGCAACGGCAACATTTGAACGCACTTAAACCTAATGCATTCTACATGAACTAAGAAGGGAAGTACGCGATAAAACAATCCAGTGTCAATGGAAACAAGTTAAAGAGCAGTCACCTCCAATATAATATCGCTCAGAGATCACTGATAAATATTGACGAACCGGTCGACGATGTCGGGTGGTTTCCAGCAGCGTGAATATCAAGAGCAATTATCATCGGACTACATAGGAACGCAGTACCCTAATTGGCTCTCATGCCAAATGATTCGTTATTCCTTCAGCCCATCAGCCAATGTAAAACCATCTCCCGTCGGTACCAATGCTCCGACAAGCGACAACAGCGGAACCACTTAACACAGCAGCGCTCTCTGGCCGTCGCTCGGCTCACTCGGGCTCGCTGGCGGAGGTGCCGCGCGTCGGCGCCGGCGCCGCGCCCGCTCCAGCGCCGGCCCCGGAGCCGGCGCCAGGCGCCGGCTCGTGCCGCGTCGCCAGGTGCCGACCGTCGTTCAGCAGGCTGCTGTAGACGTTGATGGCGGCGGCGGCGGGCAGCAGGTGGGGCCCCAGCGTGCCGTACAGGTACGGGTAGTACAGGCTTGGGAAGCTGGGTAGCGACAGCGGCGGGAAGAGCATGGGCGGACGGCAGCGCGGCTCCGGCTCGTACACCAGCTGGTCGTCCCGCATCAGCACGCGCACTGCCACCTTGCGGGCCGCCTGGAACTCATCTCCTGCTGGATCTGCTTGCGCTTGGTCTTGTAGCGGCGATTTTGGAACCATATCTTGATCTGCAACATCATAATGCAGCACTTAACAACTCGAGATGGATGACTTTAAAGCTGAATTATTTTGACTGGGTTGCCCCGTGAAAATTGAACGGTTCTTAACGTTTGTCACTTTTACCACCTAATTATTTCCAATGAAGCACTTAAACCGATACATTCTTAACCATGGGTCTTTTGCATTCCTCTGGAGTGAACCTCAAGTCCATAGTGAACCATAATAACGAAGACGCCACCAAGGATTACAGCAACGGCCACTTGTGCTACGGTTTTGCAAAGTCTGGTCATCTGCGCCTAACGAATTGCATGAGGTTTGTGACCGCAAGTTACTATGATGCTTATAAAAGGGAGCACGACACACGTCATCACGCTCCTTTTCATGGAGCGCCAGCGACTGCTTTGGCCATGTGAACGCTCAGGGACCACGGCGCAACCGGAATCTGCACACAGGCCCCCACCGTAATCCACGGAGCTAACCACTCGGCCGTACCCCCCCCCCCCCCCCCCCCCCCCCCTCCCCGCCTCATGAGGCTGCTCGCTCTGCTGCTAGTTTGACACACCATGACGAGCGTAGTAAAGCTCCAGGAGTGCATTTGCTTTTCATAAAATGGATCAAGCCTTCAGTTCTTTGCAGGCAGCTTGAGCAAGTCCACTCCTAAGCCTAATCCAACGATGAGCGACACTGAAAGTTGTCGACCTGCTGTTGCTGCCGTTGGGGTTTCACGGCGCACTGCTTATGCTGATGCCGTATGGTGCCGTCTGCCACTAACCCTGACGTGAAGGACGGGCACCACGGGGAATCGAACCAGTTATCGATGTTCACTGCACCACGAGGCAACGTTCACGCGGTGTTATCAAGTGAGCATTGACTATATTGTCAACACGCGATGTTTCGAAGCCGCGCTCATGATCACCGGTAGTCATGAGCACAGTACGATCCCATGTGATCCTATGGACGATCTGGCCCCTCAATGGCGAGTTTGACTCCCAGCCTCCTGGAGCCCAATTACATGTGGGGGACATTACAAATAGGAGGTCGAAATTATATCAAACTTGAAGAAGACATTTACCAATTGTTTCACAGGTAAAAGGGCCAACGAAAATGACGACTGCGTCGTCATGTACGGTTGAGTGCACCTGACTGTCAGTCACACTTTTAAGGCTCCGCGATTGTACCGTGTTTATTCGAGTTTTGTTCTGTTAAACTTTCATGTGCTATGCTTTTAACCACACGTTGTATGTATCTCTTGTTGAGCCTGGCGTATTTGTGTGCTATTGTGGGAGTGTTTTGGTAGTATTCAGTAATGTTTCAATCACACAGGTCGCAGCAGGTTGTGTTATTTTGCCACGACGCCTTGTCGGAAGATCAAAACAAAGCGGCGGAATACTTACACCCAGGAACGTAATCAAGTTATCAGCCATCTACGTTCGGGGAACCCTTGGAACGTGTCGACCTTCACTTCGGCGTGAATATTTGATGAAACAATTGCAAAAACCTAACGACACAGGTGTTGATTTGTATTATTTTAAGTGAGCCACCGCCCCTCCCCCCCCCCCCCCCAGGCTCAATTTGGCCTCCAACGGTGAGCTTGCCGCCCAACCTTTTGGAGCCCAGGCACAAACGGAATATCACAAGTAAGAGCTCAAAATGACATGGATTTTAAAGTTTTCTAATGACTGTTTCACAAGTAAAAGAAAAAAAGAAAGTGCAAACTGCAATGTCAGTTTCAACAAAGTGCTGCTGACGGACCTCGTCGCGTTCGAACGCGTTCGTGCGGTGTGCACTGAAGTATTTTCTGTTTTACTGTTCTTGTTCTTGCCTGAGTCTTCTGACATGACTCAGCGGTGTTTCACGTTCTTTAGACTGTGACAAGCTGCGGCCAGTTCGAAGTTCTGCCACGACGCGTTATCGGAGAATTAACACGCGTTCGGGTAGGTTGAAGGTCAACGGTCGAGGTGACCTCCCAGATGCTTTTGCAGAATAAGTGCCGAACGGCCTGGCGTAACCGCACCAAACTTTACATGGCGGTTGGCAACTGAATACTGGATCGTTCGTAGAAAAAGAGGTCGTTCATAGCAGGTATGAAAATATATGTAACTTGCAAGGTCATTGGTCAATGGCAGTTCAAAGTAGGACCGTGGCTGTCAGCAGAGGCAATTTCTAGGGACTCGTTCAATCGGATGCAACAACGGAGTGTTAGACGAAACCATACACCTATGACATAGTTTCTTAGACAATAAGCCAACTCAATTTAGGATTATAACAAGCTTCATTGATTTGGACCGAGTAGGAAGATCAGACCGAGGTCAAAACCAATCTGCTTTTACTCGAGAGCTTGCTGTATTTATAAGTTTCTGATGCTTGTTTTAAAATTATAAATAGCAGGGACCGCAACAGACATATTTCATGGACCTCTTAAACGGAATGTCCCACGTTCAAATATATTGAGGCCAGCATTAGGTATGATAAAAAAACTCACTTTTATAACTATTGGTAGACTTTTCATTGAAAAACTACTCCAGACAACACAATTTCTCTGATTAGTAAATAAGCCCTTCAATACGTCGTTGTTTGATTAGGTTATCATTAATTACACAATTTTGATTGACAGCCAATTGGCGGCCGTTACATCGAAGTCGTTCTTACAAACGCCATATATGAACGATTCGACAATTATATTTTCCTGGCCTTGATAACCACTTGGTTATCGGAATGACAGGATTTGAATGACGTTCTTATGGCGTCGTGGGATGCATGGAGGATTTAGAAACAGCTTCCTCGAAGTACTCCGCACATCTTTGTGGGCGTGTAGCTCGGAAAACAGAGCAGGTAAGTCTTAAGACAGGCAGGGCTGTGAGCTGAACCGAATGGTCTCCAAAACGGTTATTTCAGTTTAAAGCTCCATGCAAACGTGGACACACAAGAAGGTAAGTGATTTGAAATGACGCGCAAAACAATTTGTTGTTAGAAGCATACTGGTAGTGTAATCCTTGATCCTTATTCCAATTCAAAAATCAAAACAATCTTGCACAGTATTGGCCACCATAACCTTCGGAAGGTCAAACAATGTCACGGGCCTTATACAAGCATCAGTGACCTTTTGCTTAGAACAGGTATTTAGGTTCACAGCGGTTGCGCCTTGAAGTCCACCCGGGCGCGTCTTAAAGCAAAATCGATCGAAAATCAGCACTCAAAAATGCGACGAATTTGCTAACTGCTACATTCGGAAGAACTCTTGAAATGTGCCTCCTCCCACTTTGACGTGAATATAAAGCGAAACAGGCATGTCATGCTGACGATCGAAATCACCCGACTAAACCTTGGGCGGTAATCGTCCGACGATGGTGGGCAAACTGCACTGGGCGTTCGCTCGACGTCAGCGCTGCGTTACATCCTGAGGCCTGCCTTGTGGCTACCTGCTGGTTTCTCCGTGGCAAAGTAGTTAAAAAATTATAATCATGCCCGGTGACAACATCTTACACCAAGCCAGAGCGAAAAAATGTGTCTGAAAAACTCCCTTTTCAGCGAGGTAAGACTCAAGCTAACAAACTGACCGAAAGGTATGTCAAAGCGGGGAAAATTTGTTTTTAGTGTGTCTTGGAGGGCTTAGCTGTTTTCTCTGGCCAACACCTCAAAGCTGTTTCACTAACTGCACTCCTGTGGCGGACGCTTAATGGCCGTGATATGCGACGGATCCAGTGCCCCATTACTTCATAGTTTTAACCCACATCCAAAGCGAAAAGCGTCTGAGTCAATAAACAGGTGGTTCAAAATCAGTGTAAGACGGTCGGCAGCTTACGCCGACCCCACACGGAGGCTCCAAAATATTGAAGAATATCGACCGCATCGAAGGCAACTTGAAAACTGAATTGCGCTCTCGCACTGCCCAATACACATAAACATGGTGCCGGATGGAAGAAATTGAGATATACGGAGCTGCTGTCTCGGATTAGGAACCGTTATGTTCCTAAAATTTGCATGTGAAACCCGTACTTCTAGAGCAAAAACAATCCATAGTATATGGATGCCATGTTCAACATTGCAAAACACCAGAACATTCATCACTGAGACAAAAGAGATAAAAAATGTCAAACACACTAAAAGAAACTTTCTCCTCGCCCGGAAAAAGGTAATGGTCTCATCAGTATTCAATAGCGAGAATCGAAAAGAGGTAAGAAATGAAAAGGCCAACTCATGTGACCTAAGAACGTCAATCCTTCTCCAGAATCGAATATTGAGCCGCATTGTATGAAACGTTTTGAACCTATGCTTATAACCTTAGGAGCAGGAATATCGACGGGCCGAGGCTGCAGTCCCCTCCAAACCGGGCGACCTTGGTCGCTGCAGACATCAGACGGCGGGCAGCGGGCGCGCGAGCACGACCGTTGTGAAATAACCCATCCGAAAGTTTTTCGAAAGGATAACGGCTGAACTACTCAACGATACGAATTCTCGTATCGTTTAAAGATGGGACTGGGATGCATATTCCACCTCCATAATTTTGAGGTTGACCTCTGAACAGCTGAAAGTTTACAGCAACACAAAGATGGTAACTTTACCTGTGCTTTTCCAGCTCCCGACCAGATTCCAGCACGATTTCGCGGTGTTGTGAATGCTCATTTTCTCTTATTTGCAATCTGAACAGCGTGCAGGTGAAGAACTCGACTAGCCGTCCTTCTAAACGTACTAATTGATGTTCTAATGCGTTCAAAGGGACATCTTACGATGTCTTCCAGCTTTTATTTAAGTTAAAGTAGGTAAAAAAAATAATACAACGAAGAGGGAGACATCCGATGATTTTGCTTAGGGGGGGGGGGGGCTTTTGGATGTTCCTTTGTTTTGCTTTGTTTTTGTTGTTGTTTTTTTGTGAAACCCTGTCTTCGACATAATCACTTTACTGACCTGTGTAGAAATGCATAGAGATTACAGTTACGCCATTATATCGTCATCTTATTACAAAGAACCTCATGCGTCAAACACTGCAATCACCAGTGCTGCCGAATGTGTTCTGCCGCATGACATCGGTAGGCCAAGCGGGTGCTGAGCATGGGTGTTTGAATTTTTCCGGCCAGAGTGATAGCGGACCTTCGAATGTACGACCATCGTCAGCGCCGCCCAGAGGTGGCCAGGGTGGCTGGGCGTGGGTGAGCTTATTGAGCTCGTAGTATGCATGCGACATGCATACTACAAGCTCAACATGCACACTGTAACCCCATGATCACTTAAGAGCCAGCTCAAGAAATAACGCTGTTACTATAAAGCTGGATTACGCGT
Source organism: Pollicipes pollicipes (assembly GCF_011947565.3). Lineage (NCBI taxonomy): Eukaryota > Metazoa > Arthropoda > Thecostraca > Pollicipedomorpha > Pollicipedidae > Pollicipes > Pollicipes pollicipes. The sequence goes on from NW_023597054.1 coordinate 30,015,000, forward strand.
GGCATTGACATGACCGTCGTTTTGTTCGTCACACGCTTAAATTGTAGTGGGCTCGGAAAGATCGTTTTCGGTTCAGACACATAACAGCTTGGAGCGGCGTATTCCAAGGAGTACAGCAGGCTCGCAATGCGCATGCACTGAAACGAGAGAGGAAAAGGCATTCCAAACAGGAGCGAAATTGCCTAAGCGCATTTACGGCATGGTTGGAGACCATTCTCTTCAATATTGCGTGGAGAGGTACTTACGTTTCGTTTTATATTCACTGAAATGCGTGCATTTTGCATTTTGCATATTCTGAACAGTCCTTTCTTGTCAATACATAGATCAATAATAAGTAACTTACTTAAGTACACAATGGGATATCACTGGCATATTTCACGTGCCAGTATGCAAAAGGAAAGTGCGACTGCATCCCTTTTGTTGCACAAAATTAGGGTGCTTCTACAAAGCTGATGCAAACTGAGGCTTTCATGTGTATTGTTGCTAATAAGTACATTCTAGCTTTCAAAACATGTAATACGCGTTGATATATATATATATATATATATATATATATATATATATATATATATATATATATATGTAGAAAACTGTCAGCATACAAACTCTGAATTCATAATGCTGAGAAAAAGGAGCTCAAGGCTTCCATTGCTTAACGCGCGTCCGGGCGGCCGGTTGGACATCCTTCGCTCCGACGGGGTGGGGTCGATTGAACCCCCCTCCCCTCCCCCAGCTGAGATCTCAAGAGCTAAGACGGCTAGTCAAACTCAATTCCCATGGTGTGTTTGCCTGTACGTGAACTCACTTAGGTCAAAGTTTGAGCCTCCTAGGTCGAGTCAATCAGAGTCAAAAGTTACCTTCAGAGTGAGAGTCACCTTCGAGCCAAATAAGGTCAAACAAGGTCAAACTCCAATTTGGTCTCCAAATTGTCCTCTTAACCTTGATACCTGTTCTAAGCAAAAGGTCACAAGTTCATTCATGGTCAGTGATCTTGTTTGATCTTTCGAAGACCATGGTGACAAAAATCACGGAGGACTGTTTTGAGCTTTGCATTGGAATAAGCGTATAATAAGTGAAATAAGTGGAATAATAAGTGAAACAGGCATGTTGCGCAGACACACACAATCACTCGCCTGAGTGATGGGTACGAGATGTGTGGACATTTGGCTGCATGCACTCCCGACACAATTCATTGATCGCAAGTGCCTCCAAACGATGTGTTTGCTCGGCACAAATCACCGAAAATCAAACAAAGCCCGCAGAACGGCTCAGTGTGATGAGTTGCGTCGGGGCGTAAGCCTTTCGTTTACGACCTGCCGGGCGCACTTCCGATACGGTGTGCGTGCAGTAAATCGATTTGTACTCGACTAAACAAGCAAACGAATGCGTTTGTTGTCAATAATACAGAGCTGGTGTCGCTTGTTCTGTCCTAGCGTGCGATGCCGGGGCAGTAAAGTGAAACAAACCAGGAAAAACAACCAACTTCTCATCTCTGCAGCTTTTCTGAACAGGAACACAAATCGGACAAGCAGCTGCATTTTTTTAAATAACGCAGATGCTTGGTGACTTCCAAGCCGCTTGTGACATTACAAAAGCAAAGGGGATGCTTTCGGTTTCCAATGTGCACATATTTTGTGGTTTTGGTCAAAGATCAAGGATCCCAAGACAGAAATTGAACCAAATGACTCCAAAGACATAAAGATATACACGCATGTATGCACAGAACTTATCTGATAAAGACAGTTCTTGTAAGTATCTGAACGTGCAAGGACAGGATGGAACCCATACTACCAACGTTTGGAACACGCATTGCGCCAGAATGCTGCAAAACCGTCGAGACTGAATGCTTAAATTCGCCCTCGAATAATCGTACCTTGTATATACATCATATATATACACACATATATATATATATATATATATATATATATGCATATATACATATACACGTATATATATATGTATATATATATATATATATCTATATATATATATATATATATATATGTGTGTGTATGTATACGCGTACCGCGATGTAATTTATCCTCACTTAACTATCTTGAAGTCGCTGAATTGAGCTGTGTGTGTAAATATATACGTTACATACTTCAGTTGGATATATTACCGTCCTAGCACCTTCAAAACCACCCAGCAAGAAATTATATCATGGATGGAACAACTGTTCGAACTACCTTGTGGTCTGATATGTTAGCATGTTCACATCGTTTCGGTCCGTTAACTCTCGAAAGCAAAAAAGACCAAGGAGGCGGCACACACGGCGTTGGCCAACAACTTTATCAGTAAGTCAAGCGAAAGCATCAACACAATAAAGCAACTAACTCTGCGGAATGATCCCCAAATATCCAGGAGATGAATGACACCGACCTGTAATGCAGAAAGATGAAGGAGGCGGCACATTTATCCCGGTTATCTCAGAGCTATTCTTCCTGATTATCTCCGTCGGTAGAGCATGGGGCTCAAAATTAGAAGACCCTGGTTCGAATTCCAGTAGCTCCAGTGACAGACTTCGGGTTGTGATGCATATATGGCTGAAAGCCAATAATCATCGAACCCTTCTAAGGACTCAATAACACCTAACGATGGCCGGAGATTTAACTGGCTAAAACGTTGTGTAAATATTGGCACACCAGACGTGAACAATAGCCCAAACTTCTGTGATACAAGTACGATATTCAATGCGCAATACTAACAACTCATCCCAACTCTTTCGTGAAACTAGGAACTTACGTTATCGTGCGCGACATCGAGTCCATATTGTGCGGAATCCATGCTACGCTGACATACTAATTTCATACCTGGACCATCTTCGTCACGCAGAAATCTCGCGGTTTGAAGGAGGTCTACTAGCAGCTCTCTGACGTTTTATTTTCCGAGGAACAATCAGACAGTTATGAACCCAAGATAGCAGCCTGCCAGCCTGATCAAACATCGAACAACGGAAAAATTGCTTCTTTGCAGCGCTACCTCCGGTCACAATTCTACAGCCGAAGAACCGTCATAATTATAAACGTTACATGTAACCTTCACCTACTTGGAGCTCATGCTAACACGCGGTTGGGTTAGGCGAGTTAATTTCATCCCCCGAAGATTTTTTCCGGGATGGTTTCCGAACAGCGCGGCGTAGCCGCTCCAAATTTGCATAGCTGTAAACAATGAATAGCAAATCGTAGACTATAACAAAAAATTAGATGCACCCTTGTCAGGTCGCTGACCTGCCGCAGGTCAAAGTCAGGCCATGTATTCAGAGAAGTCATTATCCAGGGAATCTTTCAATCTGAGGCAACAACGGAGTGTCGCAAAAGGTCAACCAAGGTCATTGACCTTTAATGAGCATGTGATCTTTTGCTTAGAACCGGTATCTAGGTTCTGGGGGCACTTTGAAAACCATCCTGGAGCCTGACCTTGTTTGATCTTATTTGACCCAAAGTTCACGACCTGGGAACCTCAAACTTTAACCTAAGTGAGTTCACAAACTGGCAACCCGGGTGCATGTTACAGCCAGACATTGTGCAGGAATGTCACAGCACGTAGAGCGGACGCCTACCAAAACCAAAACTACCATATGACTGAGGAGAACTTGGAGAAGCCTTGTGCTTCTTTCGTTGATAGCACTTCTTCGACTGACAAAATGCATTTCAATGACAGCAGAATTTCATGTCAGATGCACGTAGGCTTGTCGCCGGACGCACCGGCGCGCTCACGCTACCGAGTACCGGCCCGCTCACGCTACCGAGTGCCGGACCGCTCACGCTACCGAGCATGGGCCCGCTCACGCCACCGAGTACCGGCCCTCCCACGCTGCCGACTACCGGCCCGCTCACGCTACCGAGTACCGGCCCTCCCACGCTACCGACTACCGGCCTGCTCACGCTACCGAGTACCGGCCCTCCCACGCCACCGAGTACCGGCCCTCCCACGCTACCGAGCCCGCTCTGCAAAGTTTCATCAGCCGCAATCCTCGACCCTCCACGTTTGATATCGGAGTGCATTGATCTCGCAATAGCAGGGTTTCCATGGCACTGGTCCTAAGTTTCTGGCACAGTCATCAAGTCGGCGAGCCAGATCCCATTAATAACGACAATGGGCTATGCAAATGGTTTCGGTGGCACTAGATACGGCTGTTCCGGAACCTCATGTTTTTGTGTGCCGGTCAGCCGGTCAGTGTCGCGAACGTGTTATCTACAGTCCAGGGAACCTCCACTTCAGCTTAGCTTGCACCCTTTGCAGGTGCGTCCCGGGAAGCGCTCAGTGACTGCATATTCGATCACCTTCAGGACCAACGACCAATACCTTTTGGAACTGCGTTTGTGTCGGTGGACAGGTGGGCATGGCGGCGGCCATCTTGCATTTAACTCAGTACAAAGCAGTACAGTGCCAACGCATTCCATTCAAACATGCCGGTTCCGGCGGCTTTACATCCCTATCATGACAGTGCATACAACGGCAGATCCAGAACGCCATCTGGTGGTAGGTAATGCCGGCTTGTGGGTTGGGGTGGGGTGAGGGCGAAGTATAAAAAGGCGTTCTGATTTTAAAAAAAAAAATAATTGAGTTTTCCTCCCTTCACCTCAAGGCGTCTTCTAAAACAAACTTCTTGTCGCAAAATTTGCGCAAATCTTCACCTTAAAAAATGTGTGATTCTATGCCCGATTTTGGCGACCGTCGAGGGACGGGCGGGCGTCGTCTCGTTGTCCCTTGGACTCACCCTTGAGTACAGGGAATTGAGGAATGACTCAAGGGAAATAATCATTGACATTATAATGTTGTGTTAACAAATAACGCTGTTCCATTCGTGAATTTTTGGAAGGCTGATCAAAGTGAGGTTGTTTACACAAATCACAGAAATGACGATGTTCCCTTTAATCAAAGACAATTTATTGCTGAAGCAAGACATGTGCCCGAGATGATTTAACTTGCAGAGAAGAACTGGATTGAAGTTCAAAGCAGACAACACCATTCCATAAGAATGTGACAAATTCCTGTCATCGGTAGGTACAATACTTTATGATCGCTGTCAAAGTCCTAAAACCCTAGCTATTTCAGTTGTGCTCTCGAAATGCAGACTGACTTCATAATATGGGGGCGAAATGGTTGGCGGTTACCGTGTATTTCTTAAGACACGGATGCTAAACAGCTTTGCGTGGTTGACCACCGTGTCTACACAATTTTGCAGCTGATGCCCCTGTCAATTTTTGATGCTCGCAAGTGGCTCCAAATCGCTGCTATCGTTCTAGTGGTATTGTATATCTATGATGGTTACTGAGAAAATAATTCAATGAAAATTGTGATTTTGGACGTACCAGGCCTCATAGATCTCTTTCATAGTTCCAAAAGAATATGTTTCGCTTACATTTTGTTCTGCCATATGTGAAAGTTCATCTCAGTTCCTTTTAGGAAAATGTCATGCTGGGAACGTAACCCAGTGATTTTTGTCACGCGCTAAGTGCATATGTATTCTAAACGCTTTTACTATCCTTTTTCCCATGCACTAAAGGAATAGATACTGCACTTACTTCTTTACTTTTACTTTTTATTGCACTTTATACACTTGTTACTTTTTACTTGTTCTGATATGCAGTTTTACCTGCATAGACAAAATACTTTGTAAAAACAACGTTCTTGTAAGAATGCAAACAACAAGCCTTTTTAAACGGGCATTGCGCTATCTCCGCACTCTGGTCCCCAGACCACATCGCACAGCCAAGTACAGATGTATGATGCCGCTCATGCGAAAAGGTGGCGCAGAAAATGTAGATATAACATCAGGGAATCGATTTCCAAACCTTTTTATGGCATGTCAGATACTCTGCTACCTAACTAATGAAGATCTTGAATACCAGCCCTTCACCCATGGCACAGATACATCCACAGAATGTGTGCATGATGAATGGTTGTATTTCTAGCCGAGGTATTTCGGAGATAATACAGCATTTGCTCAGGGTCACCGGCTAGAAATCAGCACATTCAGGACGCCTATTTGTTATCACGTACACGCTGACCAGGTAGCCTAAATTTCGGTTTGAGACCCGTTTGTGGTCGATTGTCTGCGCGCTGGGTGATTCCTGATGCTTTGGTTGCATTTACGTCACGATTTACTCCCACTTGCACTCTAGCACACGACGCCACCAGCTCGTACACAAGCAAACATGTGCTCTCGATCCAGCCTGATGCAGTTACTAATTTGTATGTAACTTAGTAAACACACTGTCTGTTTCCAGAGTGGCCCACTGACCTGCACCTAAGCAAGCTGTGACTCTCTCCCTCCCATCCCCAAGCCTACTGCTCGAGTTAGCCGTGACCTAGTCTCGTCCCATTCCTACTCCAGTCGCCTGTGCCTGCGTCTGAGTGAGCCGTCCAGTAAAATCCCTAACCCAAACGGCTTTTGTCCCGACCTGAGACCTACAGCCTGCAACCTGTGATGTGGTCATTCCATTCCACCCACACCCAGACCACGACCCCACCGACCCGTACCTGAGCAAACCGTGACCCCATTTCGTCCATCGAATGACATCCATTTCTAACCGCACTGACCTGAGTTTCGGTGAGCTTCAGCGCCTGCGCCAGGTCAGCCCGCTCCGGGCCGGACAGGTACTTTTGGTGCGAGAAGCGCCGCTCCAGCTCGTACACCTGGGCGTGGGAGAAGGCCGCTCTTGAGCGCTTCTTGCGCGGGCGGTCCCCAGCCTCCTCCTCCCTGCAGTCGTCGGCTACCTCCCCAGTCAGCGAACCGGGTGTTCCACCTGCCGAACAAGGTCGCTGAGGGTCACGGAGGGTCAGGGGTCATCGGCCGGCCTGCGGCCAGCCGATGACCCCCCAGAGCGAATTGGCACATGCATGTACATGCATCATATCCAAGTAAATAGATGTTGACAAGCAGAAAATCCAGAACGGGGCGTTCTGATTGTTCAACCAAGGGTCTTGCTTTCCTTAAACAGAGCCTCCTTTTCCAGACGGGGGCCTGCTGGTGCATAGGAAGGCTCTCTTATCCAGAAAGGGATGCTTGCAACTCGCGAAGGGGCCTCCAAATCTGGCCAAGAGGCCTTGCTATCCCAGAGCAGGCCATCCCGATCTGGAAACGCGGCCATCTGATGCAGGAAAGGGGCCCCCTGTTCCAGAAAAGGGCCTCCTGAACATTGATGGTGCCTTCTAACCCAGAACAAGGCCTTCTAGTTCGTAACGAGCACCCCGAGCCAGCAAAGGGGCCTCCTTTTTTAGGGAGGCCCTTTACTGTTTGCTGTAAAGAGGCTTCTTTGTGTCTTTTGGGGTCCTTTTTGTGGAGTATTCCACCTTTATTGTATTTTTCGCTCCTTGTTACATCAGACGCATTAGATTTGTTCAGTAGGTAATGCCAGTTTTCTCGACGTCCTACTGCATAGCTCAGATTTGTGATTTGAAGTAGCCGACCCTTCGGGAGAAATCTCATTTTACTCCCTGCTCATCACCATGAAGGTAATGCCCTCCATTTGCCTGGCATTTTCGACGGGTGTTTCTGTGGTGTGTGCAGCACATCACAGAAACACTTGTAAACGATGTGATGTGATGTGATGTGATGTGTACCAAAATGTTCGTGTAACATATGCTACGAAAGCTTAAAACACTCTGGCTATTCAAAAAGACATGCGAATATGACGCTTTTATCTCCGGATTTCACGAAACGTTATACGATGGCCTTGATTTCTAACCCCTTTGTCGTTTACACGGTGGCCCTTTTCGAGGTGCACTCTGGCTTTGGGAATGGGAGCATGACATGGTCCATGTGACGCACTAGTTCAACCTGGAACCAATCAACTTCTCTGTAACAGGCCCTTGCACGATGGGCAAACCAGAAACATTCCTTCATTCGCACCAGTAGAGGCGCGCGCGGTTGTTGTCATGACGACGGTGGTCGCGACTGCAGGGAAGAAATGTAGTGCTTGTACAAAACGTTGACAGCGTAATTTGGACCCGAAAGCCATCAAAGTCCATATTCTTGTTATGTCTTGGTGGTGGTGCAGTGGCACCACCCAGTGCTATTATTAGACATAACTAGTCCTGAGGTTTCAATAGAGTATGTTCTTGAAACATGCCACAAAGATGGGACACTTTTTAACACATTGCTGGGTTTTCTGAATTAAGGACCCCTTGATCCGAATTTTGGCAATCTACGGGTAGCTGCAATGCCTTTAGTTTGGGAAAAGAAAACCACCACTCCCAAAATGCAGGAGTGAAAAATTCAAGAAGGGTTTTCAGAATGAAATCTAAAAGCTAAATATTACTGTTTAAGCACCATTTTTACGATTTGTAGTCCAATAAGTTGATTAAATATTTCTAACAAAAACCACAACTCTTTGAGCTTATTTACCTATTTTTTGTTCCTCCTGGTCTCATACAGATGTGGTATACATTCATTTTTCCTTCGTGTTTGATAAGCTTGTAAGATGACATTTATGGCCTAAAATGTAAACTAATTTTTCCGCAGAATTTTCTAACTGCAAATTGCACATATTTCACACATATATTAGATTAATTCGCCAGCCGCCCAAACATGTTTGACACGCACCCAAGAGTGAACAATTCATAGGAGATAAAGGAGATGACGTGAAGGAAGACAATTATTTTTACTGCCATTGTTACCTGATTAAATCTCTAGTAAGCCAGTTTTCTGTTCAAGGTGTGGCTCAATACTGGCAAATTAAGCCATTCCAGTTTCACCACCTCACCACGTTAAATTATCCTGCTGGACGTAGGTTTGGTACGGACTTAGCGCAGCTAATAAGGAAGTGTTTGGCATCGCAATTCCGCCCCTCAAAAATCACATTCTAATCTTGTAGGTTGGTGGGTATGATTAATATGTACATGATGTGGGTGGGTCGGATGACCGTCTGTCAATAAACCATGCGAAAGATTATGATTTTTTGTTTGCGGAAGCAGAAAAAAGTCTGCCCTTAAAAATCCAACAAATTTATTCTGTGGGGCACCTAATTGCTAACCTTGCCTGCTTTCAAAATGTGATTTATAACGAGATTTGGCCATTTTCTGTTTTACGTCCATCGACTTTTGTTCACCACCCTCTAAAACGGCACTGTACAGGGACGCGATTTGGTCGACCCTGTGCATTAGGTTTTTCGGGCGTATTTTTTTCATTTCAGTACATCTCTCGCAAATGAAGGTGAGTTGCAGATATCTGGCTTCAGCTAAATGTTGCAAGTGCACAGTTGCAGGATGTGATGCAGCATTCTCTTCCCGGATGCAGAACGCATGACAAACTGTTGGGAGCTGCTGCTTCCCGGACCCACGTTCTTAGGAAGTACCGAAGCAGCGAGAAAAGGGGAGAACAACGGGGTATGGAGAGCCATTCCCGATAAGACTGAAAAGGCAGGCGTATTAGCTCCCTAACCATGTTTTTAGGGCGGGGAAAATGACGATGTGGCTCATCATTGGTCCAGACCGGACAAAAGAAGTATCCTGGGACAGGGTATCCATGAAAAATGTACGTCAGGGAGCGCTGACAGATGGCTTGGGGATTGACGCCCCAGCAGATGTTCAGCAAGCACCGGATGCAAAGTGGTCTTTTGTGATCCGTTTGCGGTTCATTGTGACTCACATTTTGTGTGCGCGACAGGACGCCGAGTCGCTACCCAGCGCTAGCCTCCCTCGTCCCTGTACGTCTTCCACTCGTTCCAAAAAAAATAACCAGTCCCGCTCTACCTAGCAGTCTGTATGATTGCGACAAACCCTATAAATCCCTCATGATGCCCTGCAGTGCAAGGCAATTAACTTTAGCCAAGTGAATCGTCCACACATCGTCAGCGCTGCGCCCCGCCATTGTCCATACATCGGCAGTGGTGCGCCCCGCCATTGTCCATACATCGGCAGCGCTGCACCCCTCTACTGTCCATACATCGGCAACGCTGCACCCCTCCACTGTCCATACATCAGCAGTGGTGTGCCCCTCCACTGTCGATACATCGGCAGTGGTGCACCCCTCCACTGTCCATACGCCGGCAGTGGTGCGCCCCTCCACCGCTGTGGCACACGGCGATCGGCGCGTGTTGGCTGCAGCCGAAGGCCGGGCCCGCCGACAGTGGCGCCGTACCCAGCGCCAGCGCTCCTCCCGTGTGACCGCGCCGCTGGCTCAGCACGCGCCCGACCAGCGGCCGGGTACCCGGCGACCCGGCCGAGCGCGGCGGCCACTTAGCGCCGGCCGCTGCCCGCTCAGGTGACCGGAGACTGCCGCCGACGGCGCGCCTCCGTCTGCGGTAAACTGCTGAGCAGGGCGCTGGCAGCCCGACGTCGGCGGCCGTCGTGTCAGGCAGTCACTGTGGCCTGTTGGTCAACACCGCGAGCTGCCGCCAGGTCCCGCCCAGCCAAGCATCTCGCCGTGCGGGCGTCCGGTGACGGCCTCTGAGTGTTCGTGTGGCGATGCACACAATGAATGTGTTCAAGTGCAGATGCAATCCAATGTACTGGGCCGAGATAAGGTGATTTAGCGTTGGTATCATTAGAACACCTTACAGCGCATTCCCACTCTCTGCTCTGAGTGGTCGTATTGTGCCATGTGCCTGGTATTTCGGTTGTTACGGTACGACAGTATGGCGTCATACGTTCCGAGATGAGGGGTCCTAAGCACGAGGTAAACGGCGTACGGGATGAGTGGGTATAAAAGTAGTGATGAATGGTCATTCTTTGTCACTTTTCGGATCATTCGTTGTCTTTTTTCCAGCAGTGGTTGTTTTGGACGGAGCCGCTCCCCATCTCGGCAAATACTGGCCCTCACGGGTCGTGTGACCTGTCCCCCCCCCCCCTACCACCACTCCAGTGAATGCTCAGCGTCGTAACCTCCATGGGTGCAGCCAAGAGAGCGGGGTTATGTCCCTCCCTTCCTCCCCTTAGGCCCGTATTTATCACTTAGCACCATATACTGCTACTAATATAAGCCTATTCATGGAATGGAATAATGTGAGACGGGGGTGGTTCCCGCCCCTTCCTTCTCCTTCATCACGACACTTTTAAAACGTTCGTACTCCAAAATGGTGTCTGGTCGCTGCAGTAATCAATCATACGCAAGGAATTTATCGCGCGAGTAAGAGTGAAATGTGAATAAGAAGTCACTTGAACGAGCTCGAGGACTGATGAAGAGTAGGCGCTAATTTTACTCCCTGAAAGTACGAGCCTGTAAAGATTTCATCCCGTTCGATCAAAACAAGGCATCATTTACGCAACAAGCGTGAGGTTGGTCCCAACTGGGTCACACACTTACGTGATGTTCGCAAGCTATACTGTGCCCCTATGTTGTGTCTGATTACCGCAGCGGTCCATAATGCGCCGAATATGTATGGTATGCTCTGGAGTAAAAGGTCGCTTAACATTTAGTCAAACGTGTTTGGAAAGTAACGAAAAGAGCTCGTTTGCGACAAAAACAATTTATACCCCAAGGAAATGAAAGCCTGAAAACATTTGCTCCCGCTCCTCATAAACAGGGCACCATCGGGGCAACAATTATTGTGATTGGCCTTCGTAGGCCCGATCGGGGTGCCAAGCCAAACCGCGTTAGCAAAGCAATACAAGCGCGGGAAAAAGCGCAAGGCGATACGCCTTTGGGGATCAGGTTTACTTCTATCCGCTAGCTGTCTGAATTAAACACGGCACTCAGCCAAGCCCTGATGCCAGGAGCCACGCAATGGAAAAGATGAAAGCGCCAGCTATGTAGGCGTGTACTGGCTGTGGAGCTGACACATCTGGGGTGCAAACATAACTTTTCCGCACCTCCGCTCACAGAACTCAGAAGCAGATTTTTTACGGAAGACACAGTGCGTGTCTTATCTTTCGAGCATTCAGAGGAGGGATTGTTTGGGATTACGCTCTTAGCTAACTTGACTCAAGGAAGGATGGTGAATTGTGAACTTTGTACCCCCCATACTGGATTATTGCGCGTGAATCACTCGATCTACTGCCCAGTCCCGGGTCTATCTAAACAGCTGAAATGAGACCTTGTCCTCATCACATCGGAGCACTCTGTGCGCACGTACAGCTCGCTCTTCCGTGCAGTCGGTCCGTCTAAACGTCCCGCTCGTAGGCAGTGGACTGCTGTTGGATCGCAGGGCCGCCCGCGCCCACTCACCTGTCTCGGCGTCCTCAGTGTCGACGTCGATGGGCTCCTCGTCGGCCGGCGTTCGGCCGGGACTGCGGTGGTCCGGCGAACGCCGGCGCTCCTGGCGCTCACGCTCCGTCTCCCCGGCCGCCAGGTTCAGTGGCTGCGCGGCGCCCGAGCAGCCCGACCGTTGCGCCAGGATACTGGCCATCGAGAACGGCGACGGTAGCGCCGGCAGCGCCTCGCTCTCCGTGACGGCCAGCATGTCGCTCCGTGTGGGACGCTCCTCCGCGCCAGCCCCGCGCCCCAGCCCGCCGCGCCCGTGCTACTGTGCCCTCCGGCCGCGCCGCCGGCCGCCGGCCCCGCGACCCTCGGCCCTCTCAGCGGCCGCTTTGTCATCCGGGAGCCGGCCGGGGGCGGAGCTTGCCTCGCGTGCGGCCAATCAGCGCGCCCGTCGCTCCGACAAATGCTGGCGGATTAGGAGGCGCCGGCATGTTTTGCAGGCGGCTTGTGTGTTTAACGCAGGGCTTAATGGCCAATTTGTCACCGACAGCCGGCAAGCGATTTATCTGGCAACGTTTGCGGCGCGCGGTGTAATGGTTGCTGCGACCGGTCTTGGTGCGATGGCCGTATCGGCTGTCAACGGCGCTGTTCTGGCGCGCCCCTCAAGCCGCGCCGCGCCGTCGACGTCCCGGGGCGGCAGGTACACACGCGTTGCCTAACGGTGCCGTTCGCTGAGCGATGTTTCTTGTCCTGCCGGTGAGTGACGTAGCAAGTATCCGTTGCATTGATATCGTCTGTGACAAATGCGGCATTGTAGGGAAGGCAACGGTTGGGTACCATTTACTGGAACTAGTTGTTTATTTTTCAGTTCAAGAGCGCCGTACAGAACATCATTTGTCTAAGAAGCTGTTAGACTCACATTTAAACGTGAACATTTCGGTGGAAACAGGCTGAAATTGATTGCTTCCAAAATAGCCTATTGCACTCACAAAATCACCTTCATGATACCTGGTGTCTTTTAACACATGTGGTGCTGAATTTCCGCTGAAAAGGTTTCGTTGAAATAACAACACCATCGAGCCCTCCCAAACACCATCTGCTGTCCTTTGGTTTGGAATCAGCCTCGGATTTGTCCGCCGAAGGCGAGCTACCTAGCGCCTCACGTGCATGTGGACCCGCCAACCACTCAGATACGTTACGTTGAAAACCTCGTCGTTTGTGTGACAATAGCTCGTACGTGCCGGATCAGAGTGAGGATCGATCATGGCAATGGTTGGGCCAAGCCTCTTTTAACGTCACTGCTTTACATGCACCAGTATCGGGTTAACGCTGAACTTTCACGTGACGTGCGTGGGCTGGGGAGATCTCCCACTCTTGTCATACGTTTGAAAGGAGTGTGCCTGGTCGAACTGGGAGTTTGTATTGTGCACGTAGGCTTGCAGAGACCTTCCATTTACATCGATTGGTGTCTTTCGTCCCTGTAAATGCACTTCCATTGACCAAACATTTCAAGTGTTCCAAGTTGTTGCTGGCAGACAAAGTTTTCGGGTGACCCCAAAACATTATTCACCACTTATTCTCTGCCTCTATCTCGAGCGTATCGTTGGTGTCTGCAAATGGTCTTCCAATAAGGGAGCTCGTTATCACTGACAGCAAGTTTTGGAACACCCTGACTGCGGCCATTGTGCAAACACGCATTTGTTTACAAAGTTGAGGCAAGATTGAGAAAGGCATCACTATCACGGATATAATATCTCTTCCGAGTATCGTCCTTGTCTAGTGTATTTGTTTGTTTAATCTAACACAACCAGATGAGGGAAATAGTTTGAACAATTATTCCATCCGGAACGCATTTGCTCACACCGAGTATAAAATGCCCGCGACGCTCGGCTGGCAGCTGATCATGGAGCTAATGCAACTAATCAATTATCCAGAGTGTTTGATTTTCCGGAATGTCATTTGGCACTACGAACACGGATGGTTTATCGCAGATAATTTTCCAGGCCGATGGCAAATTTTGGATAATTTTAAGCGCTTGATCAAGACAGAGAACCTTGCCTTCGCCATGCGTAGCTATGGCCGTTTACTATGAATGGCGCGCCCGCAAGAAACTAGTGAATAATCTCAAAACGCACCGAACTTGAATGAAAAAACTACGTAGATGATATCCGAGGTATGTCTATTTTTTTATAACTTTATCCCGGCTGAATGCGCCCCTCCTAGATTGTTTTTGCTTTAGGGGGTCGTGTTAGAGTGTTGAATCTCTTTCTATATATTTACGAGCTATATGCTATTGGCCAGTCAAGTATAACCCACTTCTCGAAGCTCTTGCCGCATTTCGCCGTCCTTCAAAACATGCTTGACCTAGCATATATGTGAAAGCTGTGTTTGCACTGTCTAAGTGTTAGCCTTCTAGGAATTTCAACATCATTTCCAAGTTACTTGTTAGGTAGATAGCCATTACTGGTCACTGGCAAGGAACTAACTGCAGAACTCAGTTTGTTCCACTTGGTTCGTGAAGCATAGTTGGCATGCATGCTCACTATTACGTGTAGAAATATTGGTAACTCAACCTAATTTTGCAACGCGCCATGCCACATGTGAACCAATGCATTACATTTGTTTATTTCTATATGGCCTTGGCTTAACCTGTCTGGCCGCTGTCACAGCAACGCATGAAAAAACTGCTCATGCCCGGCAGACCCCCAGTTTACGTCAAGCGACGTCGTTTTGTGCGTCAGCACTTTTTGTAACGCTGATGAAGGCCATTTTGAGGATAACATTTTTTGCCTTTTTTTGGCCTTTTTGCCCTCAATTCTTGATCATACTGATTAATAATTGATTGCAATGCCAACTGAGTACACCTTTTAGAAAATGAATCAGGGACACTTGACAGCCACATGAGCATTTAGAATTAATTGGAATTGCATTCATTCCAGTTCTCTTCCAGATTCTTTCCAAGGTTTTCAGACAAAATGAATTACGTAAGAATGCCAAACTGTGGCAGTTACCATGCAACTGCCTATCTTCCAAGGCAATTAAGACAATCTTGATTGGTTGTCAATGACAGCGTGGCCAGTTATTCTACCGTTGGCAGTAGGCTGCTTACCTATTTCCAGAGGTTTAGAAACAAACCTTCTTAGCTTTATTTCCAAAACGTCTCTGTGGCAATGCTCACGCAGGCTCAATCATGTGCACGATATT
>NW_023597054.1:30035294-30050148 GCF_011947565.3 Pollicipes pollicipes
AACATCTAGGCTCTATAGTTTTTATCTTCGTTTGGTCAAGCTGGTTCTTGCCTGTGCCATTATCCTTCTCGGTTGAAAACAACTCCCGCATTCGTCTCCCGCACCACGCCGCTTTTGCAGCAATAATTGGAGCCCTATTTGCCTCCTTTGCTACCCTAGTCAAGTGACACACATGCGCATGTGACTCGAGCTAGCGGACGCTGCAGGAGCTGGGGTCGTTCTTCGTCGTCAAAGTCTGTCCGTGGTGATCAGGGTCACTGACAGCCGCTCCGGGCAGGCCGGTGCCGGGGCCAGGTGGTAGTCAGCTTGATTCAGGCTCTCAGTGGGCACACCGGGCTTTGTCACTATCAGGACAGCGCCGTGGGAGCAGGTCAAGCCCCCCTCAGGCTCCCCATGCGATCATGCATATAGAGGCCCTAGACCAGGCAGGGAGCCCCCTCCGAGCTAACGAGGGTGGTCCAGCTCGACCTATTCTCTTCCCCATCCTCTGAGTGTGATACTGCCCCCGGAAAAGTTTCTTTTTTATTGCTTGCACCGGTAAGCAAACCAAAGAGACGAGAGCTGAGGCCTCATCTCACCCGCTAGCCCAGACCGCTCCCGGCCGCCATGTTATGCGAAACAACACCGGCTCGAGCCGAGTTATCGCGTGTTTGGGGAAGAGCGCATTCGTCACCCTGCGCTGACAGACGGCCAGAACATGGCACCGGCTGCGCTGTACCCGCACGTGCCTGAAACGATGATGAGCTTTGCATGTCGTCACCGCAACAAGGACGCTTTTCGGACGGAGGCGGGGAGATAAACGACCATGCTGGCGTCGAGCATTCGTTCCCGAAATCTATTAGCGTTGAGTGATGGGTGCGCTAGCTCGGTCTGCTGCACGAGTTGCCGCTTATTCTTTGACTGTAGCTTCAGTAGACAACAGGAAACGCTTGCCGGATACACAGACACATTATTCATTGAGTTTTCTCCAGCGTTACGTAAAAGCCATGCATGCGTGCACGCACCGTAGCAGGGCTGACAGCTTCAGCAAGGCATGCTCCAGCGTTGAATTCTATTATCTCAAAGCATAACACACATACGAAAAATTTCTGTAAAGATGTTAGCATGAATATGTCATCTTTGCGCAGAGCAGTGTATATTGCGTGGTACGTGTTGCGATGGGATTCCAAAAGCGCTACAAGAACCCCAAGTGTCAGAACGTGAGTGTGAGCCAAAGTGACATTTTTCTAGCTGAAGAGTCATTTTGACTCACTGTCTCGATGCTTCGAAAACATGATGATGATTGGTGTTAAAAAGCGCGTCGCTAGTGAGGCCGTCTTGCGCTCACCTCACATCTTAATTAAACGGCGATTTCAGAGTGCTATTGAGGCGTGAGTTCCAATAGCGGTCAAGAACAGTACCGCATCACTTAGGTCGATCTAGGACATTCACCCACAAGTGAAGTCAGGGCAAATTTACGTCCAAAGAAGTGTCGTCTGACAGCAACAAGAAGTACACATTCTACCAGTGCATCCCTGACAGAGAGAATCTCGTCCCACCTATCGCACGAAGGGGCGTCTGCTGCGTTGCTCAGTCGGGTGAGTGCGTGCTAAACCATGGCCAATACGTAGGCGAGTCAATATGGCTTCTTTCCTTGACTTACGAAATGAGGACGGCCAGTATACTCCCCTAGGTTTAATGGACTTGAGCTTGCCCTTGCTGCTCTTCTGACCCCACCTTGTCTGCCATTCTGTTGTAACGTAGAGTTTTATTGACGCGTACAGGTCGCTCGCAGGACTCGTACGGCACCGTTGGGCGGCAGCAGGGTGGTTGCCTTCACAGCCTGGTCAGCTGATCCGTTTCCGGCCAGACCGACGTGGCTGGGAATTAAACCAGCTCTACCAGCTGGCCCCTCCGCCGCAGGCTGGAGAGTTTACTTACGGTTAGCTGCGCTAGATCTGTGTCTGCCGTCGATATGTTTTGGATAACCAAAACCGAGCTCAGCGAGTCAGTAAGCACTGTGTACGATGGTAGGTTAACTTGTACAATGCAGTCAAGAAAGACAACTCAGGATGGCGAGAACTTCGGCAGTAAAAACGGACGCCGATGTCGGTGACGCAATCCGTTCAGAGGCTCGCGACGACACGAATGCGCATCCGGCACCCAGGTTCGTTCTGGATCCATTCGTGCGGAAGTGTCGACCGTCTGTACGTTGTGCACATGAACTTTTGAGATCCATCTTCCAGCTCAGCAGCTCGCGTCAATCCCTTGCAGATTCTGGTGAGTGATGTGTCACATGTTGGAGGTAAGGCTAGCCATGGTTCTGCAATGAAAAAAAATAAAAAAACAAAAACAAAACACGAGGCTGCATTTGTTGTACATCTACTCCAGCGGTGCCGAGCCATTCACTTACACGTACTCAGAGGTGTTGCATCTTTCCTACCCTTCCCTGAGAAAAGAAACCACCAGATCTGCCGAGAACATCGTGTCGTGCGCTGGTTGCGTGTGAAACTGGTATATGCTGATAGCGCGCCGCATAGCTAACTAGCGGCGCCCCAGGTCCAGTGGTGACTCGTTGTCGTCTACGAGCAGGCTTGTCGTAGGTGACGTGCGGAACGCGCTGGTATCAATACGTATCCCTTGATAATGAATAATGTCCAGCACCTTCCTGCTGGATTCGCGAGCCGAGTCGTAGACTGCGCATGCGTAGTCGAATTTGAACCTGATCATTGAGCGATACAGCATGATCAAAGCTTTGCGGTCTACTCCATACAACACAAACCACCTTAAGGGTGTCTAGGGACTTAAAACACCTAGTGCGGAGATTCTTGAAATGGTCTGTATAGGAAAGACGGCGATCCAAAACCAGACCCAAAAATTTGAAGCTATCGGCCATCGGGATAGTGCTGCCATGCAGGTCCAAGTCTGGGTCGCTGCGATGTTTCCTCTTGTGGCAGAAGTGCATGCACACTGTCTTTGTCGTTGATAGTGTAAAACCGCTGGTGGAGCTCCATTTGGTGACTTTGTCCACTCAGAGCTGGAGTTGACGCGCTGCCGATGCCGTAGTGGATGCCACAACCCAAATGACAAAATCTTCCACAACTAACGACCGTCCGACGTGCGCGGGCAGGGTGTCTTCGATATTGTTCACCGTGAGCGCAAGCGACACCACGCCCAATATTCCTGCGAAACACCGGTGTAGCGGTGCCTCGAAAAGAAGCAGACTTAGACTTTGTGCGCACGCCTGGAAAAAATGCACATTATGACATAGATGACGTCACACGATGTGGTCTGTGGGGGACGCCCTCTTAACATAACAGACAGGCTCGCACAGTGCGGCCCGCATAGTGCGGCTCAAGCGGGACCAATGTGCGGGACCAGTAAAACCTGACTGCGGCTATGGAACTACACCCGAAACGTTGTATACATATCAACATGCAACGAGGACGGCAGTCGAAAGCATCTTTCATCCGTAATGCCAACACCTCGCCTCAACCGCTCTGAAAAATTCTAAACAGATTTTGCGATCTCGCATAGCTTTTGCGGACACGCTCGACCCCGTGCAGTTTTAACAGACACGTTCGATCCTGCACAGTTTTAACAGACACATTCGATCCCGTGCAGTTTTAACAGAAACGACAATGGTTCGGTTTTCGCAAATAATGTTGTGGACTGGCTTGAACTTCGGTTTCGACCTACCATTCTGAACTGATGGGCTTGAATTTGGCTTGGTGTTACGTGGTTTACAACCCATTGATTTTGGCTTCCATTTGGTGCGTACAAAACTCGAACCCCTGGCTTCGGTTGTCAGTCTCACGTTTATGAAATATGGTTAAGTTGCGCAAAGAGCAAACTCTGCACAAAGGACATTGAGAGGAGATAAGCTGGTAGATATTTCTGGGGAAATGGAGAAAGCTATCGAATGCAGAGCATCTTTCAATTGTGATTTATGTTCCTAAGACTTTGGCCACTGGCCTAACAGTTCTCGGTGTCCTGAAGAACGAACTATTTGGGAAAGTCTTGATGACGTTCAGAAAATTGATTTTCTACCCCATTTCGTCCTCCTCTATATCTTTGAACTTGCATCGGGGAAGTGTTTCCAAAAATGAGGAAGTTAGATGTACGCGAGCAGTGCTCACAGAGAGTGCTCGCCGAGCACTCTCTGTATGATGGTGGAGAGCAGCACTCCTACTTACCCAACATTCTCCATACCCCCCTCCCATTGGCGGAATCGTCGGTTGCTGGCCGCCGTCCACGGCGGCCGCGTGGATTGCCGTGCAGCCTTCCTGAAAAGATTTGCTACGCAGGGAACAGAAAGCTAGACAGGCACGTCTTCGATGCAAAAGTGCGCAATGAATGTCCTCGTGGATGCTCAAGACTTGCGCGATACACGACATGCCTGAGCAGTGTCGGCGTATCCGAGCGGTGGGGGGAGCAGCGGGGGCAAACTGCCCCTCATCTTTTGAGGCGGTGGCAAAAGTATCTTTTGACTTCCCCCTCATAATTTCAGATGGTCCAGCAGAAACCCACGGGCATGTGGTATTGTTTGCCGCGTCACTAAAGCAAACGAAGAAGGCCATGTCTGGTCCGGAAAGGAAAGGCCCATGTCTGGGTCCGGTCCTCCAAGGGCCCATGTTAGGCTGGGAATGGTCCATTTCAAGACGGGGAGGAAACCTCATATCACTTCCAGGGCATGGTTGCAGCGGCCCATTTCTGGTCTGGAAAGAGCTCATTGTAAGATCAAAAAGGCCCATCTCAGGTCGGGAAAATGGCCAGTCGTAGGTTCAAGAGAGGCCCCTTTCAAGTCTAGAAAGGGTTATCAGAAACTCAGAAGCCGCACGCCTCAAGTCATGTAGGGACCCAGAAAAAGTTGAGAAAAGGGAGCTTCAGGGTCGGAACGGAACGGGGAACTTAAGGTCTATCTCACTTTTGAGCCTGAGAAGCGCCCATCTCTGTTCTGGGGGTGGGTCCATGGCAGACTCAGAAAGCCAGTGGCGTAGTACCCGCGAGGCGAACTGTCCCCCATGTGACAGGAAAACGCCAAAACTATCTTCCCCCCCCCCCACTGTCAGGTGCCAAAATGGGGCCGCTGGCGGAATTGTGGAAAAAATTCGTTTGTTGCTTGTCATCCAAGTAAGCGTAGAGAGCCCATCTCAGGCCTCGAAAGCATCAATTTCAAGGCAGGAAAGCCCTATAACAGCTTTCAGGCATTGACAAGTCCTTCCCGATAGCTCAGCTGGTTACAGCGCCCATCCGACCCACCCATCCGTGGCTGGATAGGTTCGAGTTGCTTCAGCCCCTCGCTGTTTGTCCTTAACAGATATGGCCTGCTGCCCTTGACAGTGGCCCGCGCCAAATGCCAGAAGACGTCAGAGGGCAGGAGGGGACCTTGCCGGCACACGGCACGGCGCGCATTGCGACACCAGAAGCTTCCGCCACTAGGTTCTTCCGTTGGCCTGAAATTGCATGATCAGATAGTACAGATTAGTGCTCACACAACAAACATTGCTTAGCATAAGCTCTGATCCCAGGAATCCATCCATTTAAAAGAATCGGATGGAACCTGTAAAAAGTTAGCTAATAATTTAAAAAACAACGCCTGGATCAATAGTATGCATGCCGTTGCAGTACTACAGCACACACGAGCAGCCTATGAAAGTTGCACACTAGTGCATTAAAAGTTGTTTCAAGGTCTACACCCACAACGAGGTGTGTTCTATGAAGGCAACACCGGGCTCGAAGCATTCGCACATATTTCGTAGCCGGCCCGCCCGCAAATATAACCTGCTGGACAGCCTCGTCTTGATCGAGGCGTGAGAGCGGCGCGCGCGGCCACAACAAGCCTCTTGCTGCTGACGTCTGTGCTGCTCACGTAGTTAGGTGATTTTGTGGCCTGCTGGCTTTGGCTTGTTTCGCCGCTATTTTCCGCGTTATTAGCTCTTATGAAAGCCTGTTGGGATAAGAGCAATCAGAGGAGGATTCGCGACCGCCTTCCGGTCGACTGGCCGGCAATCGCCGATGGAAATGGGGCCGCCGCGCGACGCATGCCGATCTCGGGCCGCAGGTGGGGCCGTACGAGACGGGCCGGACGGCGGCTCAGCTGCCCCCCCCCCCCCCCCCTCCCTCCCTCCCTCCCTTCTGCCCCGGGCCCCGCACCGTGCGGACCGACAGCCCAGCCCCTCTCTAATCTGGAAACCGCCGCAGGAGACGTTCTCAAACACGACGACTTATGAACATTATTTACAGCTGACGCCGCCGACCAACTCATTTTCTTTTGACTGTATTCAGCACTCTGCCGTATTTCTGGCAAAGGACTGGTCACGTGGTAGCAACGCCCATCGCAATCCGTTTTATTGTGGTTAGACGTGTATTTTAACCGATATGCCACTGTAACTGTTAACCTATTCATGCGTGAAACTTGACTGTTAGTAGAGAATGTAGGTGCATCCCCACACTTCACAAGCTTACCCGTAGCTAACCTTGTGAAGTTTTGGGGCCGTAGATCGCAGACCTAAAGCTCAGCGGTATTGTGAGGAAAGGCGGAAAATATATCATTTGTGTCCACAGCAATGCTGCTATCCAATAACTTTGTATCGCTCAGTGACTCGGCCGCCGCGTGAGTTGCGGCCAGACTTTGTCACTGGTGACGAGTGGGGGGGGGGGGGGAGGGGGGTCTTTCTGATGCGCAGGCGCTACGGTCGCCACGCCCCGTTAGAATAGGATGTTTGCAAAGCGTGCAATCGAAATACGGTGTCATGAACTCCCACACAGTTAAAAGTAGTGCCCCAGATTTAAATGTGGTTTTGAAGTGAAAAAGCCATTTTGAAGACCCATCAGTGTTCTTCATTATTCTACTCTTTACAATCCAAAACCTAAGCTCCTCTAGTCTCTCAGCTACACATCCGCGAAAATGGGGAAACGTATATCGGGAGGGTATTTCAGGGTCATCTTGACATTCATGACGTTATAGTGACGTCATTCGAATCCCGTCATTCCATAAGCCATGCGACGTTGAAGCCCAAGAGAAACATAATTGTTGAGGCGTTCATATCTAGCGCTTGTGAGCGCCATTTCCAGATATATCGGCCGTCGATTGGCTCTCAATCAACGTTGTTCGGGGTGTGAGGATATAATTAAACCATGACGCATTGCGGAGATATTTACTAAACAAAAAATTGTACTGTCTAGAGCAGTCCTACACTTAAAAAGTATACAAATCATTATAAGTGAGCTTGTTTCATCATGTCTGATGCTTGCCTCAATGTTCTAAAATGCAAAACATTCCCTGCAATGTAAAAAACAGCTATGATAATTTATTCTTGTGACGAATTCATAGGCTATTACGCTTACATAAGCAGACGTCCATTGACATTATGATCATTTGCGGAGACGTTAACGATCATTCGTAAGCACGTCTTCCACTTCCACGATGGCCTACGCGTTATTCAACAGGCGGGACCACTGTTGAGATGACCTTCTCAAACCCCTCGAGCTGTGGTGTTCTGGCCAGCTTCCGCCAGCCGATCAACGCCTGGCCAGCCCGAAGAAAAGCACGTTCAATTCGCGGCTGTTGGTGTGGCACAGGCGCATAGGGATGGGCCGCACTCTAGAGTCGTTATATCTATACCAGTTTCCAAAAACTGCTGTCTCTTCATCTGGCAGGTCCGCTCTGTTCTGTTCGTTGTGCGTGGCCACAAACGCTTCCGTGACGTTCGACCCAGGTCGGGGCCTGAGCCCGCCGATCCCGTGCAAGACGGAACAGGTACGATTACATGCCTGCTGTGACCTTTTCCCAAAGAAGAAGTGCTTGACGGAGATGAAAAGCCAGTGGATCCCATGTGCCAAAAGCGTCGGAAGAGCTAAAAAAAAATCCCGATTCAAACGACTTGGTCACAAAGTCGACGCAACTGACGCGTGACCGCAGGTGAGAAGACCCGTTGTGGATCTGGTCGAACCGGGGCATTTTTTTTTTGGTGGTTTCTAAGCAGTCGAACGAGGACCTTTTGCAAGAAAAATGACTTAGGTGCAAAATTGAACTAAATAGCTTAATTGTTAGTCATGAAATCAATCAAAAGGGATAATTTCGAAACAGCAGCTTTGTGCTCCAAATCAGGCACGCTGAATTGGTTATGAGCACATACAGTTAAATTACTAATGGAGAGGTGACGGTGGCCCTTTAACCCAAAAGTCGATATGCGGCGATGTGACGCCGAGCAGCCTGACAGCAGCGGCACGCCACGGCGACCACCCGCGCAACCAGCGACCGCACTGTTGGCCCGACACGGCAACCGCCCGCACAGCCAGCGACTACACTGTTGGCCCGACGCGGCGACCGCCCGCACAGCCAGCGACCGCACTGTTGGCCCGACACGGCAACCGCCCGCACAGCCAGCGACTACACTGTTGGCCCGACACGGCAACCGCCCGCACAGCCAGCGGCCGCGCTGTTGGCCCGACGCGGCAACCGCCCGCACAGCGACCGCACTGTTGGCTCGGGAGCTAGTCTTTTGCCAACTGTGCAAAACTGCAAGCAAAACAGCACCCATGCCAGAACAAACAGTGGCCCTAAGTGGTTTACCGCATGCTGGACGGTGACGCTCATAGTTTACGGGAGCGCTGCGCATGGTCCGAACACAACGCGGATGGACCTCAGGCTGAACGGCGTCTGACGGGCGCGCGGCTGATCGTCTCCCCTCAGCCTCGGCCCAGGCTGGAGAGGCGGCAGGGATGAGGTCCGCTGGGTCGACAGGCATATCTCGTTTCTGATCGTACGGCTGTGCACGAGCTAACTTCTGGTCAAATATTTGCAGAGTCATTTGCTGCGGCTGACATATATCCTGGGTGTTGGCAAAACCATTAACAAACACTCGGACCTCTATGTCAACATGCTGATGACCCATTACTAAGAGCGATGTCCATTGGCCGCTAACGCGATGGCCAGCCGCAGATCGGTGGGGTGTCGAGTTGGGAGAGAGGGGTCAAAGGCACGGACAATAACAGCGTCATCCAGCACGGCCGGCTCGCAGCACGCTCGCGCTGATGATCCTCGCCGATTGGACATGCTCGACCATCCACGTCTCCCCACAGCTCTTCGCACCTAAGATTTAATGATAATATGCGTCGATGCTGTGGTTGCTGCTCTAGTTTGACGTTGTCCTGTGCCGGCAGCATAGGCGCCGATGCTCAGGGCTGCTTGGGACGGGTGTGGGAAAGAATGGATGACACTCATCTACTATGCGTAGAGAACGGACAACGGTTTTGCATATACGATCAAAACCGGAGATACTGCACGGTAAGTTCTCTCTACACTCAGTTTCCCCCGTGCCGCTGTGTGGCGTGAGGTGTGTTAACGCGTGCCTCGTGGAAAGTGCCCGCGTGATACGAGGGTGGCATTGGCCCGCCACGTGCGCTGACCGCCTCCTGCCCGAGGGTACGTCCGTCTCGGTGACACGCAACACTGGGAACGGGCCGCCGTCAGCGTTCCCACGATCACTGGAAGCCGATCGATCTAATAAAGAGCACGTGGAATGTGATCGAAGGGACCACCGGGCTCAATTGAAGGGTACGCCTCTGAATTTGAGAGGGAGGTAGCAATTATTTACGGGGCTGGATACAACTTCCCGACCGGGTTATATGAACCAGGCGGCTTAGCCTAGCTTGCTTAAAAAGGCAAATATATTCAAAGTGCCTTTTAGCTTCTCACTGGCACTCTCCAAATACTGGAAAAGGTCGAGGTCTGTAACTGGCGTGGAGTGGCCGTGCTCCCCCCCCCCCCCCCCCCCCCCCCCAGGACCCCGCACACTCCCCGGATGGCGATGACGTGCCAGTGCGCATACCACTCATTGCGCGGCAGCCACCGACCGCTGACGACCTGAGCCGATCAGCGGCGAACGTCTGCCGGACGCCGCAGCCATTTGCCACTCAGTGACAGCGAGGCCAACAAGCACGTCAACAGGAGGCTTACCTTGCCCCCGCTAATCCCGGATGTGTCGCGTGCCGGCGGCGGCGCTCTCTAATGGAGTCGGTCGAGCGGGCGGCGGCGCAGGGGCGGGAGCCGGGCCGAGCCAAATCGGCGGCTAATCCCCCCGGTCGCCTGACGGACGGCGGCCGTACCATGACAACTCTTGCCGAGCCTAATGGCCGAGTGGAGCGACTTGGTGCGGCGGTCCTGCGCGCCCGTCCGGACGCCACGACCGATTGGGTCGGATGGGGGAGCGGGGCTGGCACGCGGCCGCCGCCGCCGCTCGATTGAGGGCTCAGGCACGCACAGTGGCGCACCCAGGAAGGGAGAGTGGAGACTGCGGCCTGCGGTATTTTCAGCTGAATTCATTATGAACATGACAGTGCATCGATTATATCGATGCATCCCGGACCGTCATCGGGAGAGTGTCACTTTTCAGCTCGCAGGCCTGCATCTTAACGGTGGTAAGAAAAGCTCGCGAGGCTTCGAGGCAGGAGAAGATTGCAAGCCCGAGGGATTTGGCGGCCTTTCCATTCTAGATTGACAAATTGTGCATACCCTTTTTCTTGAAACGTTGTATTTTGTTCTAATTTTGCGTGCCGAGCTCATCAAACGAACGGTGTAAATATAAACTGCATAGCGTAAACCTGCAGTTTTCTCTCACATGTAGTTTCGTATCAGCAGTTTGGCATGAGGCCAGCAATAACCGTTCACTGCTGATTCAGATGGCGTGCTCCCTTTGAATTCGATGCCTTCCACGAGCGATCAGAGGACACAGCGACATGTTGAATTATCAGACAGCAGGGAAAAACCGAATGCGTACGTATACACATGCATGCATGCACATGTATTAATGTCCATATATGCAACGTAACTATTTTTGTGTGTGTATGATGTGTAATAGCATGTGTGTGTAATACAAAACGACAAGAATAACACAGATTCACCACATCCTTTGGTGAATGATCAGGTTATTTGCAGTCAACGTGTTCTGGGGATTTTAAGCCCACATAGCCCCCGTAGTGAGTGTGTCAGTGGTGCTTTACAAGTCATTAATTTGCACCTACCAAATGGCTAACTGGACGCTTAAATCGGCTTCAGCGCCCTGCGCTAATTAGACCAGACATTGAGATCCAACACCCTGAAATGGTGGACTTTAGGTGATATATTCTGAAAGGCTGCTAGGGGAGCTGAGGTCGCTAAGGCTATTCAAATTCACAAAATGCCTCTTTAATGGTATCTCCTCTCTAGGAATCTTTGCACGCTCTTTTGATCTGTTCACTTTTGACTTTCATGCGCTGTTGAGGTGTATATTCCTTATCTGTCATATTCTAAGTCCTTTTCGGTACCATTTCTCGCAATTTTGCAAGTTTTTCAAACTTTGCCAGGTTATTTCCCGAAAGCTACAACGTTTCAGTCATGGTTGACGATGAATATCGGTTTCACGATGCTCACAGAAATGACCACGGTCAAAGCAAGCTGCCCGGTCAAAGCAAGCTGCCAATCATCCACCTACCTGGCGACAGCGCAGGTAGCAGAACGATAGTTTACATTTTTTAATGCGACTGTCATTTCGATGCGTATGCATTTGAACGCGTCGGTTTCAGGCCATACGTGTATCATGTTTTTAACGATGCAGGTTGCAATATCGGCCCAATGTCCTTTATGTGATGTCTTCGTCCAGCGGTTCGGCTCAGCTCGGTCAGAGAGAGACGTACGTGTAGCGACGCGGCGATCCGTATTGCACCGAGTCCAGTGGCGTCCTGCCCCTGCTATCTCAGACAGGCACGACATAACATTTAGTTCGGGTGAACTACCACTCCTAAGTCAGGTTGCATACACGCACCTATCCCGCGTCCCGTGTGGTCCCCCACGGGACGGCGGTCAGCGCCCGCGGCGATAGGTCGCACTCCACCGCGAGGCCGAGGCCGCACCGCGACATGGCAGGGACGGCATGCTGCGCCGCCGGGCCGGCTGGGCGCGCTAAACACGTTATGGCCGCATGTTGTGTCAATTCTCTCGCCTCGTGTGTACCCATCAGATGTTTCAGGAATATATGGGACAATCTGAGTCTTGGTGTGCATGTTCATCCGAAAATGGGGTATTGGCTTACCTTGCGCACTATATTTCAGGTATCGTAGTACTATAGTATTATATGTCAGGTATCAATCAGTGGCGCAGCCAAGGGGCTACAGGGGGCACGCTCTTTCCCTCTCCCACTCTTAAAGCCCCCGAGGACTCCGGGCCAGGAGTGTCACTGCCTAAAATCGGTTGAAGGGAGGTTCATCCGGAAAGGTTTCTCTAACCCTCCCCCAAACTCTGATTCTGCCCGGATTTCGGCGACTTGAACTTGCCTTCTTGATGTTAAAATAGAAACTTTTCAGATGTGTGTAGCCTCAAAAATGTTTTACTCCCGGGCAATGACTTCCTATTTTAAGTGAATGTGATTTTTATGAAAAGCTTAGAATGGGGCATAAGTCACATAAATAAACATATTTGCAAATCTTAGTAAAGGATCATTAATGTTCGCGCTTGTCGCTGATTGTGTCGTATAACCACCACAGCCGCGACGATCACACGAAAACACACTTGCCACTGTTGGTAAAAACATTCCTTAGCTTTTATCTGGGTCACCACATACTTTTAAAGGCAGCCGCATATTGAAGGTAATTGTTCTTTATCCCACTCCAAGCAACGCCAGTTCAAAAAATCTATCAAACATCTTCAGATGGGCTTAATATGTGAAGGGGCTAGCGTGACAAAAAATGAGATGCCTACAGGATACTTCTTTGGCACAGAACTAATAATACTAATAGTAATGTGTTTAGATAACCAATGACCCAGCATCCCCTTTTTGCTAGTATGCATTGAGAGGGCTTAGAGGAGCATTGGATGGGGGTAGTGGCCCCCGAAAGTGTATTAAGTAACGGCTCTGTCCCCCCCCCCTCGGGGCCGACGATTAAGGGCGCGATTTGTGGGCCCTAACAGCCCGAAAGGCTAGCTAGAAGTCGCATGAAGGGCCCCGGCCCACAGGGGCTGGCTCTGAAATGTCAGTCAGTAAATGCTATTTTCCGCGCCTATCACCGACCTAAAAATAACGCAGGTGAATTATGTGTCCGGACTTTATTCTAAGTTTCTGAATCGATGTCTCGAAGCGTTCAAAGGCCCTTTTTCAGATGCCTCGTCATTTTTGGCCGCCGGTTGCCGCGTGCTTAGCATTAGTCACAGGGCCAACGACCCGCGGCCTACAGAGACTGCTGCACCGAGCGTCGGGGATTCGTTTGTATACCTTGCGAGCGCGTGTGTTCAGAACTATGCTCCACAGCATTTTCACGTATATATTCTGACTAAGGGCTGAACATTCTCAGACAAAAATGGGCTCCGTAATGTTTATACAACTCTTTTGACACCATTTGTACAACAAAATCTACATGCACCAGGTCTTCAGGAGAGCGCTTCACAGATTGGATCAATCCGCGGAATCTGGATCAATCCGTGGACCCGAAAGGACTGATCAGAGGTTTCCGCCAACATGTCGATTAGAAACGGGCCCGACTTTCAAATTTACCACCGCACACAGATCGAACGGAATGAAAATCAGTCTAATAAAACTTACCACTTAAAATCCCCTCTGATGTCCAATGGGGACATCAACTCAGGAAATAACCTCTAAACAAATACAATATAGTACTTTCAATTCCAAGCAGTGCACAAAACTGTTACATAGAACCTGACTCAGCCACATACTCTACAAACATTTTTTTCTGATGAATAGATCACATTGACAGACTGATATGAGTGATGCTCCTATATGATGCCATGGGAAACTGGGGCTCCCATTCATTTCAAGTAGTTGAAATGTCTAGCATTCTAAAACCCTACCTTATCTTAACATAGCCCCCATTCCTCCTGATCTTGCCAGCAATCCCATTTAACCCCAGGTGACCGTGCACTTCAGAGTTGAAAAATATGATAGAAACATTTGTGTTGGAAATGCAAGCTCCTGTCTGAAAAAAATTGAAAGTTAGCTCCATCAAAACTGCAAGTTCTATCTACCTAATCAGTCAGCCAACTTTATGAGTTTAGAATACCTTAACTTCAGTACTCTGCTTCAACCGATCAATTTCCATGTATGCCTGAAAACCATTGTCGCATCCTCACAATTATTTTATTATCCACTTTCGTAACTCAAAAGAAGATTTGGTAAGATTTGCATTAGTTTGTACGATCACCAGAGCCCTTGGCAAGTGTCTAGTATAGTTGTGACATGTGAAAACGCCAGCGGTTATTGCAGATGTCGGATGATGGGTGATAAGTACCTAACTTCCGCACTACGTTTTGTGAACATGGGGTATTCTATATTTATGTCTTAAGTATTCTCGGCGGATGAGAAACGTTACGCACTTTGAATAAACCGCCGCGCCACCCAATAAAGTATTTATGCAAGCTTTTTTAACGTGCTGACAACAAAACAGCGTGTACAGAGCTTCGTATTATTGCCAGTATGCATGTACAAACTTGTGTTGTACTGCGTAAATGTCAGGCGTCGTGATCTGTTCGATGCACGATTGCAGTTAGAAATAGCTTTCGTATTTTTTCCAGCATGAGCAAAAAAGGAAACTTGCATTGGCATTTTAGCTGGCATTTTAGCGATAGGATTGAAACTTGACGCAGCTGTTTCAATCCCCTCAATAAAAGAGATGTACCGCAGGCGGTGGACAGTTGCACGCATGGATTGCTGTGCTAATGCAGCCGGTAACCTAGCAGGAAATAAGGGTTGAAGTTGAGGTTATTACATTCGTCGGTGTGTCCGAGAATGGATATACGCACATGGAATATCATGTATCAGGTGAGATGGCCGTTCTAGCAATTTGAGACTGTCCAGATGAGCGTCATCCGTTCTTGCAAACTGGG